>NC_140995.1:48114139-48531328 GCF_052327205.1 Somniosus microcephalus
CCGTACATTTTTGAGGCGGCGAGGATGGCTAAATGGCCGACAACCCCAGCCATAGCCTTTACACACGCCTCAATTGTCATTGTGGGGTGGGTGTAGCTCTTCACCCCAAGCTTTTTGGTTATTAGTGAGAAAGGTGACGGGGCAGCAGAAGCAGCGGGAGCAGCCGTGGCTGTGGCTGCCACCGCTGCATATGACCTAGCTGGCCCCGCCACCGGCGATGAAGCAGACGCCATTATGGGGTGGTTTTTAAAAAAGAGCTACACTCACCCCAAGTCACAGGCCTGAAGGTGTTAATGGCCTCGGGTTATTTTAAAGTCCTCCCTTGAGCAGACGGAGCTGTTAATTTGAAGGCACACCTCTCCTCCTTATTGATTGGAATTGGGAGAGGGGCCTTCTCCCCTCTGCTCAAGTGGCAATCAATAAAAAGATTAATAGAGGTGCCTCTTGAGAGAGAGAGCAGAGAGAGACAAAGAGAGAGAGAGAGGGGGGGTGGGAAGGAGGGAGGCCGCAAGGGCAGGGTTGCCACTCAGGATGGTGGGTGGGTGGGTGTTGGCAGGGGTGCACTCTCCGATGGAATAAACAAAGTCTCTGTTGGTAGTCTTCTGGCAGGGGGAGAAGATGTCTTTGCATGGGAAAGCTGGAGATGCCCAGACTCAGTCCTGCACCAGGTCTTAATGATGTTTAATGGAAATTAACCACTTCACCTAGGCAGCTCCATCTGTCCCAGGCCAGGCAATAGAAGGGGCTGTTTGATAGTGGTGTGTGTGGCCTAGTGTTCTACAAGAGCCACACACACACACAGACACCCCTTGGTGTTCCGGTCTTCTTTCCTCCCCCCACCTACAGTACCAAGTCTTTTGGAGAGTGCACCAAATAACACCCACCTGCAGATGTTCAGTGAAGATGTTATCCTTCCCTCCTTCCAAGCAGTTGATGGTGGGTGTTGGTTGTTGCTTCTCTCCGCTCTCTCCCTCTCCTGGAATGGAGGCCAATTTGGGGAGGCAGTGGTGGAAGGGCCTCTCCTCTGGTCGGTGTTGGCCTCCTTTTTCCCTCTCCTCTCCTCTCCTCTGTCCTCTCTCTCCTGGCACCTCAGTAGTTGTTGTTGTAGTTGTTGTTGTGGTAGTGGTGGTCTGTGGTTTCTCCTTCTCCTCCTCTCCCTGGTCAGGAGACCACCACTTTCCACTCTCCTGGTTTGGCTGCTCCTTCTCCTCCTGCTGACTGAGGCAGCTCTAGCAGGAGGGCAACGTCAGACTTAAATACAGAAGCCTGCTAGGGCCTTTTATACCGAGGTGGTGACTGCCGGTACTGCAGTCTAAAACCAGTTCTTCCCTTAAAGGTACATACACAACAATTCCTCCCCTTTTAGATAAACAGTACATAACATTCATTTAACAACTAAATAATAACTAATTACAATTTTCTGGGTACGATATACATCAACTGAAATAATCATTTTTAAGTTCAGTCTTTGAGGAGGCTTCCTGATCCTGACTGGATAGCGCCTTTCTCGAGTATCCTATTCTTGCGGCGGAGTTGATTCTGGTTCATTGTCATTGGTTGGTTCGTCAGCTTCCAATACCACTGCTTCTGAGGTAGCCGCAATCTGTACTTCGGGTTGATTACCAGGTGCACCTGCTCATGGTATGGGTTTGGCTTGTTCCTGTGACTCTAGAATCTGGTCAGCATGGCGTCTCACGATGCTCTCTCCAATGTCCACTGTGTGCATTGGTGTCCCTGCTGTGTGCATATCATTCCTGGCTGCCATTTTTCTGTTCGGTAGTCGCGGGCCAAGACTGGTTGCTCTATCTTGAAGCTCCTGGTTGGCTTCTCATTTATGTGCTGGAACTGCTTATCCTCAACATCTCGTCTTATGTTTGGTTTGAGCAAATCCAGGCGACATCTTAGCCTTCGGTTGAAAAACAGTACGGCTGGAGCTTGGTTGGTGACTGCATGTGTCGCATTCCGGTAAGCAAACAAGAAATTATCCACCTTGTGTTGTAGTGGTATGTCGTCATTATACATTGCCTTTATGGCCTTTTTAAAGGTCTGAACAAACCTCTCAGCCAATCCATTTGTGGCTGGATGATATGGGGCAGATGTGTAATGTTTCACCCCATTATTCCTCAGAAACCTCCGGAAATCCTCAGACACGAACTGTGGCCCGTTGTCGGAGCAAATCTGTTCTGGCAACCCATTCCTGGTGAAGATGGTCCTTAGGACTGCAATAGTTTTCTCCGTGGTGGTGGAGGACATTTTAATGACCTCTGGCCATTTCGAATGGGCGTCCACAGCAATTAGAAACATTGAGTCCATAAATGGACCAGCAAAATCAATGTGTACCTGTTGCCATGGAGATGAGGGCCACTCCCATGGATGTAGCGGGGCCTGTGGTGGAGCGTTTTGGACCTTCTGGCATCCTGTGCATCTCTTGCTCATATCCTCGATTTCTTTATCAATTCCCGGCCACCACTCAAACGCCCTGGCTAGGCTCTTCATTTTTACCCCTCCCAGATGACCCTCATGAAGCTCATTGACCACTCTATCTCTCAGCTTAGGTGGAATTACCACTCGGGATCCACACATCAAGGTCCCCGGCACACTGACAGCTGTTCTCTCCTTGGTGAGAATGCTGGCAACAGTGAGTCGCCATATGCTGGCCATCCCTTCACCGTCAAATCATAGACCCGAGAGAGTGTCAGGTCATTTCGGGTTTCCTTCTCTATACTTGAGTTTGTAACAGGCAAACATTCGACTATGGTCGCATGGAATATTTCAACAGGGTCCACTGCAGGTGCTTCTTCTACCATAGGCAACGGTAGGTGCGACAGCCCATCAGCATTTCCATGCTGTTTCGTACCCTTGTACTCTATGTCGTACTGATGTGCCCCTAGAAAAAGTGACCATCTTTGCAGCTGTTGCGCCGTCATCACCGGAACGCCCTTCTTTGGGTAAAAAATGGAGACCAGGGACTGATGATCAGTCAGTAGGGTGAATTTCTGCCCGTGCAGATAGTGATTGAACTTCTTCACCCCCCACACCAGGCTCAGGGCCTCCCTGTCAATCTGGGCATAGGTATGCTCGGCTGAGGTTAGCGAGCGCGATGCAAAGGCTATTGGCCTCTCTGAACCGTCAAGGAATTTGTGTGACAGCACCGCTCCAATGCCGTAAGGTGACGCATCACATGCCAACCGAATTGGTAGTGTTGGGTTGTAGTGGGCTAATACTTCTTTTGAAGTGATTAGGCATTTACATTCCTGAAAGGCACGCTTACACTCATCACTCCATTTCCATGTTACTCCAGTTTGCAGCAGGGCATTCAGTGGGTGCAGAATTGTAGATAAATTCGGCAAGAACTTATGGTAGTAGTTCACCAACCCGAGGAACGACCTCAGTTGCGACACATTTTCCGGTGCTGGAGCCTTGACTACAGCCTCAATCTTGTCCGGCGACTTATGCAACCCTTCCTCATCAATCATGTGGCCACAATACGAGATTTGTCTCCTGAAGAACTCGCATTTGGAGCGGTTGGCTCGTAGCCCATATTCCTGTAATCTCGTGAGCACCTGCTCCAGGTTGGCAAGGTGTTCACTGTCACTTTCGCCCATAACCAGGATGTCGTCCAAATAACACTAGGTCCCCGGGATCCCTTGCAGGACTTGTTCCATCGCCCTCTGCCAAATAGCCGGGGCTGATGCTACCCCGAATACCAGTCGATTGTACTGGTAAAGGCCTTTGTGAGTGTTTATCGTGAGGTATTTTCTAGATGTTTCTTCCACCTCCATTTGTAGATACGCTTGGGCCAGATCAATCTTTGTAAAATGTTTCCCTCTAGATAGTGAGGCAAAAATATCTTCTATCCGCAGAAGTGGATATTGTACTGTGTGCAGGACTGGGTTCACAGTCACCTTGAAGTCCCCACAGATGCGAACCTTCTTCGGCTCCCCAGGCGTGCTGCTCAATGCTTTCTTCATTACAGGAACGATGGGTGTGGCCCACTCGCTCCAGTCCACCTTGGACAGCACACCTGAATGCTCCAGACTCTCCAGTTCAGCTTCAACGGCTGGGCGGATCGCGTATGGCACCGGTCTGGCCTTAAAAAATTTTGGGTTTGTGTTATCTTCAATCTTTATGGTTGCCTTTACTCCTTTTAGAGTCCCAAGTCCTTGTTGGAACACCTCTCCCGCGTCAGATAGAATTTGTGACAGATGTCCAGGTGCGACGTCATCATCCTTTTTGTCAGTCACAGTTAGCGCCTGAATGGAATGCCAATCCAATTGTATTTTTCGGATCCATTCACGTCCCAATAATGGTGGTCCTCCATCTCGTAGTATATACATATATAGTTTCTGTGTTTCCTTGCCATTATATTTAACTGGCACCCTTATTTTTCCTCTGGGGTAGACCTTTTGCCCCGTGTATATCTTCAATACAATGGACGTGTCCTTTAAGGGTATGTGTGAGAATAACCGCTCATAGTCTCGTCGATTCATGACAGTTAGGGCTGATCCTGTGTCCAATTCCATCTTTACTGGGGACCCTGCTATCATGAGGGTGACCCAAATGGTTCGGTGATCCTCCTTTGCGATCACGTTGTGTAACTTTAGACAACTTAGTCTCCTGCTCCCGGAGTCCTTATCACTCTCCTGATCTTCCGAACTACTGTCTGTCAGTTTCTTTACTTTCTTGTACTGTTCCTTAGTAGTTCTTTTAGTGTTGGTTTTCTTTCCCGACCTGCAGACTCTTGCTATATGTCCCATTTTTCCGCATTGCCTGCATACTTTGTCCTTAAACCAGCAGTCCTTCTGCTCATGGGTTGTTCTGCCGCAGCAATAGCACTTTTTTGCTCCATACGCCATGTCGTTAGCGCTGTATTCTTGTGGTTTCTGTTGTATTTCCGCAGCTCCCCGTGCTGCTGCTTCATAGGATACTGCCACGCTGAAAACCTGTTCTAGCATCAGGTCCTTTTTCGAAAGTAGTTGTTTCTGGGTTCCTTCACTCTGGAGCCCACAGACAAACTTATCCCGTAAGGCATCTGCCAGCCCTGCTCCGAACTGGCAGTGCTTCGATAACTTGCGTAGTTCTGTAAGATAGTCAGCATTGCTCTCATCTTTGTGCTGGTTTCTTTTATGGAACTTGAATCTTTCTGCTATCAGCAGCGGTGTAGGGTTTAGGTGTTCCTGTAAGATATTAACAATCTCCTCAAAACTTTTCTCCATTGGTTTAGCTGGGGTAATTAAATTCCGCAATAGGCCGTACGTACTCGCGCCCATCAAATTCAATAATACTGACGCCCTCTTTCCATCGGCCACCTCATTTGCCTTGCAGTACACTTCAATTCTTTCTACATACGTGGTCCAGTCTTCTATCTCATTGTTGAAAGCAGTGATACTGCCACTTTTCGGCATCTTGGGTGATTTAAAATGGCACCTCCCGTGCTTTTTCTTCTTCCCCAATGGAATAAAATGGCGCCTCCCGCGCTTTTCCTTCTTCCCCAACGGGATAAAATGGCGCCTCCCGTGCTTTTCCTTCTTCCCCTTGCTGCCACGCTGCTCCTAACGTTCTACAGGGTAATGGTCGTGACCCGCGGCTTCGGCGCGTCTCACTTTCCTTCCCCCCATTTATTTTCTCTCTGCTGCCCGGTTCTTGAGCACCGACCGCGCCCTGTGCGCTCCACCCTCTCTCTCTCTGTTGGTTTTCTTTTCCCGGCAATGCTGCGTGGCCCGTTTTGTAGAGCCGCTCGATCGAGCTTGAGCCCGCCGCAGTCCGGAAGGGTCAGCACACTACCTGCTACCAGCACGATTTGCTGGAACACCTTAACTGGGGAGCCAAGCTCAGCTCTCCACAGCCTCTCCCGCAATTCTCCGAACACCGATGAATCCTTTGGGCGGTTGCCTGCGGTCGACGCCCGTTGCTCAGACTACGACCTCCAAGAAACCTCCTCTCAGGGTGAGATCCCCATGACATGATGCAACACTGCAGGTGAGTTCGAACTTACTCGTCGCCACTGTAAAGTCCGCGCCTCAATAATACATGGACTTCGGGAGAACAGTTTAACAGGTACTTTACTGAACAGGAGGGTACTCTTTTTGTCTGAACAGGAGGGTAACGTCAGACTGAAATACAGAAGCCTGCTAGGGCCTTTTTTACCGGGGTGGCCACTGCCGGTACTGCAGTCTAAAACCAGTTCTTCCCTTAAAGGTACATACACAACATAAAGTGCTTTGAGACGTCCGGTGGTCATGAAAGGCGCTATATAAATGCAAGTCTTTCTTTCTTCTTAGAAGGACAAGGGCAGCAGGTGCATGGGAACATCACCGCCTCCAAGTCACACACCATCCTGGCTTAGAAGTATATCGTCGCTGGATCAAAATCCTGGAACTCCCTCCCTAACAGCACTGTGGGAGTACCTTCACCACATGGACTGCAGCGGTTCAAGAAGGCAACTCACCACCACCTTCTAAAGGGCAATTAGGAATGGGCAATATATGCTGGCTTTGCCAGCGACACCCACATCCCATAAACGAATAAAAACAACATAAATTTGGGACTGGTATATTTTATTCTCTTCTGCCATAAATGTTAAATAATAGATGTTAAATCGTGCAGTAGATGGGTATTATGTTGTTTTAAGGTTAATTGTACAACTTCCAGCATTTTGGAAGTACTGTAGGTTTTGGTACTGGCAATATGGGATGAGCAACAAATGCTCAGTTTTGATGGGCCTCGGTAGCCCTTTACATTTTGCACTGAATACATTTTTTTGCCGAGTCCCTAAAGATCAAGGAACCCAGTGGTTTGTTTCCCTCTATTTTGTAGCGATTCTGGGATCTTTCCAAAATTAAAGGCACTTGTGAAAAACAAAGAGACTGGATGCAACCCTCTAAGTCAATCTATTATGCATTGGAAGGTTTTCTGTATGCACAAGGTTGTATACTGCACATTATCATTGTCACATTTTATTCATGCCTTTTTGAGTGTCAGGATTTATGTTAATCACATCAACTGTCAAATCCATTAAATAGATGTGCCTGTCTTCTAGGAATGATGATGAAAAATTGAGAATATTGATAATTATTTGTGATTCCTCAAAGAGAGCAACATTAGAGAGAAAGGCCGCGATTTCAGCAGTGGAGGCGGGACGGCGGCGGGAGAGGTGGTTGGCGGGTTCCAGTCCCGTTCCCGAATGCAGCCGCTCTGTAAAAAGGATTTTCCATTAATAGGGCTTGTTAAGCCTGCCCTGTGGGGTTCTCAGCCAATTAAAAGGAAGCGGTCTGATGGTGTCATTTGATGACGCGTCATCAGCCAGTTTCCTTAAAGAGAACATGGCCGCATTCATTTTGATAGTTGTGCTGTCAGTGTTCTGCAGCATTGAGGTGCTGCAAACACTGACAAGCACTGAACAAAGGTGCATGGCTGCAACCAGGCTCTCCCAGGATTCCCTCCATAGGCTTATGGGAGGAGTCACAGCACGCAGGGAGGTTCTCTTCCCTTCCAAGAGCGGAGGAGACCTCCCCAGGATACCAACGCAGCCTGGTTGCACATTGCACAGGAGGGCAAAAGCAGGGAAGTCATCAAGAGTACCTGGTTGCAGTGGCACAAACCTTTCAATGATCTCAATAGATCACAAAACGTTACTGCAAAGCCATACTCAACCTCATCGTGCTGTGCCACTCATCACATCCCCATAACTCTGCCTTCCCTACTCTACTCCTGCACATCCTTACTCACACCAACTTACCTTGCATCTCCACCCATCCCTCTCTATCTACATTATCACTTCCCCATCTCGCTCGCCACCCCTCACACTCACCCCCATCCAAGTACAATCATACCAACTAACAACACACAAGGGTAGGCACTTGGATGTTTTATGCAATGTTCATGTAAATTTTCTGTTAATGTGTTGTTAAACATTGAAATCTTTATTTTCAACACTTTGCCTTATTGTACAGATCTGCACTCACTTTGGAAGTGGCTTAGTGAGTTGCAGTGAATGGTGAGACATAATGATATCCCCGCAATGGTGATGAGTGTGAAAGGAATGGCTTGCTCATTGTAGGGATACTTTATGGTGATGGTGTGGGGTGATGATAACCTGGCGCAACATGTGGCAGCCAGGGTTTACAGCGTCAAGTGATGCCATCGCTGGCCTCCCGGGCAGCAATGTTGTCGAGTGCTGATGCCCTGTGTCCTGTGCAGCATCAGGTGATTGCGGAATAGGTTGGTATTGTTGTTGGTGATGTTGGTGTGCCTGGTGATCTTGGTGTTGGGGCTGATCGTGGAGGGATTCAGAGGACCAAGGTGAGATTTTTTCAATGGCACGATGTTGCTGGAACAGTTGGCAGCTGAAGTTGAGATGACAGAAGCGATCTATCAATGGTGAGAGAGTAGCTCCAAGGAAGTGACAGGGGATAGAGAGTTTACTCCAAACACTTCGAAACTGCATACAGCTCATAAGGCTCAAGCTTCTGACATTGGAAAGTGACTAGCTGTGAAATGGTAGCTTTCATCCCACTTTTGCAGCTGTCACCTATTCACAGCAATGGGGAGACATAGAGAACCCAACCTACTTACCTGACGTGATCTCCGAATGATGTGAACCCGTGGTAAAATAGAAAAAGGCTGGCAAAATAGTAGTAAACAAACATTTAACAAGCAGTTAACTATCTTAAATGCCTCCCCCGCCGCTTGGTGTCGGGTCTGTTCTGAAATCGCAGACCCGACACTTTGGAAATTTACATGGAGGTGGGTTCGCAGCGGGTTCCCAACCTGCTGTCAATCATTTTGATTTTGACAGTGGACCCGTCTCCATATCCGCACTGAGAGCACTGGCAAAATTCAGCCAAAAGTGTTGCATGTATATAACACATTTCACGACCTCAGGTATCCCAAGGCACTTTACAGCCAACTTTTTGAAGTGTAGTCACTGTTGTAATGTAGGAAATGTGGCAGCCAATTTGCGCACGGCAAGGTCCCACAAACATCAATATGATAATAACCAGATAACCTGTTTTAGTGATGTTGGTTGAGCAATAAATGTTGGCCAGGATACCAGGGAGAACCCCTCTGCTCTTCTTCGTATAGTGCCATAGGATGGATCTTTGATATCCACCTGAGTTTAACATCTCATTCGAAAGACAGCACTTCTGACAACTCAGTGCTCCCTCAGTACTGCACTGGAGTGTCAGCCTGAATTTTGTGCTCAAGTCTCTGGAGTGGAACTATTGAACCCACAACCTTCTGATTCAGAGGCGAGAGTGCTACCCACTGAGCCACAGCTGACACCTAATCACATATCAACAGTGCTAATCACATTATCATTAAGTTAATGGTCAGGGAAAACAATGAATCGACGTGGCCTGAAGGTGAGAACACAAGCGTATAGATTATTACTAGAAATCATTATGGACAGCAGTTGATAGATATGAACAACTAAGAAGAATAATGAAACAGTTACGAAAAGAAAAAAAGACATTTAGGCTGATGGCCCTTTTTTTGGGGAAAAAAAAAATTTCAGCCATTTTAATGAGATGTTAAAGTCACAAAAGTGTGCAACATTCCTAAGTACCAACTGTGAGAAAAGTGTTGTTTTTGGTGAATGCAAGAAAGTAACACCGCAGCACAACTGAAATAAGAATCTTTTGAAGCTCTGAAGCAGATAATAAGCTACTTGATGCCTATAAACTTTAAAGAGAAATGTAGAAGCACCCAATTGTGGAGTGCACAGTTCCTGGTGAAAACATCTCATTGACAAAACAAGGTTGGAGTTAGCAAATTAGACAATGCAAGCAATAGAGCAAAGAGAGCACATTTTGGTGGGGGAGGACAGCCCCCAGCAAGCCAAGGTGGTGTGAAACATGTAATCACATTATAGGCAAAACCAACATTGTCTCTAACTGTGAAGAATCAGCAAGAGGTACAGAAGACAATGATCGACTTAAAGAGCAAATATTACTATGAAGTAGAAGCACAGGACATAGAAATTGCTAGACAAAAAAAGACCAAGGTCAATCTAGTTCACCTTCTACCACCCTGGCAGTCACATGATACACTGATAATGGAGCTGTTGATCAATCATGGCAATCAATCTTTATCAATTAGTCTACAACAGACCCAGACATGAGGCGAGGAAAACCCCAGTGGTGAAGAGCTTTGGGAACCATATGTCCAAACTCACCTGTTCCTCCCAAGCATGTTATACTTACCACATGCCATGTCTCAAATTATTCATATAATGTATCCCAATATGTGCGGAATGTGGCTGCTGCGTTTCTTACATTACAACAGCGACTGCGCTTCAAAAGTACTTCATTGGTTGTAAATTGCTTTGGGACATCCTGAGGTGGTGCAAAGCGCGATATAAATGTAAGGTCTTTCTTTTCTCTTTAAAGCTATGGAAGCTCTGGAGCTAGCACTCCAAGATACAGTTTGTGGGCAGCTCCAGTTCACTCAGAGCAGCTACATGAGCGAGGGATGCCAAATGCTCACGATTGCTGCTGGCCTATGCTCACACAGATCAGCAGGCTTCTTGAGGAAATGCCTTCCGCCAGTGGCACATGTGGAACAGCCCAGTGGCAGCCCTTGGCAGTCATAGCAGTGAGAGTTCTGTGCCAGGACATCGTCCTGCACTCGTGACAGTAGAAATAAACTCAAAGCATTTAGCCCAGAACAACGGCTACATTAGTGAGCTCTGTCACTGATACCAGTCCTTTAGTGTTAGCTGCAGATACAAGTCATGGACCTTCTGTATCCCCTACAGTTCCATAGTGTAGGGAGTTCGCAATAATTTCAAAATGTCCTACAGTTCCGAAGATTAATTTGATTAAAGAATACCTGGGTAATATACCTTTAAAAATCCAGGAACCAAAATGGCCATCGGACCGCATGGCAGAAGATAAAGGACTTGAAAAGGCAGCTTGGATGGGTCTGTGAAAAGGTTCAATGGGGCAGTCAATCTGCCAATCAAAGGGGGGGAGTTCCCCTCCCTGCAGCAGACAATCGATGTGTTTACAGAAACTGCTACTTTGTGTACACAAAGGATTTACTGCGGTTTCAGTCTGGCCCCAAGGACAATGACTCTGTTTACTCAAGCAATCAAGGAAATAGTTCAAACCACGGCGGCTTTATTCAAAGGACACATTTAAACTGCAACTTTATTCAAAGCCATCACAGACAATGGACACATTTAAACTGCAACTTTATTCAAAGCCATCACAGACAATGAGGACACATTTAAACTGGAAACAGTTTAAATGAATGGGTGATTCATCCAAACCCATTACAAGACAATGGGGCAGTTTGGATCCCTTTTGTTTAGCCCAGATATATCCGGATCTGGGTGGGAAGATTTCGGCCCCAAATGGGGTATAAAAGATAGCTTCTCAGAAGCCATCTCTCTCTCTCTCTCTCTCTCTCTCTCTGTGGCCTCGCCTCCATGCCTCTACAACATGGGAGCCTGCCTACAGGAGTGGAGCACCAGCAGTTTACTTTTAAAATACTGGGGTGTTTTTACTTCGGGGCAGTGAAGATCAAAGATTGCAGGGCACGGAGCAGGCATTTTCATTGGTGAGCATATATTTTTCTGGCCTTTTACAAGGCAACTTAGAATAGGTATAGGGGTGGGAATTAAGTGGGCATTTTGTTAGAACTGTGATTTTAGTTGATTTTCCCTCGTTGTGTCCGTTTCTCCTCCCCTATTTTAAGTAAGACAGTGTTGCACTAGCAGAGAAGTGCTATAGTGAATGCTGAGCTCTCTATTGAAACTGTATTTAAAAAGGGTGCCGCATTAGCAGAGAAGTGCTGTAGTGAACACTGAGTTCTATATTGTAACTGTATTAAAAGGGGTGTTGCACCAAGCAGAGACGTGCTGTGGTTAACAAGGTGTAGCTGTTTTTTTTAAAGTGTACTGTATGTAAAGGAGTGTTGCACTGAGCAAGGAGCACTCTAGTGGACACTGAGTGTAATGCCAGAAAATGCTGGAAAAACTCAGCAGGTCAGGCAACATCCGTGGAGAGAAATTTGAGTTGACGTTTCGGGTCGAACCCTTCTTCAAAACTGGAAAGAAAAGAAACAAGATCGAAGGCAGGGCTGCGATCGGACAAAAGAATAAAAGAAACAAAAGAAGTAAAAGAGATTAGAAGCTAGACAAGATGGTAATAGGCTGAGATTAGGTATAAAGTGTACTGGCAGGGCAAAAGATAGCTGCCAGGTGTGAGAGAGAAACAAAAGGAAAGGGGGGGGGGAAAAGGAGTGGAAAAATTACAAGAAAAAATGAAATGGGGGCCGAGCTTATGATCTGAAATTGTTGAACGCGATATTGAGTCCGGAAGGCTGCAGAGTGCCTAATCGGAAGATGAGGTGCTGTTCCTCGAGTTTACGTTGAGCTTCCATGGAACAATACAAGAGGCCAAGGACGGTGAGGTCCGAGTGGGAATGGAGCGGTGAATTAAAATGACAGGCGACCGGAAGCTCGAGGTCACCCTTACGGACAGAACGGAGGTGTTCCGCAAAGCGGACACCCAATCTGCGTTTGGTCTCCCCATTGTAGAGGAGACCGCATCGTGAGCAGCGAATACAGTATAATAGATTGCGAGAATTACAAGTAAATCGCTGTTTCACCTGGAAGGGGTGTTTGGGGCCCTAGACAGTGGGAAGGGGGGAGGTATAGGGGCAGGTGTTACATCTCCTCCGCTTGCACGGGAAGGTGCCAGGTGAAGGGGAAGGGCTGTTTGGGGTGATAGAGGAGTGGACTAGGGTGTCTCGGAGGGAGCGGTCCCTGCAGAATGCTGAAAGGGGAGGGGAGGGGAAGATACGTTTGGTGGTGGGATCACTTTGGAGGTAACAGAAATGCCGAAGGATGATCCATTGAATGTGGAGGCTGGTGGGGTGACAAGGGGAACCCTATTGTGGTTCCGGGAGGGAGGGGCAGGGGTGAGGGCAGAAGTGCGGGAGATAGAACTGACACGGTCGAGGGCAGTGTCAACCACGGTAGAGGGGAATCCTCGGTTGTGGAAAAAGGAAGACATGTCTGAAGCACTGGTGTGGAAGGTGGCATCGTCGGAGCAGATACGGCGGAGACGGAGAAACTGGGAGAATGGAATAGAGTCCTTACAGGAAGCGGGGTGGGAGGAAGTGTAGTCCAGGTAGCTGTGGGAGTCAGTGGGCTTGTAGTGAATATTGGTCGATAACCTATCCCCAGAGATGGAGACGGAGAAGTCGAGGAAGGGAAGGGAAGAGTCAGAGATGGACCATGTGAAGGTGAGGGAAGGGTGGAAATTGGAGGCAAAGTGAATGAAATTGTCAAGTTCGGGGCGAGAGCAGGAAACGGCACCGATACAGTCATCAATGTATCGGAAAAAGAGGTGAGGGAGGGGACCTGAATAGGACTGGAACAAAGATTGTTCCACATAGCCCACGAAAAGGCAGGCATAGCTAGGACCCATGCGGGTACCCATGGCAACACCTTTGATTTGGAGGAAATTAGTGGAGTTAAAGGAGAAGTTGTTCAATGTGAGAACAAGTTCAGCCAGGCGGAGGAGGGTAGTGGTGGATGGGGACTGGTCGGGCCTCTGTTCAAGGAAGAAGCGGAGCGCCCTCAGGCCATCCGGGTGGGGGAGGGAGGTGTAGAGGGATGGTACATCCATGGTGAAAAGGAAGCGGTTGGGGCCAGGAAACTGGAAACTGTTAAAGTGGCGGAGGGCGTCCGAAGAGTCTTTTGTTTCTTTTATTCTTTTGTCCGATCGCAGCCCTGCCTTCGATCTTGTTTCTTTTCTTTCCAGTTTTGAAGAAGGGTTCGACCCAAAACGTCAACTCAAATTTCTCTCCACGGATGTTGCCTGACCTGCTGAGTTTTTCCAGCATTTTCTGTTGTTATTTCGGATTTCCAACATCTGCAGTATTTTGCTATCGTGCTAGTGTTTGGTTCACTGCCGCACCTCTTCTAGGAATGCCTACCTTGAAGAAGTTCTGCTCTTCTCTTCGACGGGATCTCCGTTTGGCTCTTCAACCTTGGTCATCTTCATTACTTTCAGTTTCCCTTCTCGTGTTTGATCAGGTATCTGCCAAGAGTCGGTTTCACAGCCACATCATTTTCCTCAGCAACTGTCTCCGGTTCCGACTTATTCCACGTGGATTCCAACTAAACTTCCACCCTTCGTGCTTTGGATCCACCCAGGATTACAAATATCTCCAAGATATTCATCGTTCCTCGAACTACTGCTCTCGCCGCATCCTGAGATCCACGCTCAACGCCATGCGATGCCACATGAACACACTCGACTTCTCTCTTCAGCAACACCGGCGCACTCTATCTCAAAGCTGTCCGGGTCCACAGTTCCATTTCATCCTTCGACTCATCCGACGCTTCAACAAAAAACTTTTCTTCTTCCTTTCCGATGTCAAGGATCGCAAGCTTCATCAACTCTTGAACACCAATGCCCCTCCGGAACCTTCTTCCCCTTCACTTTCCTCTGACCCCCTTTCTCCCAATCTCACCCCCTGCCGCGTTTTCACTATCCCCTCTGACCTTCCACTCTCTGACCCTGAACGATCAGTCCTCAGCAAAGGCCTGAGCTTCATCCCCTTATGCCCCCACCTCAATTAATTTCGAGCTCGGCACGATGTTGAGCTATTTTTCCGCCGCCTTCGTCTCCGTGCCCACTTCTCTGGCCAGGAGTCTTCCCCCCGCACAACTGACCCTTTCTCCCGCTTGCAGAATTCCCGTTCTACCTGGACCCCTCCCCCTGGCCTCTTACCCTCTCTAGATCTTTTCATCGCTAACTGCCGCCGTGACATCGGCCGTCTCCATTTCTCTGCTCCCCTCACTCACTCCAACCTACCTCCCTCTGAACTTGCAGCACTCCATTCTCTTAGATCCAACCCTGACATTGTCATTAAACCCGCTGACAAGGGTGGTGCTGTTGTTGTTTGGCGTACTGACCTCTACCTAGCGGAAGCTGAACGCCAACTCTCCGACACCTCCTCCTACCTCCACCTGGACCATGACCCCACTACCGAACATCAAACCACCGTTTCCAAGACTGTCACTGACCTCATCTCCTCTGGAGATCTTCCCCCCGCTGCCACCAACCTCATAGTTCCCCAACCCCGCACAGCCCGCTTCTACCTCCTTCCCAAGATCCACAAACAGGACTGCCCTGGTAGACCCATCGTTTCAGCCTGTTCTTGCCCCACGGAACTTATCTCTTCCTATCTTGACTCTATCTTTTCTCCCCTTGTCCAGTCTCTTCCCAGCTACATCCGCGACTCTTCGGACGCCCTCCGCCACTTTAACAGTTTCCAGTTTCCTGGCCCCAACCGCTTCCTTTTCACCATGGACGTACAATCCCTCTACACCTCCATCCCCCACCCGAATGGCCTGAGGGTGCTCCGCTTCTTCCTTGAACAGAGGCCTGACCAGTCCCCATCCACCACTACCCTCCTCCGCCTGGCTGAACTTGTTCTCACATTGAACAACTTCTCCTTTAACTCCACTAATTTCCTCCAAATCAAAGGTGTTGCCATGGGTACCCGCATGGGTCCTAGCTATGCCTGCCTTTTTGTGGGCTATGTGGAACAATCTTTGTTCCAGTCCTACTCGGGTCCCCTCCCTCACCTCTTTTTCTGATACATTGATGACTGTATCGGTGCCGTTTCCTGCTCTCGCCCCGAACTTGACAATTTCATTCACTTTGCCTCCAATTTCCACCCTTCCCTCACCTTCACATGGTCCATCTCTGACTCTTCCCTTCCCTTCCTCGACTTCTCCGTCTCCATCTCTGGGGATAGGTTATCGACCAATATTCTCTACAAGCCCACTGACTCCCACAGCTACCTGGACTACACTTCCTCCCACCCCGCTTCCTGTAAGGACTCTATTCCATTCTCCCAGTTACTCCATCTCCGCCGTATCTGCTCCGACGATGCCACCTTCCACACCAGTGCTTCAGACATGTCTTCCTTTTTCCGCAACCGAGTATTCCCCTCTACCGTGGTTGACACTGCCCTCGACCGTGTCAGTTCTATCTCCCGCACTTCTGCCCTCACCCCTGCCCCTCCCTCCTGGAACCACGATAGGGTTCCCCTTGTCCTCACCTTTCACCCCACCAGCCTCCACATTCAACGGATCATCCTCCGGCATTTCCGCTACCTCCAAAGTGATCCCACCACCAAACGTATCTTCCCCTCCCCTCCCCTTTCAGCATTCCACAGGGACCGCTCCCTCCGAGACACCCTAGTCCACTCCTCTATCACCCCAAACAGCCCTTCCCCTTTGCCTGGCACCTTCCCATGCAAGCGGAGGAGATGTAACACCTGCCCCTATACCTCCCCCCTTCCCACTGTCCAGGGCCCCAAACACCCCTTCCAGGTGAAACAGCGATTTACTTGTACTTCTCGCAATCTAGTATACTGTATTCGCTGCTCACGATGCGGTCTCCTCTACATTGGGGAGACCAAACGCAGATTGGGTGACCGCTTTGCGGAACACCTCCGTTCAGTCCGTAAGGGTGACCCCGAGCTTCCGGTCACCTGTCATTTTAATTCACCGCTCCATTCCCACTCGGACCTCACCGTCCTTGGCCTCTTGTATTGTTCCATGGAAGCTCAACGTAAACTCGAGGAACAGCACCTCATCTTCCGATTAGGCACTCTGCAGGCTTCCGGACTCAATATCGAGTTCAACAATTTCAGATCATAAGCTCGGCCCCCATTTCATTTTTTCTTGTAATTTTTCCACTCCTTTCCCCCCCCCCCTTTCCTTTTGTTTCTCTCTCACACCTGGCAGCTATCTTTTGCCCTGCCAGTACACTTTACACCTAATCTCAGCCTATTACCACCTCGTCTAGCTTCTAATCTCTTTTACTTCTTTTGTTTCTTTTATTCTTTTGTCCGATCGCAGCCCTGCCTTCGATCTTGTTTCTTTTCTTTCCAGTTTTGAAGAAGGGTTCGACCCGAAACGTCAACTCAAATTTCTCTCCACGGATGTTGCCTGACCTGCTGAGTTTTTCCAGCATTTTCTGTTGTTATTTCGGATTTCCAACATCTGCAGTATTTTGCTATCGTACTGAGTGTAATGCGTTAAGCAAAAGTGCTGTACCAGGCATAAGTGCTGTATCGATTACATTTTTACTTGTTCTTTTCTTTTTGTTTCAATAAATACTGGTCTGTTTTGCACCCAAACCACGAGTCACGTTTTCTGTCTACATCGCTACCGAATAAGTCCGGTGGTTAGAACCAGGAATAGGGGAACGCTTTGAAACCGCACGGGAGTCCCTGGAGCAGCTCAGAGGCCTCTGACTGGCCAGAGACAATAACCCCAACACTGCTGTTTAATTTCTACAATAGCTGGCTCTGCAGTCACCCAGTAGAATGACTTTTTCCAGGTAAGAGAGCACTTGATAGGAAGGCACCTCCACTATGAGCAAAGAAGTCATGATATACAAAAGGCAAATGTGAGAGCAAAACACCTTAAATACACTTGTCCACAGCACAGCCTAATAAAATTAATTCATTTTTAATATATCTTTCAGTATATATTTACTCCAGAAGCAAAGCAAATATATGGCAAATAATATTTATGTGACAGTGGATACACAATGAGTAAAATACAAGTAAGACTCACTCTGTTCTACCCTAGCAATTCATCCTAAGCCCAACATTGTAAAAATATTCTCTATTGTACTATTATGTATACTTGTATTTCCCAAACCAGGAGCGTTGCTATTAGGCAAGGAACCAGAACTGAAGAGCCCAATTGCAGATCTCGAAGAAAAATAGTAAACATAAGAAAATCCAAACTGAGGAAAGGCCATTCATCCCATCAAGTTCTCGCCATCCAAAATCCACATTTCATAAATATCCCTCCCATATCACCTGTTCCTTCCCTACTTTAGGGAATGAGGATAAAGAGGAGAGCCTAGAAATTACACTGGGCAATATCTGGACACTCATATAATGTTCCTTAACCCGTGATTTTAGCTGAGGCATTAATGCATTAACATGAATGGGTTAATGACCACATTGAAATAGCAGAAGGATATCATAGGAATGAGCTAAACATCTACCCACTAATATTACCTGCAGTAATGTTTAGGCTTTTAGTCAATCAGTAACAATTCCATGCCATTACTGGCTTCCCAAAGTTCATTGGTGTCATTGATTACACTAATATAGCAATAAGGTTACCCACAATCAATCCCTTGCTTTACATCAACTTCTGAAGCTTCCATTCAATCAACGTGTAGATGATTTGGAATGTGTAATGAATGATCTTGAATGTGAATGCACACTACTGGGATCAACACTATCCTTGTTCTTTGTCAATCATCACAGCCTTTGGCATTTGAACGTGACCACTGACTGCAACATTGATGGTTAATAGCCTGAAAATGTGGCTCACAAACCCCACTGTGCACACCACTAGGTGAGAGGTACAATCAGGCACACAAACAACATGCTCTGTCAAGGAGACAGCACCTGCTGTGCCTTGGCCACTGTGGGAGCAGAGAATGTTTGCAATGTCAAACAGCCAAAGTGAACATATTGGCCCAGATTTTGCATTGAGAATAACGGTGAGGCTAACAGCGTTCACCGTTATTATAGAGTAAATTGGACAGCAACTTCGAAGTGCACACATGCGCAGTTAAACGTGGAAATCTGGAACTTGTGGTCCGATTTACCCTGCTCCTCCACAGGTTCCACTATAACAGTACCTCATCAATAGACTCGGCATTGAAATCAATGTAAGGGTGTGAAGTTGCGGTACTTACCCACTAGTAACCCCTTAAACATGCCAGATAAAGTTAGGGCTGGTGCATTCAGGTGTAAGCGATTTTTAACGGTCTGATAAATCATAATTATTGCCAAACAACCTATCTGGCACTGAAAATGTAATTTTAAAAGTGTGGCATCTTATTCCATCAGAGTTTAATTTGTGTACTGGCTGCGCTAGACGTGCTCCTATCTAGTTATCCAGCAAGTTAAACACTTATTCAAAATAATTCTTCGTGAAGCTGTTTGCTGTTTGAAGCCTTTACTTGAACAATTTTGTGAAACTGTAAACAAAGATAAAGTATGTTTTGTACATAAACTGAGTACTATACATTCGATATTACATAAGATATAACATATTTACAACAGTAGAATAGATTAATTGTATAACTAACTAACATTTGGACTAACTTCTGTAACTGTCAAATATTAACCTTTTATAAACATAGTGTTATCAAAATACTACTCTGACAAAGTTGCTATTATGCTAACAAACAAAGATATTCACAGATATTGCGCTTGGCCTAACATATGAAATCAGATTACATTGGATTGTGAAACCCTTATGGAATCCTCCATTACTGCCAGGTTCTTCCTGGAATTCTACTTTCTGGGATTCTACTTCCTGGGTTACACAGGAAGAAAGGGACGAAGGTCAAATTACTTCTCACAGGAAGAAAGGAACAAAGGTCAAATGACCTCTCACAGGAAGAAACGAACAAAGGTCAAATGACCTCACACAGGAAGAAAGGAACAAAGGTCAAATGACCTCACACAGGAAGAAAGGAACAAAGGTCAAATGACCTCACACAGGAAGAAAGGAACAAAGGTCAAATGACCTCTGTTTCATACAAACACACTGCTAACACATAACCATCACCAGAGGGTGCTATCTGCACATAAACTAGTCCATTGGTCCAGAACAATTTGTGTTGGAGATTTTTTTAAATAAGTTTTTCTTACTTTTTCTGTCTGTGTCTCTTCTTTCTCTTAATCCCATCTTTCTTTCCCTCTCTTTATTTCGCTTTCTGTCCATGATTTAAATCTAATTTATATTTTCTGGTTTATACCTCCTGGTTTAGAATCTATGGGCTCCAATTTCACAGGGCCATGGAGGTGGGAATGGAGGCGTGTGGGGTGTTAAAATTGCAAAAAGTGGCAGGCGGGCCCTGCCTCCATCCCGCCTCCAAGCAATTTTCAAGAAATCATGTTTACTGCTTCCGTCTCCGTCCCACCTCCAAGAGGTGCGATAGGCCCTTAAGGCCCTTAACAAGCACTAAATTGCTTCTATTATCCCATTTTTGAAAGGCCTTTGTGATTTTAACCCTTTTCTGATGTGAAGCACGCCTGCTCTGAAACACGACGGTGAAACCTGGTGGGAGCACAATTGGATTGCTGACTATTAGCTGCAGCTCCACCATTAAATAGGATATTTGATCAGCCATCATTTGTAGGTGGCAGGACTTTGTTGTCTCAGGTCTGGGGGAACATTTAGAAGGCATAACCACAGCTGTGGAAGTTTGGAGCCTGACACCCATCTCCAGTGTGACCTCCTGGGAAACCCCTCTCGCCAACTTGACTGAGCGCTTCCTCAACTGAGGCATATACCAGAAGCATGGGAGCCATTTATTTCCTTCCCTTCTGGACATTAGATGAGGATCAAGACCAGCTGCGGCACCAGCAGAACCATGAACAACAGCAGCATCGACATCAGCAGCAACAACAGGAGCGCCAGGGTCTCCAGAATCGTCGTGGTTTGCTGTGCACTTCATAACATGGCACAGCATCGTGGCTTGCAGATTCCTGAGGACCAAGTGGCTCCTCACATATCCTCCTCGGGAGGAGGTGGAGGAGGAGGTAGAGGAGGAGGAGGAGGAGGAGAGCGAAAATGAACATCTTGCAGAGGCCCATCAACCAGCGGCAGCAGTACACGAGATCATTGCTGGCCGGGATGCAAGGAAAGCACTCATCTTGGCCAGATTTGCTTAGCCTAGCCAATCAAGCACTTTTGCCTCACAGCTTCTTACCAGAGCTTCGACAATGGGCAGCACGGTGGCATAGTGGTTAGCACTGTTGCCTCACAGCGCCAGGGACCCGGGTTCAAATCCGGCTCGGGTGACTGTCTGTGTGGAGTTTGCACATTCTCCCCGTGTTTGCGTGGGTTTTCTCCGGGTGCTCCGGTTTCCTCCCACAGTCCAAAAATGTGCGGGTTAGGTTGATTGGCCATGATAAAAATTGACCCTTAGTGTTAGGGGGGATTAAATACGTGGGGTTACGGGGTTACGGGGATAGGGTTTGGGTGGGATGGCTGTCGGTGTAGGGACCGGGTGCTAGGGTTTGGATGAACAGCATGATCTCGTTGAATGGCGGAGCAGGCTCGAAGGGCCGAATGGCCTACTCCTGCTCCTATCTTCTATGTTTCTATGTAATGGCCAAGAATCAGTGGATTCCTAACAATTTGACCACCATACTGACAATTGCAAGTAATCCTAAGCCCTCAACGTGGAAGCCCCATTAGCAAAATGACACACGCCATAACTGCAGCAGTAGCCATCAGATTTTTTATTTACAGTAACCATCTGATGGCTTTTTAACATTAAATATCAAATTTCACCCAAGTGACTACCCTTGTGACTATTTGTGCTGTATTTTTCTCTTACACGTGCTCCTACATGGTGCTTCCCCTGTGGCTTCAGCAGATGTGGAGGCCCCTTGCTCACTTTTTTCCTTCTCCTGTCTCGAGACCTTTGGCGGGTGTCCTCTGGGGTTGCGAACCTGTGAGGGCACGCCAATAGTCTGCTGCTCCTGCGGCTGTGCAGGGTTTAAGATGCCAATCTCAGTTGGGTGTGGACTCTGGTGGGGCTCTGACCGAGGGCTCTGCAGTGGCATGGAGGTGTGAGCACTTGGAGAGGAGCCCCCACTTCCTTGATGTCTGCCACCAACTTCCATCTCATGGGTCAGGTCCCCTCAGCGCTTGCAAGTGGCTTGCGAGCACCTTGCTGCACATCAGGGGGGGACATGGGGACCCGTATCTGCACTGGCAGTCCTACTCAGAAGGACTTCCATGAAGGTCTGATTTCTCTGTTCAATAGATGACCATCGCTCCTCCAGAGATGTCATTCTATTCAGAACACTCAACATGTTTTCTGCACTCTGGCAACTTATCACCTCCATGGAAGTTGCCATCCTTTCCATGGTGATGCGTTCATGCGCCAATGACTCCACAAATGCTCTGCTCATGTTTGCAATGGACTCCTCCATTCGCTCCACACTCACAGCGACCCTGGAGATAAAACCTGCCAAAGCCTCCTGCATCTATTCCTGGAGTTCCAGCACCGCTGATCTTGTGGATGGGCCCAGAGGCAGAGGGTCGACATGCAGCTGAGCTGGGAGAGTCCTACGCCCTCTGACTAGGTTTCTCCACTGCTGTCCCTGTTTCCACCCTCTGCTGATGCTCACTTGTGAGCTGTGATACACCAGGTGACAACACTACTCTATCTCGCGAAGGTCCCACTGAGGTGTGAGTGTCTGTGCTGGTGCTGGGTGCGCTGAATTCTGCTGACGCTGTGCCCTCAGAGGTTGCAGCTTCCTCTGAGGAGTATGGCTGCTCAGGCTCTTCCACCTGGCTAGTGGGGACGGGTGCTGTCGATGGTCCTGTCGGGGAGTAAAGGAAAGAGTCAGAAATGTGATGCCAAGGTTACATGCACATTGCATATTGCAGATGATCATAAGTCCATCTGTTAGAACTTCAGAATCATTATCAGCCACTCATGCAATGTCAATGAGAGAGATGGAAAACTATTCTGTCACCAGCTTGCTGTGATGCACCCGTCTGTCCATCCCCCACTTGCGCATCGTCCTCCACTCCCTCGATCTCCAGGCCCGCATCCTCCCAAGGGGTGAGGTGGGCTACTGAGGGTGTCCCTCCTCCTGTCCTTGCTCTTTCCCTCTTAGAAACATAGAAACATAGAAGATAGGAGCAGGAGTTGGCCATTGGGCCCCTCGAGCCTGCTCCGCCATTCAATGCGATCATGACTGATCATCCAAATTCAGTACCTGGTCCCTGCTTTCTCCCCATACCCCTTGATCCCTTTAGCCTTAAGAAATATATCTAACTCCTTTTTGAATATATTTAATGAACTGGCCTCTACTGCCTTCTGTGGTAGCAAATTCCACAGGTTCACCACTCTCTGGGTAAAGAAATTCCTCCTCATTTCTGTCCTAAATGGCCTACCCCTTATGCTTAGACTGTGACCCCTGGTTCTGGACTCCCTGACCATCGGGAACATCCTTCCTGCATCTAGTCTGTCCAGTCCTGTCAGAATTTTATAAGTTTCAATGAGATCCCCTCTCATTCTTCTAAACTCCAGCGAGTATAAGCCCAATCGACCCAATCTCTCCTCATACGTCATTCCTGCCATCCCAGGTATCAGCCTGGTGAATCTTCGCTGAACTCCTTCCATGGCAAGAACATCCTTCCTCAGATAAGGTGACCAAAACTGCACACAATTATTGTGAGCTCTTTTCCTGCAATGAGGGAGTTTAAGTGCAAATGAAGGAGTGAGTGTAGAGAATCCATAGCATAAATGCTTAGAAGGAGAGAAAGATGGAGTGAGGTGGCAAGACCAAGAGCCCTCCCTGTGTGTTGTAAGTTGTTTTCATAGCATCACAGTGATAGAGAGTGTGAGGGCTGCATAGTCGAATAGTTAGGTGAATGTGACCATAGAGAGAGAGGGAATGGGTAAGGGTGCATGGATGTCAGTGTCAAGTGGGATGTGGAGGAAGAGATTGCTAAAGCTGAGTGCTGGTGAGGAGAGGCAATGGGGATCAGATTGAAGGTGATGGGAAAGTCATACTCACTTTTCCTGTGCGCAGCAGGTCATGAAACCTCTTCCTGCACTGAAGCCAGGTTATGCGGGTTATCGACAAAGAGTTGACCTCCTGGGCCACCTGGAGCCACACAGCCTCGGTCTCCTGGGGAGGCTTCTTCCTCCTCGAGGAAGGGAAGAGCACCTCTTTATTGGCTCTTGCTCCCTCCACTAAAGCTTGCAGGGCAACATCATCAAACCTGGGAGCAGACCTAAGTCTCTCGCTGGTCATTCTGCCTCCAGGTCCTTCTAACATGAAAGGCCAAAAGGTTGGCAGTCTGCAGAAGAAGCAAAGCTTCTTGCAGACCTTAAATGCAGCAGCAATGATGACATCATCGGAGGCGAGTTTCAGACTGAAAAAACTAATTGGGCCATGGGTTCCCACATGCTGGAACTCAATTGCCCACTTAAGTTAAAATCGCTTCATTCTCCCACATCGATTTAGAATCGGGTGGCTAACATGAAAAGCGGATTACACGACCCCAGACCGCCCCAGTGACAAAATCCAGTCCTACATGTCCCAGTGAGGATTCTTCAATCTGATTACTTGAATAGCCATGCAGTTGCTTGACCTGCTCACACACATCACAGATCCTCTGTAGAGGGCACCGCTCTGGATCAGACATCCGATGACAGCAAGTCTCCGCTCAAAAGCTCGCGAAAACTCTGGCTGTCAGCGTAGTGAATGGCAAGTGCCGTTCCTTCACTGCTGACTGCAAAATCCGGGCCAATGATGGTAGTGCACTGCATGTTGCATAATCTGACCATTGAGAAGGTTCTAAATTTCAAAATGAAGGAGGAACTCTTCTGTCCCATTAGCAGAGGGTGAGTAAGCACCTTAAAATGCCAGTTTCTTTTGCCAATTTAAAAACAACTTTTTATTTTCAGTGCAAAAAAATTGAACTACAAAAAAAAACAGGTAAATTTCAAGAGAGCGAAAAGAAAAATGTTTCGATTTTGACAACTGCAAGCTGGGATTGTTCGTCTTAGAGCAGAGAAGGCTAAGGGGAGATTTGCAAGAGGTGTTTAAAGTCATGAAGAGTTTTGATAGAGTAAAGACTAAAGAAGGAGAAACTGGGGAACCAACTAGGGAACAGGCTATTTTAGATCTAGTATTGTACAACGAGAAAGGGTTAATTAATAACCTTGTTGTAAAGAGGCCTTTAGGGAAGAGTGGCCATAATATGATAGAATTTTATATTGAGTTTGAAAGTGACTTAGTTAAATCCAAAACTAGGGTCTTAAATCTAAACAAAGCAAACTACGTCAGTATGAGGGGCGAGTTGGCTAAAGTAGATTGGGAAACTACATTGAAAGGTATGACAGTGGACGAGCAATTGCTAGCATTTAAAGGATTAATACATAAGTTACAACAAATATACATTTCTTTAAGGCACAAAAACCCCACAGTAAAAGTGGTACAACCGTGGCTAACAAGAGAAGTTAAAGATAGTATTAGATCAAAGGAAGAGGTTTATAATGCTGCTAAAAAGAATAGTAAGCCTGAGGATTGGGAGGATTTTAGAATTCAGCAAAGGAGGACCAAGAAATTGATAAAGAAAGGGAAAATAGAATGAGAGTAAATTAGCGAGAGACATATAAACAGATTGTAAAAGCTTCTATAGGTATGTAAAAAGGAAAAGATTAGCGAAAGTTAATGTGGGTCCCTTACAGGCTGAGACAGGAGAAATTATAATGGGGAATAAGGAAATGGCAGAGAAATTAAACAAATACATGGGGCTGGATTTTACCAGCCCTGAGGAGGTGGGTTTGGAGGTGGCACTGCTGGGAAAATCCCCAAAAATGAGAGCGGGTCCCAAACCTGCTCCCAACCCGCCTCCAACCAATCTTCCCGGGAGTCGGGTCCCTGATTTGTGCAGGGGCCCAACTCTTAGCAGCGGGAAGAGGATTATAGCCACTTAACTGCCTGTTAATAGGCACTTAAGAGGCTTTTTCCAAATTTTTGACTGCTGCTGCAGGCTTCCCGACATCGGGGAACCCCGCCAGGGTAAGTGAGGCATGCTGTGGGTCTGTTATTATGTTAGTGTTTGGATGACAGCTGCAGAAGTGATGTGAGTGATGCAATGGGACATTGGTTAGTATCAGAGGTAAGGAAATGTTGTGAAAGTAACTTTTAATGTGGTTAGATGTTTCTGCAGGTGACAAGCTGTGAAGTCTTTGTGTGGCCTCACCTCAATGGGAGAAGTGACAGATGGCTTCTGCAATCTCAGCTGCAGCTGCCATCTGTTTTATCCTAATGAGAGAGTCATTGGAGAGCCTGGGTGCAAGGGCTCACCTTTGTACAGTGATTGTCAGTGTTTGACAGCACCTCAATGCTGTCAAACACTGTCAAATCATCTGTCAAACAAGTGTGATGCATATGCCTTTAAGAAAACAGGCAGATGAAGCGTCATCAACTGACATCATCTGACACCGGCTTTCCCTTTATTGGTGGGCTTAACAAGGCCAATCAGGGCAAAATAGCGTCTGTTCATCAGACGTCGCTGGGGGCGGGACTAGATCGCGTCTCGGGGAGTAAACTCCAGGCCAATGTCTCCAATAACAGATTCTAGTAACTTCCCCACAATTCACATTAGACTAATAGGCCTATCATTTCCTAGTTTATCTCTCCTACCCTTCTTAAATAGTGGATTGACATTGGCAATTTTCAAATCCAAGGGGACAATTTCTGACTCAGGAGAGATTTGGAAGATCATGACAAAAGCATCTGCAATATCCTCACCTACTTCTTATAATAACATGGGGTGGAAACCATCAGGCCCTATCATATTCTTACTTATACTAAATCCAATAGATCCTCCCTTTGACTTATTTTAGGCTCTCTTGTACCGCTGGTATTTTGCCCTCCTCTACTGTGAAAACAGATACAAAGTACTCATTTAATAAGTCTGCCATTTGCTTATTGCCCATTATAGTATTGTCTGCAACTTTTTTTTATTATTCGTTTATGGAATGTGGGCATCGCTGGCAAGGCCAACATTTATTGCCCATCCCTAATTGCCCTTGGGAAGGTGTTGGTGAGCCGCCTTCTTGAACCGATGCAGTGCATGTGAAAAAGGTACTCCCACAGTGCTGGTAGGTAGGGAGTTCCAGGATTTTGACCCAGCGATGATAAAGGATCGGTGATATACTTCTAAGTCAGGATGGTGTAAAACTTGGAGGGGAACTTGGAGGTGGTGGTGTTCTGATGTACCTGCTGCCCTTATCCTTCTAGGTGGAAGAGGTTGCAGGTTTCGGAGGTGCTGCCGAAGAAGCCTTAGCGAGTTGCTGCAGTGCATTTTGTAGATGGTACACATTGCAGCCACGGTATGCCGGTGGTGGAGGGAGTGAATGTTTAAGGTGGTGGATGGGTTGCCAATCAAGCGGGCTGCTTTGTCCTGGATGGTGTTGAGCTACATGAGTATTGGAACTGCACTCATCCAGGCAAGTGGAGAGTATTCCATCACACTCCTGACTTGTGCCTTGTAGATGGTGGAAATGCTTTGTGGGGGTCAGGAGGTGAGACACTCGCCACAGAATAGCTAGCCGCTGATCTGCTCTTGTTGCCACAGTATTTATGTGGCTGGTCCAGTAAAGTTTCTGGTCAATGGTGACCCCAGGATATTGATGGTGGGGGATTTGGCGATGGTAATGCCGTTGAATGTCAAGGGGAGGTGGTTAAACTCTCGCTTGTTGGAGATAGTCATTGCCTGGCACTTGTTTGGTGCAAATGTTACCTGCCACTTATCAGCCCAAGCCTGAACGTTGTCCAGGTCTTGTTGCATGCGGGCATGGACTGCTTCATTATCTGAGGAGTTGTGAATGGCGCTGAACACTGTGCAGTTATCAGCGAACATCCCCATTTCTGACCTTACGTTGGATGGAAGGTCATTGATGAAGCAGCTGAAGATGGTTGGGCCTAGGACACTGCATTGAGAAACTCCTGCAGTGAGGTCCTGGGGCTGTGATGAACCACCACAACCATCTTCCTTTGTGCTAGGTATGCCTCCAGCCAGTGGAGTGTTATCCCCCGTGATTTCAATTGACTTCAGTTTTACTAGGGCTCCTTGATGCCACACTTGGTCAAATGCTGCCTTGATGTCAAGGGCAGTCACTCTCACCTCACCTCTGGAATTCAGCTCCTTTGTCCATGTTTGGACCAAGGCTGTAATGAGGTTGGAAGCCAAGTGGTCTTGGTGGAACCTAAACTGGGCATCAGTGAGCAGGTTATTGGTGAGTAAGTGCCGTTTGATAGCACTGTTAATAACACCTTCCATCACTTTGCTGATGATTGAGAGTAGACTGATGGGGCAGTAATTGGCCGGATTGGATTTGTCCTGCTTTTTGTTGAGAGGACATACCTGGGCAGTTTTCCACATTGTCGGATAGATGCCAGTGTTTTTGCTGTACTGGAACAGCTTGGCTAGAGGCGCGGCTAATTCTGGAGCACAAGTCTTCAGCACAACAGCCAGGATGTTGTTGGGGCCCAAAGCCTTTGCTGTATCCAGTGCGCTCAGCTGTTTCTTCATATCACGTGGCGTGAATCGAATTGGCTGAAGACTGGCTTCTATGATGGTGGGGACCTCAGGAGTAGGCCGATATGGATCATCCACTCGGCAATTCTGGCTGAAGATGGTTGCAAATGCTTCAGCTTTGCCTTTTGCACTCACGTGCTGGGCTTCACCATCATTGCGGATGGGGATATTCATGGAGCCTCCTCCTCCCATTAGTTGTTTAATGGACCACCACCATTCATGACTGGATGTGGCAGGACTGCAGAGCTTTGATCTGATCTGTTGATTGTGGCATCGCTTCGCCCTGTCTATAGCATGCTGCTTCTGCCGTTCAGCATGCATGTAGTCCTATGTTGCAGCTTCTCCAGGTTGGCACCTTATTTTTAGGTGCACCTTAGCTGCTCATGGCATGCTCTTCCACACTCCTTATTGAACCAGTGTTGGTCCCCTGGTTTGATGGTAATGGTAAAGTGAGGGATATGCCGGGCCATGAGGTTACAGATTGTGGTGGAATACAATTCTGCTGCTGCTGATGTTCCACAGCGCCTCATGGATGCCCAGTTTTCAGCTGCTAGATCTGTTCTGAATCTATCCCATTTACCATGGTGGTGGTGCCACACAACACGATGGAGGGTGTCCTCAGTGTGAAGAAAGGACATCGTCTCCACAATGACTGTGCAGTGGTCACTGCTACCAATACTATCATGGACAGATGCATCTGCGACAGGTAGATTGGTGAGGACGAGGTCAAGTAGGTTTATCCCTCGTGTTGGTTCTCTCAACACCTGTTGCAGGCCCAGATCTGTCTTTAATGGGCCCCTATTCCAATCTACCACTCTCTGGCCGTTAAATTTGGCCCCTTACAGCTGGTTGTTAAAGCTGGTTTCGGTGAAAAACTTCCAGCACGGAACGCAGCTGCCACCATTTTGGGCAGGTCGGTAGCACTGCTGTTGCCTGTGCTCACTGCAAATATGGTAATTACTCAGATCATAATGTCAATCAGCATACAATGCTGAATTGACGACCTGTTATTTTGGATGTCACCGCTCCTTTTAACTCCCTCAGCAAAGCATGCACAGCTGCATCGGAGAACCTAGGTGCACACTATCTTTCCTGTTGTGCCATCATTACACATTTCTCCACTGTCTTCTCAGCCACTTCCACCACCTGTTGCAGCCAGAAGGCACCTACCCTTTAAAAGGTGCAGACTGCCTTTAAGTAGTGCAGGCTAGCTTTAATTGGAGCTAGCCTTGCATGAACTTGGGCCTCCTCTGAGCATTCAGCCACTCAGCAGCATGGTCAACACTGAGCTGAACACTGCAATCATGTAAATCAGCATGCAGCATGTATGCAGTTCTCCGAACAATTGCGGGTTGATTGCACATCGCCATCCCAGCGCCCGTTGTCATGAATCTTATCATGACTCATGAAGTAACACTGGGCAGCCAGCTGGTGGTGCCATCCAAGGAGTATAAATACTCGGGCGTGGGCCCAGCTTGCTCAGGATGTTTCTGTAACCAGGAACTAGTGATGTAACTAGAAATCTCATGGTTTTGAAACAGTTGATTAAAGCCTTGTTTTATACTCAAACCAAGCACTCAGTTGTCTTTTTACATCAATTTAATCAACTGAACCTGCTCCACACTCCGAGTGGTCTTGGGAACAGACAGCTATGACTCACGCAGAGAAGGGAACTCAGATGAAGTAATCGATCCATTATGGAGAAACTACTCAGACCCGCCCATCTCGACCTGGACCCGAATTCACTTACAGCTGCTAATGTATGGAAACACTGGTATCGTACCTTTAGCAACTTCCTTGAGGAGTGTGGTGAGAATGTTCCTAATAAGTTATGAATGCTTGCCAACTATGTATCCGCTCATGTGTTTGACTATATCGAAGACTGTGTAGACTATGATGCCGCTATCCAAATACTACAGCAACTATATGTTAAGTCCCCAAACGAAATTTTTGCTCGTAATCTACTGGTCACAACTCAACAACAACCCGGGGAATCACTTGACGAATTCCTTCAGAAACTTCACAGGCTCAGCAAGGATTATAATCTTAAAGCTGTCACAGCTGAGCAGTACCAGGAGGAGTTAATTTGTGATTCCTTTATTAATGGGATTGCGTCTCCCTTCATACGTCAGCGTCTGTTGGAGAATAAAACCCTTAAGTTACAGGCTGCCTATGACCAGGCATGTTCTCTGGACTTAGCAAAGAGGAATGCAGACACCTATCTTTCACCACATGCACGGGCTGCTGCTATCACTTTTATTGACTCCTTTGACAGGCCTCGGGCAGAAGCCCTCAGTGATGATGACTCCCACCTGGCTGATGACAACCCTGCCCTAGATGCCTTCATTGATGACGACCCTGCCCTAGTGGCATCTTGGCAATCTGGAACAAAGTGTTTCTTCTGTGGAGGTGCATTCCACTATAAGGAATTTTGTCCTGCTCGTAACGCAATCATTGCAGTAAGATAGGTCACTTTTCTAAGGTATGCCAGTCAAGAGCATCTGTTAGTAAGAAAGGCCACTTTTCTAAGGTATACCAGTCGAGAGCCCCTGTTAGCTTTGCAGCTACTATCTATAAAACTGCTCCTCCCCCTAGAGCCACTACTAAGGTTACAGCTGCAATCTATAAAACTGCTCCTCCCCCAAGAACCACTACTAAGGTTACAGCTGTCAAGGGTAAAACTGCTCCTCCTCCCATCACAGCTGTTTTTCCCCAAAGTCTGTCCCATGCAGCCATGAAGGTTTCGGTAAATGGACACATGTTGAGTGCACTAATCGACTCATGCAGCTCTGACAGCTTCATTAGTGAGCGGGCTGTCAGTAAGTTAAAACTGCGTATTTACCCCTCGGACAGGGAAATTGCAATGGCTCTGATGACACTGACCACCAACTCTTCCGGCTTTTGTCTTGACGACCTTATTCTCAATGGCTGCACTTCTTTCTCCACCCGGCTCGGGGTGCTCAAAAACCTATGCAGTGATGTGCTCCTGGGACAGGATTTCCAGAAACAACACAAAAGACTCACTTTCGAGTTTGGAGGGTCAAAGCTGGAGCTTATTATTTCCAAAGTACCGTTTTGTGCACTTTCAGCAGCTTCGCTCGACGAGCCCTCCTTGTTTTCCAATCTTTCCCCCAAATGTAAGCCCATGGTCACTAAATCATGACGTTTCAGCCAAGATGATCGATCCTTTATCAAGGCAGAAATCTCTCGCGTTCTAGCTGATGGTATCATTGAGCCATGTTCACCATCCTGACGGGCTCAAGCCGTCGTTGTTAAAAATCCTCCCCAGCAACACAAGAAATGTCTTTGCATTGATTACTCGCAAACTATTAACCAGTATACCGACCTGGATGCCTACCCACTACCACGCATCGATGACATGGTCAATAATCTTGCCAACTACAAGGTATTTTCAACTTCTAATTTAAAGAGCGCATACCATCAAGTACCGTAAAAGGTCACTGACAAAAATTATACGGCCTTTGAAGCCAATGGTCGGCTTTATCAGTTTTGTCGCCTTCCGTTTGGGGTCACCAATGAGTGGCCATCTTTCAATGGGCAATGGATAACCTAGTCAAACAGGAGAACTTAACGGACACTTTTCCATATCTGGATAATATCAACATTGCTGGTCATGACCAGAAGGAGCATGATGCCAACCTCCAGAAATGTTTTGACGTTCTCCGTCATCGCAACTTAACCTTAAATGAGCCCAAATCTTTGAAATCAGTACCATCAGTCAACATCCTTGGCTATTGGGTGGGCAACGGTGTCATCAAACCGGATCCGGAGCGAATTCATCCGCTTCAGGAGCTCCCTCCCCCTACGAATTTCAGCTCACTTCGTCGGGTACTCGGAATGTTCGCTTATTATGCGAAGTGGATACCTCTCTTCTCCGACAAGATCCAGACCCTGCTTCACGCGAAGTCATTTCCGTTGGAGGCAACGGCTATTTCAGCTTTCAACCTCCTCAAGTGACAACTGGAAAAAGCCACGCTTCATTCCATCGATGAAAATCTTCCTTTCGTGATCGAGTGCGATGCATCGGAGGTGGCGATCTCGGCTACCTTGAATCAAGGTGGTTGACCAGTGGCATTTCTGTCCAGGACTTTGCAGGGTAGCAAGCTCCATTAGCCTCCTGTTGAGAAGGAAGCTACGGCTATCATCGAAGCAGTATGTAAATGGAGTCATTTTCTCGCTCGTCGCCATTTCACGCTTATAACCGATCAGCACTCCGTGGCCTTTATGCTGGATAACCGGAAACGCACTAAGATCAAGAATAACAAGATATAGCTCTGGAGGATGGAATTGGCCACCTTTGGCTACACCATACATTATCGACCCAGCAAAGAGAATGTAGTCCTGGATACCCTCACGCGTGCATTCTGCTCTTCTATGTCAACTTCGACTCTTGCGGATCTTCATACTGACTTATGCCATCCTGGCGTTAACCGTATGTTGTACTTTGTGCGATCTAAAAATCTCGCATTTTCTTCGGAAGATGTGAAAAGAACATGCTCCACCTGTAGAATTTGTGCGGAATTAAAACCGCAATCCTTCCATCCATCGGATGGATCATTCATACACGCTATGCAGTCTATGCAGTGACTCAGCATTGACTTTAAAGGGCCATTGCCTTCCTCAATGTGAAACACCTACTTACTTATTATGGTGGACGAATATGCATGCTTTCCTTTGCTTTCCCCTGTCCCAATATGCTTACTTCCACAGTGATCAAATGCCTTGATCAAGTCTTTTCCCTTTGCGTACGGCCAATTTCATTCACTCTGATCGGGGTCCCTCCTTCATGTCAAGCGAACTCAAAAGTTATCTTTCCCAACGGGGAATCGCCACAAGTAAAATGACACCATATCATCCCATCGGTAACGGACAGGTTGAGAGAAACAACGCTATCATTTGGAACGCTGTTCGTCTTGCACTGAGGTCACACAACCTACCAGACCAGCAGTGAGAAACTATGCTCCCTGACGCATCAGGTCTCTTCTTTCTAGGTCCACCAATGTCACTCCTTACGAGCAATTCTTCAGTTTCCAGCATCGCTCCACTCATGGGACGTCCCTACCGTCATGGTTGGCAGCTCCCAGCCCCGTGCTGCTCTGAAGATTCGTCCGATCTTCCAAAAATGATCCCCACATCGACGAGGTGGAACTAACGGATGTTAATCCCACTTGCGCGCACGTGCGATACCCTGACGGACGGGAGTCCACCGTTTCACTCCGAGATCTGGCTGCCTGTCCAACCAGTCCCACGGACCCAACTGGTAGAGGGACCCTTGGTAATGATACCGATACTCTGCGCTCCTTTGAGGATGATGCCCTACCTGGGACATCAAGGGATCTGCCGGCTACTCCACCGGATCAACTCGGGGAGCCGAGCGCTTCCCATGGGATGGCCACCCAAAGCCAGGATGCTGGTCAATCCCCAGCTACCAACCAAGATAATGCCAGCACTGCGCCTGTGGGGACCCGCACCCGGAGTCACGATCTTCCTAGTCTTCCGCAGGTCGATCAAGGCGACACGGGCCCCGTTGATCTATGAATACAGACCAAGCGACCCAGGGACCAAGACACGGTCCGAGGAGACATGCCTTCCAGCTAAAAGCGAAGATCTAAAAGACTGCGCCTATTCGTGGTCCGCCTAATCCACTAGAAGGAATTCGTTAGACTTCCAAAAATTTCAGGTGGGAAGGATGTCATGAATCTTATCATGACTCATGAAGTAACACTGGGTGACCAGCTGCTGGTGGCGTCCAAGGAGTATAAATACTCGGGCGTGGGCCCAGCTTGCTCAGGATGTTTCTGTAACCAGGAACTAGTGATGTAACTAGAAATCTCATGGTTTTGAAACAGTTGATTAAAGCCTTGTTTTATACTCAAACCAAGCACTCAGTAGTCTTTTTACATCACCCGTTTTTGGATCTTATCCAATTTCGAGGCTTAAGCGTTAGTAATCCTTCTTTTCAGTAAAGTTTTGGTTGATCACTTGGGTGACAAAAGAATTCACTCTAAAACTGTGTTTGGAATTAAAATCAACACATTTATTACATTTGGAACTTTGGTCTATAGTTTCTTCTCATTACAGCTTCTTAGTCTACATTGTCAGAAAATAATTGACTTAGAGTTTGGCTGAATGTGTTCAATGTTCCTCAATTCCTAAACAAGGGAGTAGTGAAGCGGTAATGCTGAGGGACTTATTCTGACTTGCCAAGTAAAGGGATTGAGGAGATCACCGGAAGCAATACAGGATACACAGCGAGTGCGGGACCAGTGGCGAGAGTGGCGGCGATATAAAAAGCATTGATCCAAGGCCCAAGAGCACAGTGAGTGGGACCAGCGGTGAGAGTGGGGATATTAAGAGCGTCAACCCGAGGCCCGAGAGCACAGTGAGAGGGGGACCAGCGGTGAGAGCGGGGATATAAAGAGCACTGACCCGAGGCCCGAGAGCCCAGTGAGAGCGGGACCAGCGGTGAGAGCGGGGATATAAAGAGCGTTGACCCGAGGCCCAAGAGCACAGTGAGAGCGGGACCAGCGGCGAGAGCGGGGATATAAAGAGCGTTGACCCGAGGCCCAAGAGCACAGTGAGAGCGGGACCAGCGGCGAGAGCGGGGATATAAAGAACATTGACCCAGGGCCGGGAGCACAGTTAGAGCAGGATCAGCGGTGAGAGCGGGGATATAAAGAGCGTTTTCCCAAGGCGCAAGAGCACAGTGAGAGCGGGACCAGCGGTGAGAGCGGGGATATAAAGAGCATCGACCCGAGGCCCGAGAGCACAGTGAGAGTGGGACCAGTGGTGAGAGCGGGGATATAAAGAGAATTGACCCAGGGCTGGGAGCACAGTGAGAGCAGGACCAGCGGTGAGAGCGGGGATATAAAGAGCGTTTCCCCAAGGCTCGAGAGCACAGTGAGAGCGGGACCAGCGGTGAGAGCGGGGATATAAAGGGCAGTGACCCAGGCCCGAGAGCACAGTGAGAGCAGGACCAGCAGTGAGAGCGGGGATATAAAGAGCAGTGACCCAGGGCCGGGAGCACAGTGAGAGCAGGACCAGCAGTGAGAGCGGGGATATAAAGAGCATCGGCCCGAGGCCCGAGAGCACAGTGAGAGCGGGACCAGCGGTGAGAGCGGGGATATAAATAGCATTGACGCGAGGCCCGAGAGCACAGTGAGAGCGGGACCAGCGGTGAGAGCGGGGATATAAAGAGCATTGACCCAGGCCCAAGAGCACAGTGAGAGTGGGACCAGCGGTGAGAGCGGGGATATAAAGAGCATTGACCCAGGGCCGGCAGCACAGTGAGAGCGGGACCAGCGGTGAGAGTGGGGATATAAAGAGCATTGACCCGAGGCCCGAGAGCACAGTGAGAGTGGGATCCGCGGTGAGAGCGGGGATATAAAGAGCATTGACCCAGGCCCAAGAGCACAGTGAGAGCGGGACCAGCGGTGAGAGCGGGGATATAAAGAGCATTGACCCAGGCCCAAGAGCACAGTGAGAGCGGGGCCAGCGCTGAGAGCGGGGATATAAAGAGCATTGACCCGAGGCCCGAGAGCACAGTGAGAGTGGGATCTGCGGTGAGAGCGGGGATATAAAGAGCATTGACCCGAGGCCCGAGAGCACAGTGAGAGCAGCACCAGCGGTGAGAGCGGGGATATAAAGAGCATTGACCCGAGGCCCGAGAGCACAGTGAGAGCGGGACCAGCGGTGAGAGCGGGGATATAAAGAGCATTGACCCGAGGCCCGAGAGCACAGTGAGAGCGGGACCAGCGGTGAGAGCGGGTATATAAAGAGCGTTGACCCGAGGCCCGAGAGCACAGTGAGAGTGGGACCAGCGGTGAGAACGGGGATATAAAGAGCAGTGACCCAGTGCCGGGAGCACAGTGAGAGCGGGACCAGCGGTGAGAGCGGGGATATAAAGAGCGTTGACCCAGGGCCGGGAGCACAGTGAGAGCAGGACCAGCGGTGAGAGCGGGGATATAAAGAGCGTTGACCCAGGGCCGGGAGCACAGTGAGAGCAGGACCAGCGGTGAGAGCGGGGATATAAAGAGCGTTGACCCAGGGCCAGGAACACAGTGAGAGCGGGACCAGCGGTGAGAGCGGGGATATAAAGAGCGTTGACCCAGGGCCGGGAGCACAGTGAGAGCGGGACCAGCGGTGAGAGCGGGGATGTAAAGAGCGTTGATCCAGGGCCGAGAGTACAGTGAGAGCGGGACCAGCGGTGAGAGCGGGGATATAAAGAGCGTTGACCCAGGGTCGGGAGCAGAGTGAGAGCGGGACCAGCGGTGAGAGCGGGGATATAAAGAGCGTTGACCCAGGGCCGGGAGCACAGTGAGAGCAGGACCAGCGGTGAGAGCGGGGATATAAAGAGCACTTTCCCAAGGCTCGAGAGCACAGTGAGAGTGGGACCAGCGGTGAGAGCGGGGATATAAAGAGCATTGACCCAGGGCCGGGAGCACAGTGAGAGCGGGACCAGCGGTGAGAGCGGGGATATAAAGAGCGTTGACCCAGGGCCGGGAGCACAGTGAGAGCGGGACCAGCGGTGAGAGCGGGGATATAAAGAGCATTGACCCGAGGCCCGAGAGCACAGTGAGAGCAGGACCAGCGGTGAGTGCGGGGATATAAAGAGCGTTGCCCCAGGCCCGAGAGCACAGTGAGAGCGGGACCAGCGGTGAGAGCGGGGATATAAAGAGCATTGACCCAGGGCCGGGAGCACAGTGAGAGCGGGACCAGCGGTGAGAGCGGGGATATAAAGAGCGTTGACCCAGGGCCGGGAGCACAGTGAGAGCGGGACCAGCGGTGAGAGCGGGGATATAAAGAGCATTGACGCGAGGCCCGAGAGCACAGTGAGAGCGGGACTAGCGGCGAGAGCGGGGATATAAAGAGCATTGACCCAGGGCCGGGAGCACAGTGAGAGCGGGACCAGCGGTGAGAGCGGGGATATAAAGAGCAGTGACACAGTGCTGGGAGCACAGTGAGAGCGGGACCAGCGGTGAGAGCGGGGATATAAAGAGCGTTGACCCAGGGCCGGGAGCACAGTGAGAGCAGGACCAGCGGTGAGAGCGGGGATATAAAGAGCACTTTCCCAAGGCTCGAGAGCACAGTGAGAGTAGGACCAGCGGTGAGAGCGGGGATATAAAGAGCATTGACCCAGGGTCGGGAGCACAGTGAGAGCGGGACCAGCGGCGAGAGCGGGGGTATAAAGAGCAGTGACACAGGGCCGGGAGCACAGTGAGAGCGGGACCAGCGGTGAGAGCGGGGATATAAAGAGCATTGACCCGAGGCCCGAGAGCACATTGAGAGCAGGACCAACGGTGAGTGCGGGGATATAAAGAGCGTTGCCCCAGGCCCGAGAGCACAGTGAGAGCGGGACCAGCGGTGAGAGCGGGGATATAAAGAGCATTGACCCAGGGCCGGGAGCACAGTGAGAGCAGGACCAGCGGTGAAAGCGGGGATATAAAGAGCGTTGACCCAGGGCCGGGAGCACAGTGAGAGCGGGACCAGCGGTGAGAGCGGGGATATAAAGAGCATTGACGCGAGGCCCAAGAGCACAGTGAGAGCAGGACTAGCGGCGAGAGCGGGGATATAAAGAGCGTTGACCCAGGTCCGGGAGCACAGTGAGAGCGGGACCAGCGGTGAGAGCGGGGATATAAAGAGCATTGACCCAGGGCCGGGAGCACAGTGAGAGTGAGACCAGCGGCGAGAGCGGGGATATAAAGAGCATTGACCCAGGGCCGGGAGCACAGTGAGAGCGAGACCAGCGGTGAGAGCGGGGATATAAAGAACATTGACCCAGGGCTGGGAGCACAGTGAGAGCGGGACCAGCAGCGAGAGCGGGGATATAAAGAGCGTTTTCCCAAGGCTCGAGAGCACAGTGTGAGCGGGACCAGAGTTGAGAGCGGGGTTATAAAGAGCGTTTTCCCAAGGCTCAAGAGCACAGTGAGAGCAGCACCAGCGGTGAGAGCGGGGATATAAAGAGCATTGACCCGAGGCCCGAGAGCACAGTGAGAGCGGGACCAGCGGTGAGAGCAGGGATATAAAGAGCATTGACCCAGGGCCGGGAGCACAGTGAGAGCGGGACCAGCGGTGAGAGCGGGGATATAAAGAGCATTGACCCGAGGCCCGAGAGCACAGTGAGAGCGGGACCAGCGGCGAGAGCGGGGATATAAAGAGCATTGACCCAGGGCCGGGAGCACAGTGAGAGCGAGACCAGCGGTGAGAGCGGGGATATAAAGAGCGTTGACCCAGGGCCGGGAGCACAGTGAGAGCGGGACCAGCGGTGAGTGCGGGGATATAAAGAGCATTGACCCAGGGCCGGGAGCACAGTGAGAGCGGGACCAGCGGTGAGAGCGGGGATATAAAGAGCATTGACCCAGGGCCAGGAGCACAGTGAGAGCGGGACCAGCAGTGAGAGCGGGGATATAAAGAGCATTGACCCAGGGCTGGGAGCACAGTGAGAGCAGGACCAGCGGTGAGAGCGGGGATATAAAGAGCGTTTTCCCAAGGCTCGAGAGCACAGTGAGAGCAGGACCAGTGGTGAGAGTGGGGATATAAAGAGCAGTGACCCAGGCCCGAGAGCACAGTGAGAGCGGGACCAGCGGTGAGAGCGGGTATATAAAGAGCGTTTTCCCAAGGCTCGAGAGCACAGTGAGAGCAGGACCAGTGGTGAGAGTGGGGATATAAAGAGCAGTGACCCAGGCCCGTAGAGCACAGTGAGAGCGGGACCAGCGGTGAGAGCGGGTATATAAAGAGCGTTTTCCCAAGGCTCGAGAGCACAGTGAGAGCAGGACCAGTGGTGAGAGTGGGGATATAAAGAGCAGTGACCCAGGCCCGAGAGCACAGTGAGAGCGGGACCAGCGGCAAGAGCGGGGATATAAAGAGCGTTGACCCAGGGCAGGGAGCACAGTGAGAGTGGGACCAGCGGTGAGAGTGGGGATATAAAGAGCGTTTTCCCAAGGCTCGGGAGCACAGTGAGAGCGGGACCAGCGGTGAGAGCGGGGATATAAAGAGCGTTGACCCAGGCCCGAGAGCACAGTGAGAGTGGGACCAGCGGCAAGAGCGGGGATATAAAGAGCGTTGACCCAGGGCCGGGAGCACAGTGAGAGTGGGACCAGCGGTGAGAGTGGGGATATAAAGAGCAGTGTCCCAGGGCCGGGAGCACAGTGAGAGCGGGACCAGCGGTGAGAGCAGGGATATAAAGAGCGTTGACCCAGGGCCGGGAGCACAGTGAGAGCGGGACCAGCGGTGAGAGCGGGGATATAAAGAGCATTGACCCAGGGCCAGGAGCACAGTGAGAGCGGGACCAGCAGTGAGAGCGGGGATATAAAGAGCATTGACCCAGGGCTGGGAGCACAGTGAGAGCAGGACCAGCGGTGAGAGCGGGGGTATAAAGAGCGTTTTCCCAAGGCTCGAGAGCACAGTGAGAGCAGGACGAGTGGTGAGAGTGGGGATATAAAGAGCAGTGACCCAGGCCCGAGAGCACAGTGAGAGCGGGACCAGCGGTGAGACCGGGGATATAAAGAGCATTGACACGAGGCCCGAGAGCACAGTGAGAGCGGGACCAGCGGTGAGAGCAGGGATATAAAGAGCATTTTCCCAAGGCTCGGGAGCACAGTGAGAGCGGGACCAGCGGTGAGAGCGGGGATATAAAGAGCGTTGACCCAGGCCCGAGAGCATAGTGAGAGTGGGACCAGCGGTGAGAGCGGGGATATAAAGAGCGTTTTCCCAAGGCTCGAGAGCACAGTGAGAGCAGGACCAGTGGTGAGAGTGGGGATATAAAGAGCAGTGACCCAGGCCCGAGAGCACAGTGAGAGGGGGACCAGCGGTGAGACCGGGGATATAAAGAGCATTGACACGAGGCCCGAGAGCACAGTGAGAGCGGGACCAGCGGTGAGAGCAGGGATATAAAGAGCATTTTCCCAAGGCTCGGGAGCACAGTGAGAGCGGGACCAGCGGTGAGAGCGGGGATATAAAGAGCGTTGACCCAGGCCCGAGAGCATAGTGAGAGTGGGACCAGCGGCATGAGCGGGGATATAAAGAGCGTTGACCCAGGGCCGGGAGCACAGTGAGAGTGGGACCAGCGGTGAGAGTGGGGATATAAAGAGCAGTGACCCAGGGCCGGGAGCACAGTGTGAGCGGGACCAGCGGTGAGAGCGGGGATATAAAGAGCATTGACCCAGTGCCGGGAGCACAGTGAGAGCGGGACCAGCGGTGAGAGCGGGGATATAAAGAGCGTTGACCCAAGGCCCGAGAGCACTGTGAGAGCGGGACCAGCGGTGAGAGCGGGGATATAAAGAGGACTGACCCAGGGCCGGGAGCACAGTGAGAGTGGGACCAGCGGTGAGAGCGGGGATGTAAAGAGCATCGACCCGAGGCCCGAGAGCACAGTGAGAGCGGGACCAGCGGTGAGAGCGGGGATATAAAGAGCATCGACCCGAGGCCCGAGAGCACAGTGAGAGCGGGACCAGCGGTGAGAGCGGGGATATAAAGAGCATTGACCCAGGGCCGGGAGCACACTGAGAGCGGGACCAGCGGTGAGAGCGGGGATATAAAGAGCGTTGACCCAGGGCCGTGAGCACAGTGAGAGCGGGACCAGCGGTGAGAGCGGGGATATAAAGAGCATTGACCCGAGGCCCGAGAGCGCATTGAGAGCGGGACCAGCGGCGAGAGCGGGGATATAAACAGTGTTGACCCAGGCCCAAGAGCACAGTGAGAGCGGGACCAGCGGTGAGAGCGGGGATATAAAGAGCGTTTTCCCAAGGCTCGAGAGCACAGTGAGAGCGGGACCAGCGGTGAGAGTGGGTATATAAAGAGCAGTGACCCAGGGCCGGGAGCACAGTGAGAGCGGGACCAGTGGTGAGAGCGGGGATATAAAGAGCGTTGACCCAGGCCCGAGAGCACAGTGAGAGTGGGACCAGCGGTGAGAGTGGGGAGATAAAGAGCATTGACACGAGGCCCAAGAGCACAGTGAGAGTGGGACCAGCGGTGAGAGCGGGGATATAAAGAGCAGTGACCCAGGCCCGAGAGCACAGTGAGAGCGGGACCAGCGGCGAGAGCGGGGATATAAAGAGCATTGACCCAGGGCCGGGAGCACAGTGAGAGCGGGACCAGCGGTGAGAGCGGGGATATTAAGAGCAGTGACCCAGTGCCGGGAGCACAGTGAAAGTGGGACCAGCGGTGAGAGCGGGGATATAAACAGCGTTGACCCGAGGCCCGAGAGCACAGTGAGAGCGGGACCAGCGGTGAGAGTGGGGATATAAATAGCGTTGACCCGAGGCCCGAGAGCACAGTGAGAGCGGGACCAGCGGTGAGAGCGGGGATATAAAGAGCATCGACCCGAGGCCCTAGAGCACAGTGAGAGCGGGACCAGCGGTGAGAGCGGGGATATAAAGAGCGTTGACCCAGGGCCGGGAGCACAGTGAGAGCGGGACCAGCCGTGAGAGCGGGGATATAAAGAGCGTTGACCCAGGGCCGAGAGCACAGTGAGAGCGGGACCAGCGGTGAGAGTGGGGATATAACGAGCATTGACCCGTGGCCCGAGAGTACAGTGAGAGTGGGACCAGCGGTGAGAGCGGGCATAGAAAGCACGTCGACCCGAGGCCCAAGAGCACAGTGAGAGCGGGACCAGCGGTGAGAGCGGGGATATAAAGAGCAGCGACCCAGGGCCCGAGAGCACAGTGAGAGCGGGACCAGCGGTGTGAGCGGGGATATAAAGAGCAGCGGCCCTGGGCCCGAGAGCACAGTGAGAGCGGGATCAGCGGTGAGAGCGGTGATATAAATGTGTTGACCCGAGGCCCGAGAGCACAGTGAGAGCGGGACCAGCGGCCACACCTTGAGTATTGTGTGCAGTTTTGGTCACCTTACCTGAGGAAGGATGTTCTTGCCATGGAGGGAGTGTTGCGAAGATTCACCAGACTGATACCTTGGATGGCAGGAATGACGTATTGATTCGATTGGTCTTATATTCGCTTGAGTTTAGAAGGATGAGAGGGGATCTCATTGAAACTTATAAAATTCCCCAAAAATGTAATAACAAGCTAAACAGTAATGGGACACCATGGATGATTAAAGCCATAAGGGAAACATTGAGGGTAATGAAAGAGGCATACATTAAGTACATGGACAGCAGGGGAGAGCATGATAAGGGAGAATATGAAGAGATTAGGAGAGAAGTTAAAAAAACAATTAGGAAAGTAAAGAGGTACTATGAAATTAAATTATCAAGGAACATAAAACAAAATAGTAAAATATTTTACATGCACATCAATAAAATAAAGGTCAGGATGGGAATAGGGCCACTAAAATATGGACAGAATAATACCATAGGCAGCGATAGCGAGATGGCAGAAATATTAAATAATTACTTTGGTCTGGGTTTTGTCATTGGGGGTGGGCTGGGGACAGGTCAGGTGGTTGGTGGTTCCCACTCCCGCCTCCGATGTGAGGTGGGATAATTTACCGATTTTGCCCTAATTGTAAACTTGATTCCCAGCATGTGGGAACCCCTGGCCCAATGAGTCTTTTGGTCCTGAAACTTGCCTCTGATGACGTCATTTATGCAGCTGCATTTAAGGCCTGCAAGCAGCCTTGGTTCATTTTCTGCCTTACAACTTTTATGTGGGATTGTTCTGAGGGATTTGTGGCGCAGAGATATCAGGCTCAAGGTCCAAGGCCGCACCCCGCTTTGATGAGGGCTCCCTCCCAGCTCTGGTGGAGGGAGCCAGACCTCAGAAAGAGGTGTTGTTTTCTTCCTCCAGGAAGCAAAAACCTCCCCAGCAGACGAAGGCTGTGTGGCTGCAAGTGGCACAGGAGGTCAGTCCCATATCACTGTGCAGCAGAACATGGCTGCAGTGCAGAAAGAGGTTTAATGACTTTCTCCGCACAGGAAAAGTGAGTATGACATAACCATGACCCTCAATCTGATCCCCATCACCTCTCATCACCAGCACTCTACTTTTCAACCTCCTCCTCCACATCCCACTTCATCCTTACATCCCTGCACCCTTAACCATTACCTCTCTCTCTATGTACACATTCACTTAACTATTCGACTATACAGCCCTCACACTCCCTATCACTGTGATGCTATGACAACAACTTACATCACACAGGGAGGGCCCTTAGTCTTGGGACCTCATTCCATCTTTGTGTCCTTCTAAGCATCTATGCTATGGATTCTCTACACTCACTCCTTCATTCTCACGCAAACTCCACTTGTGTCCCTCATTGCAGGAAAAGAGAGCCCACAATAAGAGGGAATGGGCAAAGACAGAAGAAGGGCCACACTCAATAGCCCAGCTCACCAGTGCAGAGGAGGCGGCCCTTGAGATCATGGGAGTGGAGGAGGATGTGCAAGTGGATGACGGACAGACGAGCGCATCAGAGCAAGCTGGTGACAGAATAGTTTTTCATCTCTCTCATAGACATTGGATGAGTGACTGATCTTGATTCCAATGCTGCAACAGATAGACTTATGATAATCTGCATACTTCAATGTGGATGCAACATTTATCTCATATGTCTAACTCTTTCCTTTACTCCCCCACAGGACCATCGACATCCCTCCTCCCCACTGTCCAGGAGGAACAGACTGAACCACCAGACTCCTCAGAGGAAGCTGCAACCTCTGAGGTTGCAGCGTTACCATAATTAAGCGCACCCAGCACCAGCGCAGACACTCACACCTTGGTGGGACCTTTGGGACCATCTGGTGTATCACAGCTCACAAGTGAGCATCAGCAGATGGTGGAGACAGGGACAGTAGTGGAGAGTTCTCACCGGAGGGCGCAGGGCACTCCCGGCTCGGCTCAGCTGCATGTCGACCCTGTGCTTCCGGGTACATCCAGAAGGAGAGCAGTGCTGGCACTCCAGGTACAGGTGTCTCTGTCAGGTTTTGTCTCCAGGGTCAATGCGTGTGTGGAGCGGTTGGAGAAGTCCATCGCGAACATGAGCAGAGCCTTTGTGGAGGCATTTGCGCATGAACGCATCACCACGGAAAGGATGGCAACCTCCGTGGAAAGGATGGCTACCTCCGTGGTAAGGATGGCTACCATAGAGGAGAGGATGGCTATGGTCGAGGAGAGGATGGCTACGGCCATGGAGGAGCTAAGTCACCAGGGTCTTGAAAACATGGTCATTGTTCAGAATAGACTGACTTCTCTTGAGGAGCGATGGTCAGCTATTGAGCAGAGAAACCAGAACTTCATGGAAGTTATAGTAATCTGGGATGTAATGTTTAAGTTATCCACCAGATGGAGCCAAAGATTAAGGGATCATATTCACCAGTGTTTAAGGTAATGTCCTGGTACACCAGTTAGTATGGTAATGTGGCATTGCATTATGGGTATGACTCAGAGGTGAATCCTCCATCTTGGTGCTCGTGCAGTTAGATATACTGTGTTTTGCTTGCAGCCTGTAAGAGATGTCTCTCTGCTATACCGTGTAATAAACAGTTGGGTTTTGTTCCTTAAGCCCTCGCTTATCTCAGTTTCGGACCTTACCACTCGGATATCACATATTGTCGACGAGAATCAACAGATCACATCTTGAAGAAGAAAAATAAAAGAGTGCTGAATAACCGATCATGGCTGCTATGGTAGGAAAGATCTCTGCTTTTGATGTTCAGACTCTGACCTGGGATGAATACTGCGAGGTGCTGATGCATTTCTTTGAAGCAAATGATATAGATGATGTCGGAAAAAGGGGAGCTATTTTGCTCACTTCCGTGGGAAGTCAGACGTATAGTTTAATGAGAAACTTATGCAGTCCTGCAAAGCCGGGAGACAGTACATTTGCTGAATTAGTGGCCTTGCTGAAGGAACATTTCAATCCCAGACCGAGTGAGATTGTACAGCGTTTCAAATTTAATTCACGGAACAGGAAACCGGGAGAGACTGTATTGGATTATGTAGCGGTGTTGAGAAAATTGGCACATGATTGCAATTACGGGAACAACCTGAATGACATGCTGAGAGATAGGCTTGTTTGCGGGATAATGGATGATCGAATGCAGAGGAGATTATTGTCCGAGACTGGGCTTACATATGAAAAAGTGTTGGACCTTGCTCAAGCCATAGAGACAACGAACCGAGATGTAACAGAAATACAAGGTTCAGACTGGGCTACTACGAAGCAAGTTGCAGGTCAAGTTGTTGTGCACAAGTTAAAGTTGCGTCAGAAACCACAACGTGAGCATGTAAAGGCATGTTATAGATGCAATGGCGGTCACCTGGCGAGGGAATGCAGGTTCCTGGAGGAAAAGTGCCACAAGTGTGGGAAAAAAGGACATATAAAATGTGCATGCAGGGCAAAAGCAACTGTAGAGGAATACAAACCAAAAGGAGGAGGAAAGCAAAACCTAGAAAGAGAATTGATAAAACAGGGAGCACATCACATCAGCAGAGAAGCTGAGAAAGAAGACGACATGTTCATAATGCATAGTATGGCAGAGAACATTCCAAAAGTGGACCCCATCACTTTGCAACTGACAGTAAATGACACTAAGGTCTACTTTGAAGTGGATACAGGATGCGACGTAACCATAATGAACAGGGAGGAGTACTCAAAATTGTGGAACCGTGCAAAAGTTCCAGAGTTAAAGTCTTGCTCTATGCAGCTTAAAACATATACCAGTGAATGAGTGGCGACATTGGGTACAGCTACTGTAACTGTGCAACACAGGGACACCGTGGAACAGCTACCTGTAGTTGTAGTATCGGGTTCTGGACCAAACTTGTTAGGTCGGGGCTGGATACAAGAACTTAAATTAGATTGGGGAGCAATAAATCAAATGGAGGGAGGCAAACAGTTGTATTTGCAAGAAGTGTTGATTGAACATGAGAACATGTTCAAGGAAGAACTTGACACATTTAATGGCCCCCCAGCTAAGATTTATGTAGACAAGGAGGCACTGCCAAGGTTTTTTAAACAACGACCTGTGCCGTATGCCATGAAACCAAAGGTAGAGGCTGAGCTTGACCATCTTTTGAGAGAGAACATTCTGGAACCCGTGAAATGTTCAGAATGGGCAGCTCCCATTGTACCTGTTTTAAAACCGGACAATTCGGTAAGACTCTGTGGAGATTATAAATTGACAGTAAATAGGGTGTCTAAACTAGAACAGTATCCTATTCCTAAAACAGAGAATCTTTTTGCAAACCTGGCTGGAGGGAAGAAATTCACGAAGCTGGATATGAGTCATGCATACTTGCAGATTACACTAGATGAGGAATCCAAGAAGTATGTAACCATAAATACACACAAGGGTTTGTTTACCTATAACCGCTTACCATTCAGTGTCTCATCTAGTCCAGCTATTTTCCAAAGGACTAGCGAGGGTGTATTGCAAGGGATCCCACATGTTTCTATCTATCTGGATGACATTCTGGTGATGGGAAGAACTGACCAGGAGCATCTGAGCACTCTGAGAGAGGCACTACAAAGATTGGATAAGGCTGGGTTACGGCTCAAGAGGAGTAAGTGCACTTTCCTGGGGAATGAGGCTGTGTTTCTGGGACACAGAGTGGACACCACCGGGCTCCATCCAATCAAGGAGAAGGTACAAGCACTGCAGGAGGCCCCAGCTCCTACCAATGTGACTGAGTTAAAAGCTTACCTGGGGCTGCTAAACTATTATAACAGATTTTTACCAAACTTGGCAACAGTGTTAGCACCTCTTCACAAACTTCTGCGCAAGGAGACACAGTGGCAGTGGGAAGAGGAACAGAGGGTTTCATTTGAACAGTCCAAGAAGCTGATGCTGTCCTCGGATGTGCTGGTTCACTACAATGCAGAGAAAGACTTCATTCTCTCTTGTGATGCTTCACCTTACGGGGTGGGGCGGTTCTTTCACACAGCTTGGAAGATGGCACAGAAAGACCAATAGGGTTTATGTCTCGAACTCTGACACCAGCGGAAAAAAACTATTCCCAGTTAGATAAAGAGGGGTTAGCAGTAATGTTTGGGTTACAGAGGTTTCACAAGTACATATATGGCAGGAAATTCACCATATGCATCGATCATAAACCTCTTTTATCTCTTTTTAATGAAATGAAGGCAGTACCACAGGTGGTGTCACCCCGGATCCAGAGGTGGGCAGTGACGTTAAGGGCATATGAGTATGTCATCGTTTACAAGGCGGGAAAGTACCATGGGAACGCAGATGCCTTGAGCCGTCTTCCACTGCCAGGTACACCTATCCATGCAGCTCCAGAGGACAGAGTGTTGATGTTGGAGGACACGGACATGGAAATTGTGACTGCGGAACAAGTAACGACATGGACCGATAAAGATCCAGTACTGTCTAGAGTCCAAGAATATGTGATGAGGGGTTGGCCACAGCATCCGGAAGGGACTGATTTCATACCTTACAGTGTCAGCAAGACAGAGCTGAATGTGCAGGATGGTTGCGTGTTGTGGGGAGCACGAGTGATTATTCCACAGCCAGCACGACAGTCTATCCTAGGGCAACTACATCAGTGTTACCCTGGAATTTCACGTATGAAAGCCTTGGCAAGGAGTTACTTGTGGTGGCCAAAGCTAGATGAGGAGATAGAAAATCTAGTCAAGACATGCAGCACTTGTCAAGTACACAGGAAGGCACCAGCAGCGGCTCCTCTCCACTCCTGGGAGTGGCCGGATAAACCATGGAGAAGGTTACATGTAGATTATGCGGGTCCATTCAGGGGAAAGATGTTCCTCATAATCATTGATGCACATTCCAAATGGATGGATGTGTATCCTGTAAATTCTGGTTCATCTACTGTTACTATAGACTGCCTGCATAGGAGTTTTAGTAATCAAGGGCTACCGGAGATCGTAGTAAGTGACAATGCCACGTGTTTTGTGAGTACAGAAACAAAAGAGTTCATGAAAAACAATGGCATAGTGCACATGACCTCAGCTCCATATCATCCATCTTCAAATTGACTTGCGGAGAGAGCCGTACAAACATTTAAGGAGATGATGAAAAAAAGTGCGGAAGGGAGTTTGGCAACCAAGGTGTCATGAGTTCTGTTCAGCTATAGAATAACACCTCAATCTACCACAGGACTCTCTCCTGCTGAGCTGTTGTTAGGACGTCGACTACGCTCCACTCTTGACCTGGTTCACCCAGACCTAAAGAGGAAGGTGGAAAACCGACAAATCAAACAAAAAGAGAACCATGACAGAAGGACAAAGAGCCGCAGTTTTGGAGAAGGAGATGCGGTCCTTACCAGGAATTTCAGTTATGGTCCAAAATGAATTCCTGGCGTCATAGACTCAATAACCGGTCCAGTATCATATACGGTCATGGTGGGAACTGGTCAGGTAGTACGCAGACATGTTGATCAGATACTGACCAGACAAGGGGAAATCGAACTGGAGGTTCAGAGAAGATGTCGGAGGACAAGTTGGCCCCCAGTTATCCAAATGCATTGGTGGTACCACCACCACGAACAGAGCCAGTTACACCTGGACCCCTTTGTCAAGAGGAAACCATCGTAGCAGACTCAGATACTCTGAGTACTGCTCAGGAGCAGCAAGTGGCTCTACCACAACCAAGCAGGGACTTGACTGTAAGTCACCAAGGGCTCACAAGCCACCAGAGAGATTGATAACGACCTGCTAGATTCGTTCAGTATGGACTATCGTTAAAGGTGTTTCCTTATGGGACTTCTTAAGAATGTTGTTAAGAAATTAATGTAAACTTAAGAGGGGGGGGGGATATAGTAATCTGGAATGTAGTGTTTAAGTTATCCACCAGATGGAGCCAAAGATTAAGGGATCATATTCACCAGTGTTTAAGGTAATGTCCTGGTACACCAGTTAGTATGGTAATGTGGCATTGCATTATGGGTATGACTCAGAGGTGAATCCTCCATCTTGGTGCTCGTGCAGTTAGATATACTGTGTTTTGCTTGCAGCCTCTAAGAGATGTCTCTCTGCTACACTGTGTAATAAACAGTTGGGTTTTGTTCCTTCAGATCTCGCTTATCTCAGTTTCGGACCTTACCACTCAGATATCACAGAAGTCCTCTGGAGTAGGACTGCCAGTGCAGAAACGGGTCCGCATGGCCCCACTGAAGAGCAGCAAGGTGCTGTCAGGCCACTTGCTAGCTCTGAAGTGGGGCTGACCCATGAGAGGGATGTTGGTGGCAGACAACAAGGAACTGGGGGATCCTCTCCAAGCGCTCACATGACCATGCCACTGCAGAGCCCTCGGTCAGAGCCCCACCAGAGTCCCCACCCAACTGAGATTGGCGTCTCAGCCCCTGCACAGCCGCAGGAGCAGTAGAATGTCGCCGAGCCCTCACAGGCTTGTAACCCCAGAGGATGCCCGCCAAAGGTGTTGAGGCAGGAGCAGCATGAAAGTGAGCAAGGGGCCTCCACATCTGCTGAAGCCACAGGGGAAGCACGACGTAGGAACATGCGTAAGAGGAAGATAAAGCACAAGTAGTCACAAGGGTAGTCACTTGGGTGTTCTGTTGTTTTTAATTGTGAAATGCCATCCTTGACTGAATGTTATAAAATGACTTGATGGCAAACTGTTGAAGTTGTGGGCTGTGTCATTTCACAAATGGGACTTCCACATTGAGGGCACAGGGCTACTTGGAATTGTCAGTGTGGTGGTCAGAGTGATAGGAAGCCGTAGGTTCTTGTGCATTGTCGATGGTATGGTAAGAAGCTGCGAACCAAATGTATTTGATTAAGCAGCCTAAGCAAATCTGGCCAAGATGAGTGCATCCCTTGCACCCGGGGCAGCAATGTTATTGCGTGCTGCTGCCGCTGGTTGATGCACCTCCGCAAACTCTTCATTCTTGCTCTCCTCCTCCTCCTCCTCTTCACCCTCATCATCATCTGAGGAGGCTATGCGATGAACCACTTGTACCTCAGCCAGCTGCAAGCCATGATGCTGTGCCATGTTGTGAAGTGCACAGCAGACCACGATGATTCTGGAGACCCTAGCTGCTGAGTACTGCAGGGCTCCACCTGATATTTCAAGGCATCTGAATCGCATCTTCAGCAAGCCGATGGTTTGCTCGATAATGGATCTGGTGGCAATGTGGCTGGAGTTGTAGCGCTCCTTAGCTTCGTTGGATGGCCTCCTGAACAGCGTCATTAGCCACATCTTCAGGTGATAGCCCTTGTCTCCAAGTAGCCATCTGCAAAGTTGGTTTGGCGGACTGAAGAGCGGAGGCACACTAGACTGCCGCAGGATGAAGGAGTCATGGCAACTGCCAGGGTACTTGGCGCAAACATGCAAAATTTCCTTCTTGTGGTCACACACCAGCTGCACGTTGAGGGAGTGGAAGTGGAAGGTTGATAAAAATACCTGGATTGTGATGGGGTGCCTTAAGGGCCACATGTGTGCAGTCAACGACGCCCTGCACCCTTGGAAAGCCTGACAGATTAGCAAATCCAACTGCACACATGGTAACACTTGCTTGATCCTTGGAAAAGTTGATGTAATTGTGCTCGTTGGCAAAGAGGGCATCGGTTACCTGCGTGATGCGAGTGTGTGCGGCCGCCTGGGAGATGCCGCTGATGTCTGCTGTTGATCCCTGGAATGTGCCTAAAGCAAAAAAGTTGAATGCGGTGGTGACTTTTACGGTCACTGGTAAGGGGTGTCCATGCATTCCTCTGGGCTCCAGGTCTTGCTGCAGCATTGCGCAGATGTCACCCATTACCTCTCACGAAAGTCTGAGCCTCCTTTGGCACTGCTTCTCAGTCATGTTGAGGTAGCTCATCCTTTGTCTGTAAACCCTGTTTTGGGGGTATCTCCTGTGGTGACATGCTTCCCTGCGCTGGCGCCTTCTGGCCTGTGCAGCTTCAAGTGGGTGAGTAGCAGCTTGGCGCTCCTGTTGTTGGTCCTGCTGTTGGTGCTGCTGTTGTTCTGGGTTCTGGTTCGGTCTCCCTTCATTTTTGAATAAGGGCGTTACATTTGTGGTTTTCTAATCCACTGGGACTTTTCCAGAGTCAAGGGAATTTTGGAAGATTACAACCAATGCATCCAGTATCTCTGTAGCCAATTCTTTTAAGACCCTAGGATGCAGGCCATCAGGGGACTTGTTAGCCTTTAGAACCATAAGTTTGCCTAGCTCTTTTTCTCTAGTGATAGTGATTGTTTTAGGTTCCTCCCTCCCTTTTGCCTCTTGATTTTCTACTATTACTGGGATGTTTTTAGTGTCCTCTACTATGAAGACAGATACAAAATATTTGTTCAATGCCTCAGCCATTTCCTTGTTTCCCATTAAAATTTCCCCAGTCTTGTCCTCTAAGGGACCAATGTTTACTTTAGCTACTCTCTTCCTTTTTATATACTTGTAGATGCAGAATTTGTAGAGGTGATGCAAAATTTGTTGCTGAACAAACAACAAAGCAAAGAAGATGGATGTGCCAGGGATTCATTCAAGAGGTTTTCCAATGAATGGCAATAAATTGAATGGCTTGTCCCCTCCCTCGGATATATTAAGAGACATTACAGCTTGGAGCTATAATGAGTAGAACATTGCTTGTGACCTGCTCTGAGGGTTTTCTGCTTGTACCTGCCACTTTCTGCATATCCTTCTGAAATTTTTGTGGGGGGAGGTGTGGCACAGAATTTTTTGGTCCAGATTTGGGTCGGTAGATTCAAATGCTAAGTAAGTGACAGAAATACGTTATCCAAGGTATTTCCCTATTGCAATTCCGGACACAAGGTGCAACTATTTGTTCACGGTGTCCGACATTGCTAAAGGAAGTGAATGGCCCCATTTACTGGTCAATAAACCAATGCAATTGATCACAGAACAACTGATTGCATATCCTGAGATGATGTTGTTGTGTCTCCTTGTGTTCTTATACTATCTATATTACAGACACTTTTGGTTCATTTTAGTTAGTGCTTTTACTTTGCTGTATTCTTGCTTTTGTTACAGTGCTGCTGCATGGTGCCGAGTGATACAAGATGTCCGACGCTGCACTGTGCACTGCCCATGCACAGTGTGCCACATAGCAATATAACTACACCATACCAAAGTAGTTCCATACCAAAGTAGTTCCATTTAACGATGTGATACTATAACAATGTAACAGATGTTATGCATCCTACCCTCCACAGCACCCTCCACCCCCCACCCCCACCCCCACAACCAGAACACCTGGCAGAGGTTGGGAACTCCATTTGGAAAGATCAAATGGCCCTCGGACTAATTAATCAGCTAGTGTCAGGGGTGCATTCTTGTAGTAGATGCAAGTCCCATCAGACTGCCCTTTCAATTCAATTCAATTCAATTCAAATCGCTTTATTGGCATGATAAGATACATCTTATGTTGCCAAAGCATCAAAATACATTTATGGTTGAACACATAAACGCAGATCTATTCATACAGTGTATAAACAGATATATCCCTGAGTGTATAAATATACATTCGTATAATTTATATATACTCTTTTCTTAGGTTTACTGGTTGTCCCTCTGTTTATGGCAAGCTGTAACATAGTGTGCCGCTAGTGTTACACAGTTTATCTCTTCCCCTAGTAGGTATGGGAGTTTTTGGTCGTCATTCAAATTTCTGAATTCAGGGCATATTTGTGAGAATTTTTGGTAGAAATTCTCCCTGATGCCCTGATATTTTCCACAAGCTGTGAGGAAGTGCATCTCTGTCTCCACCACTCCCTGACTGCAGTGAGAGCATATCCTGTCCTCCCTTGGCAGCCGGGTCTGCCTGTGTCTGCCTTTTTCGATCGCCAGGCTATGTTCACTAAGTCTGTACCTTGTCAAGGTTTTTCTCAGTTTGCTATCCTTTACCATGGTCAGGTAATCAGCCATGTTGTATTGTCTGTTTAGGGCCAAGTAGCAATTGAGTTTGCTTTGGGTTTTTGTTGTTTCTGCCCAATATGACAGGTATTTTTCCTTTTGCTTAGTGACAATTGTGTTGGGTCAAATTCTCTGTGCTTGATGGAAGAGCAAAAGATGTAGGCTGATGTTTATTCAATGAGTTATTGTGTATCGAAACAAGTTGGGTTATTATCGTTAGGCGCACTTACCTTTTAACTCCAAATGTACTGTGGCAAAAAGGAAGAAGTCAATGCCATGATCCATCAGAGAAAAATGATTAAGTTTTGTCACAATTATGTCATTTGGAATATGGTCTAATAAATCAGAATAAAGGATGATTGCCAGCTCTAGGCTTAATGTCTCCAGAAACAAAAATAATGCAATTACTCATAATGCTTGCAACCTTACTCTATGGAAAGTGAGCACAGTGAAATAAAACAATTTTCTTTCACCTCTGGAAGCTCATTCTGAATCCAGCACAAGAGAAATAAGCTTGAATGGCACACTGGAACCTACCCATACATCAACATGAATTGGCACTAATTGACAGCTACTTTCATTGCAACGGTCGATGGTGTTTGATCTGGAAACATTCAGTAGGAATGCTCTACAGAGATCGGATTCAAGGTTCATGGGTGGTCCATAGTACCATTGCCCACCCTCTGTCTCATAATATACTTGTAAAAACTTTTAGTTTTATTGAAGTGGGACATCGGCACCCTTCAGGAATTAAGGGGTTAACAATGCAGTTTGCACACTAGAAACGGTTGAGACAGAGACCGGCGGAGATAGTTCAGACATGCTGACCACAAGGTCTTGATGCTTTTCAAGGTTAGATGAAATGAGCTCAGAAGCACCATCTATGATTAACCAGAAACTATGGAACCTAGAGATAAGTAAAACCACATAGGGCACAGCGAGACAGAAATACAGACATGTGATTTTACTAAAGGTTACAAAATATAACAACAGGTGAGATCATAAAGATCATGTGACAATAAAATATAGGTGAAAGGTTGTGTGATGCGAGATAGGGAATTAGCCAATCAGCAACTGTGCACGCGGGCCTTAGGCCAATTAAAACAGTGTAATGGGATTGTGCACGAGGTTACCATGACTTTTGAATGCATAAATATGTAACGCTTACTGTATCAATTTGGAGAAGTCTCCTGGTGCACCAGTAGAGATTGTCTCCCCACCGGTGTAACAAAGACCATTTGAATAACGATCTAAAACCTTGTGTCAAGTGTTGGTTTAAAATACTCTACAACAATTGGTGTCACGAACAGGATTCCATACGGACGGGAGGCACGAGCGAGTGAAACCAAGCCAAAAACGTGAGTACCTTTAAATTACCACATTCAGTTAGGGCAAGGCAACACTGCTCTGTGTCCACCACCCCCTAGGAATCAAAGAAACCTGAAGGTTTGATCGATAAGTCAAGCGGTCTCGGGGTTCGGGCAAAACGTGCGGAAGTATAGGCATGGTATGAGTTGCAAGTAGTACAGAAAGTTTAAGCATACCTCTGACAACAATTAACCTGCATAACAAAAGAGTTGCAAGTAGTACAGAAAGTTTAAGCATACCTCTGACAACAATTAACCTGCATAACAAAAGAGTTGCAAGTAGTACAGAAAGTTTAAGCATACCTCTGACAACAAATTAACCGAACAAAATTGTTGCAAGTACGGTCTCACTCTGCGGGAGTAAGTAAAAGAAGACGTACCTCTGACAACACAGGTTGCAAGTATGGTCTCACTCTGCGGGAGCAAGAAAGAGAGGTACCTCTGACAACTCCAGTTGCAAGTGCCATCTCACTCTGTGAGAGTAAAGTAAGGGACGTACCGCTGACAACAATTAACCATGGGATGTGAAAACCTCGATTGGGGACCAGAGGGGTCTCTGACATGCTTTTTAGTGGACAAAAATAGAAGATTAATTGACAAAATGGTTAAAAGTAATTGGCAACCAAACGACCCACCAAAAAAAAAGAGAATGGTGGGCGAAGGAAACAAAATTGAAAGAGGAAAACCCCTTATTTTAGTGATTCGCGCCTATCATGAGTTGAGCAGGCGTACTCGAATATGGACCAAAAACGGGTGTCCACAATGTACCCGGGTACCAGTAATGGCAACAGCTCCTGTAATGCCTACAGAGGTAAAAGGAGTAGATGATGACAGAGACTGGAACAATTTAGGCAGAAAGGCATTCAAATATAATCCTGACAATGATGACTGGGGGATACCACCCCATGTGACAAAGTGAAAGTGGCACCTATTAAGGAGGAGTTTATCCCAGGCACTCCAGCAGTGTCAGTGCCAGCCGGAGCAGCCGTAGGTACTGTGCCCATCCCAGCAGTACCGCCACAGATAAAACCACTTACATATCCTTTTCCCCCGGAGATAAATTGAAACTGCTGCAGTTACTGCCGGATTTAAAACCCCGACAGAGTAATGCAGAATTTTGATAAAAATTGAGAGAAATAAGAATATGTCACAACTTCCACAATTGGGATGTTGCAGAACCAGCAAGAGTAACATTGAGCGAAGAAAACTGGGGTCAATTGGCTACACAATACAGAGACGGGGGATGGTATCAGGATGTAGCATCCTACAAACACTTAAGAAGAGGCGGGCTTTAAAATGACCCCCAAAAAGGCACAGGTTGGACTGTCCAAGGTGAAGTATCTGACATGAATCAGTCATTCATGAAAGAAAGACTTCTGAAATAATACTGAGCGGCCTGTGGGTGGTGCTTTCCTGGGAGAGTATAAATACTCGGGCATGGGCCCAGCTTGCGCAGGACATTCTTAACAGGAACTAGTGAAGGACACAACTAGACCTCCATGCTGTAAAACAGTTGATTAAAGCTTTGTTTATCGCTTAGACCAAGTACCTAGTAGTTTTCTTACGTCAGTACCTAGGACACCAGATCAGCCAGGGATATAAGGCACTCCCACAGGAACGAAAGGCAGCCATAAGAGACATGCCAGGACCAGTAACCGTTAAGGGAGTAAGGAAAGTGTTGGGACTATTTAACTACTGCAGAAATTTTATATCAGACTTTGCAGGGAAAACGGAGCCAATACAACGGTTAGTTAAAGGGGGAAGACCCGCCATTGATAAGATAGAATGGGAATCAGAGCAGGACAAGGCTTACGCAAGATTAAAAGCAGCCCTGACGTCCGCACCCGCATTAGGATTACCGAATTTAGTCAAACCATTCCATATATACTACAGTATAGATGGAAATTTCTATAACGCCATAGTCACACAAGAATACGGGGGAGATATGAGGTTGATTGCCTATTACTCCACCCAACAAACCCCTGTAGTTAAAGGAATGGCGAGATGCGTGGCGGCCTTAGACTGTGCCGCATGGGCAGTGTGAATCTGCGAGCCCATCACTATGTTAGGACAGCTGATTCTACACACACAACACACAGTGGTGGACCTACTGAACACGGGCAAAATGAAGGCTGTATCAGGCAGAAGGAGGGCGGCTTGGGAAGCAGTATTAATACCCAAGGACAGCTCAGTCCAGATTATAAGGGAACATAGAGTCAACCCCGCGGATAGGATGTTATCGGAATGTGAAGCACACGAGTGCCAGTTAGTAATAGATGAGGAAATCAGAGGAACTATATCGGAGACACCCCTTGAGAGTCCCGAGAACACCTTTTATGTAGACGGATCACGCCGGTACATAGATGGAGAGCCACACACTGGTTGGGCAGTAGTATCCGAGAACGGAGAAACAGTTGCCAAGGGAGGATTAGAAGGAGGAGTCTCAACACAAGTAGCAGAATTAGTAGCCCTCACTGAGGCATTAAAATTAGCAGAAGGAAAATGAGTAAATATATTTACGGACAGTAGATATGCATTTGGAGTGATACACGATTACATGGCAGCCTGGAGTAGGAGAGGATATGTAACCTCCGGATGGGGACATATAAGCCATGAAGAAATAGTTAGAGAATTAGTGGAAGCAGCAAAAGGACTGAAGGAGGTAGCAGTGATTAAGATAAAAGCTCACCGCAAGATAGAGAATGAGCACCAGAAAGGGAACATGCTAGCCGATGAAGCAGCTAGAACAGCGGTAGGCACTGAAACCCATAGCAACAGGCAGAATAGGAGAAGAGGAGGTCAACATTAAGGGATTACAGGAAGAAATTGATATAGAGGAGCAGGAACATTGGACAAAAAACAGAGTCGTTAGGGGAGGGGATGGAATATGGAGGAAAGATTTATGAGTAGTAGCTCCTCGCTGTATCCAAGAGAACTTGTTAAAAATATACCACGAGCCTGATCATGGAGGGTGGAACGGAATGATAAACAGATTAAGCAAAGATTGATGGTGGAGTAGCATGGGACAGTATGTAGCAAGACATTGCCGACGTTGCATTATTTGTGGACAGCATAACCCTGGAAGGCCCATAAAGGTTAGAATGGCACAGCAGCCTCGACCCAAGGGCCCCTGGGAAAATACCTAGATAGACTTTACCGGACCCTTACCCAGTAGTCGAGGGAAGAAATACTGCTTGGTGATTATAGATCAGTTTACTAGGTGGGTAGAAGAATTCCCAACCCGAGACTGCAGTGCGAAGACAATGGCCCAAATACTCGCATATGATGTAAGCCCAAGATGGGGAGTCCCGCTGCAGATCGACTCGGATCAGGGAACATACTTCACAGGAAAGGTCATGAAAGAAGCCTGTAGAGAACTAGGAATAAGGCAGAGATTCCACATCCCATGTCATCCACAAAGTTCAGGAATGGTAGAATGCATGACCCAAACCCTAAAAACAGCATTAGCCAAAGATATAGCCGAAACAATACAGGGATGGGTAAATGTCCTTCCATGTATCCTAATGAGACTAAGAGCAACCCCAAACAGAGTAACTGGATTAACACCATATGAACTCATGATCGGACGAGCAATGCACTTACCAGAGGGAGTAGCATCCGACAGCGAGGGACTGGGACCCATGAAAGATAGAATTAGGAGTTACGTTCAAACATTAGACAACCAGTTGAAAGAACTTAGACAAGAGGTAAAGGTGCAACAGGACATTAGAGATAGGGATTACCAACCCCAAGGGGTATTAGAGCCCTTACCACAGGTGGGTGAATGAGTGTTTGTCAAAGTCGCACCAGAAAGGTCAGGATTCACAGCATCACAGAATCACAGAAACCCCACAGTGCAGATAGAGGCCATTTCGGCCCATCGAGCCTGCACCGACACATATCCCACCCGATCCCCGTAACCCCTACACCAACACATATCCCACCCTATCCCCGTAACCCCATGTATTTAATCCCCCTAACACTAAGGGTCAATTTATCATAGCCTATCAACCTAACCCGCACATCTTTGGACTGTGGGAGGAAACCGGAGTACACGGAGAAAACCCACGCAAACACGGGGAGAATGTGCAAACTCCACACAGACAGTCACGCCGAGGCCGGATTCGAACCCGGGTTCCTGGCACTGTGAGGCAACAGTGCTAACCACTATGCCACCCTAGATGGACCGGACCATTTGAAGTCATCATGACCAGTGACATGTGTGCATGCGTAGACATGAGAGGAAAGGGTAGATGGAAACATTGGACACAACTGAAATGATATAGCATTAACCCAAACGATCTTAAATCACACAGGAATGATGGACCAGACGCCAAAGATGTACTAACATCTGGCGCCGACCAGATTTCTGCTTAAGTTACAGGTAACATGGGCCTCGTACGACGGACACTCGAGGCACCCACCCTAAGTTCTATCCACAGAATGTTGCCTCTATACACCACAATCCTGACAATACTAGGGACACTACTAGACACCGTAGGAGCAGAAAACCTGCTGAGAAATCGCAAACATCCAGAGGACCAGGGAGACAGGTCATCGTCGGAGAGAGAGTATATCTGACGGGTATATTCCGGTGGAAGGTCACCAAGTACTTCAATTTTCCCAGAACGGGCCAAACATTTCGTGGGTGTAAGGGAACCCAACCCACGATATTGGGTGTTGAGTTAAAGTACAATAGGACCTTGTGTATTGAATGTGGTAGTGATAGGGTATGGGCGAATCTAAGGGCATATCAGAGATGTATGTGGATTAAGTTTAGGTATCTACCAGGAATGCCACAGATACTACATGCCTGTAGAAACATGTGGCCGCACGTTAACTATATGCGGTGCCTCAACACACAGGGTTCCGCCGTCATAAGCTAGGTTTAGTCAATGACGTACTGACTGGCGTAAATACTGGCACGTCCCTTATAAATGCCCTGGATATCCAATCCATGAAACCAAGCTCAGAGAGTCTTAAAGAGACTATGCAGATTTTGCTCCAGAGGCACACGGGGGACGTAAGGGCGGGAGTAGACTTGGGGCAGCAGACCACCAAGACAATGGCCCAGAAATTCGGGTCTCCACGGGTGAGTACGCACGGGGTACTCACCCGTAGGCCCGATGGAAGTGCCGGTTTCCTGCATGCACTGCGCGGGAAACCGGCACTTCCGTTCCTCTGAACGAAGAGGTTCAGAGCTCGAACACTGTTAGATCCGTGTATCTAAATGTTTGTCCTTCAATAATCAGACAAAAGACTGCAGGGAACGGTTCAACAGGTGTTTACTGAATGAGGGTTACTCTAGAACTAAATGTACAGATCACTACTCAGGGTTTATATACAGGTGTGGTCACTGCCGGTACTACAGTATACAGGAGCTGTAAAAAGTAGTTCTCTCCCTTAAAGGTACATACATTACAATTCCCCCCCTTTTAGATTAACAGTACCATAACACTCATTTAACAATTAAATATCAAACTAATTACAATTAACACTTTTAACATGCAACATTAGCTGAAAATAGTCTATTTATAAATTCAGTCTTTGGGGAGGCTTCCTGATCCTTTCTGGATAGTGCCTTTCCCGAGTGTCTTGCTCTTGGTGCGGAGGCGATTCTGGCCCCCTGTCGTCGGTTGGTTCATCAGCTTCCGAAGCTATTGTTTCTGGGGTAGATGCGACCTGTACGTCGGGTTCATCACCAGGTACGTATGGGCGAGGCATGGGGTTGACTTGTTCCTGTGACTCTAGGATCTGGTCAGCATGGCATCTCACGATGTTCTCCCCAACGTCCACTGTGTACATTAGTGGGCCCTGCCGTGTGCATATCGCTCCTGGCTGCCATTTTTCTGTTCGGTAGTCGCGGGCCAAGACTGGTTGCCCTACATTGAAGATCCTTGTTGGCTTCTCATGGATGTGCTGGAATTGCTTACTCTCAACATCTCTTCGTACGTTTGGTCTGAGCAAATCCAGGCGAGATCTTAACTTTCGGTTAAAGAACATCATGGCTGGGGCCTGGTTGGTGACTGCATGTGTCGCATTCCGGTAGGCGAACAGGAAATTGTCCACCTTGTGCTGCAGTGGAATGTTGTCATTGTACATAGCCTTTATTGCCTTCTTAAAGGTTTGTACGAACCTCTCAGCCAATCCATTTGTGGCTGGATGATACGGGGCGGATGTGTAATGCCTTACCCCATTTTTTTCAAGAACCTCCGGAACTCTTTGTATTGATTTCTTTGTGGGTTCAATGACGAGACATTTATGAAAGAGAATGAGTTTTAATCTAAAGTCTGTTCAACTCTTTTATACAGCTTTTACAGGAGACACGATACTGTGATGCATCTAGAACGAAACCGAAACTAAACTCCTCTGCCTTGCTTGTCTCGGTCACATGACCTCTGCTGGTCAGGCACAAGCAATCAATACATGCTGGTAAGGCATCATAATCGAAAAGGCAAATACCATCTCTATTTGCTGATATCATTACATCTCCTTTTCTTAAAACAAAAGTATGTTACTTTTAACTAACAACATGTTTTCTTTGTATTAATCTGCATTTTAACTGTAACACTTAATGAACTTACATTATCATTATCATGATCAAGGTTTTTTAACCTTGCTTTGTGTGTTCACATGAAATATGTCAATACACTAGAACTTGAAGAAAGAATAAGATAACATTACTTCCTTCTATAACAATAGTCCTTAAATTTGCTCAATGAGTCTCTCAGGAGGCTTCACGTGTCTTGAGGGTTTTCTGATTGATTGTCCTTGAATCTGAGTTATTGCCTCAGATGATTGGTTCTCAGCTGTGTGATCAGGTTGTTCAACAGTATCAGTCTCTTGACCTGCTGTGGCTGGTCGCATGAGAAGATCTCGACGATTTCTTCTCAGAACAGCACCCTCATCTGTCTGAATGGTGTATGATCTTGGTTGAACTTCACTCAGGACAGTTCCCTTCTGAGTCCATGTGTTTGTTTTGTCTTTAAACCTTACTTGGTCACCAGTGTGGAGTTCAGGTAGGTTTTGTGTTCCTCTGTCATAGTAGTGCTTTTGCTTTTCTTTCTGTTGTTCTTTGAACTTCCTCACTTTCTCCCCCTCTTTTGTTTTCAGGAGGTTCTCCGGGATGGGTAGGTTTGACCTTAGCCAACGTCCCATCAGGAGTTGGGCTGGTGACTTACCACACTCGAGCGGCGTTGTGCGGTATACAAGCATGCTTTGGTAGAAGTCAGTTCCACTGTCTTTTGCCTTGTACATCAGTCTTTTCACTGTGTTTGCAGGCTCTCCTGGGTCAACAGCTCTGGACAACGTGTCTGCTGTATACATCAGCTTACCCGGTGTGTACGCAACATTCAGTTCATCATAGACTGTCTCTCCTTCGCTTTCCACAACGAGGACTCTCTTTACCAGGTTCAGTCTCTCACAGGCTTTTAAACCTAGTATGGCTTGCACATCCTTTGGCAACACGATTAATGCTAGCGTGTGCTCTCTGTCCTTGTGTGTTACTTTGACAATGCATCTTCCTTTCACTGGTATATCAGTGCCTGTGTATCCTGTCACTTTCACTTTTATTCCATGTATCTTTGGTCTGGGTCTAATTTTCTTAAAATCAGTCTCTGATATCACATTAACTTGTGCTCCAGTATCCAATTTAAATGGAATGTGTATGTCATTCACTTTTAGTGTCAACATCCAGTCTCTTTCTTCTTCTTTGTTTTCAGACACAACATCTACATTGAACTCCTCTATGTCGCTTTCATCTACTGCATGGACCTTGCTTTGTTGCGCTTGGTTCTTGCAGCAACGGGCATAATGGTTGTTTTTGTTGCAACTATTGCATTTTTTACCATATGCAGGACACTCTTTTGGTGGATGCTGTGTACCGCATCGACTACATGACTTTCGATTGTCTCTTTCATTTTCGTTCGCTGGCCACGCCTCTTTCACATTGACGCTCTTTTTGTTAAATGGTTTGTGTCCGTTCTTACTCACTGCATCCACGTTGCAGCTATTGTCACTGAACAGCTCCTTTGCCTGCAACTTCACAGTCTCTGTAGCCCTACACAGTGCTATGGCTTTTCCCAGGTCTAGATCTTGCTCTCTTAGCAGTCTTTCCCTTAGACCATTATCTGGAATACCACACACCAGTCTGTCTTTTATCAGCGAGTCTGCCAGTCCCCCAAATTCACACGATTTGCTTCTGTTTCTCAGTTCAGCCACATACTGATCAATAGTCTCACCCGTTTTCTGTACACATGTGAAAAATCTGTGCCTCTCAAACGTCACGTTACGTTTAGGTATGCAGTAGGCCTCAAACTGTTCCATTATTTTATCTAGCTTCATTTTGTCTCCATTAGCAGCGAATGTGAAGTTATTATACACCTCGAGCGCTTCATCACCCACGACGTGGTGGTGCATTTTGGACCTTCTGGCATCCTGAGCAGCTCTTTGCCAGGTCCTCAATTTGCTGATCGATCCCCGGCCACCACACATAAGCCCTAGCAAGGCTTTTCATTTTCACCCCTCCCAGATGACCTTCGTGAAGCTCATTGAGCACTCTCTCCATTAACTTGGGTGGAATTACCACTCGGGATCCACACATCAAGGTCCCCTGGCATACTGACAGCTGTTCTCTTCTGGATGAGAATGCTGGCAACAGTGAGTTGCCATGTGCTGGCCATCCCTTCACCGTCAAGTCATATACCCGAGACAGTGTCGGGTCATTTCGGGTCTCCTTCTCTATACCAGCGTTAGTTACTGGCAAGCATTCAATTATAGTCGAATGAAATATTTCGACAGGATCCACTGCTGGTGCTTCCTCCGCAGCAGGCAGTGGCAGGCATGATAGCCCATCAGCGTTTCCATGCTGTTTCGTGCACTTATACTCGATTTCATATTGGTGCGCCCCTAGAAAAAGGGACCATCTTTGTAGCCGTTGTGCAGTCATCACCGGAACGCCCTTCTTTGGATTAAAGATGGAGACAAGTGATTGGTGGTCAGTCAGCAAGGTGAACTTCTGCCCGTGCAGATAGTGATTGAACTTTTTCACTCCCCACACTAGGCTGAGGGCCTCCCTGTCAATCTGGGCATAGTTACGCTCGGCTGAGGTTAGTGATCGTGATGCAAAGGCTATTGGCCTCTCTGAGCCGTCCGAGAATTTGTGCGACAGCACCGCTCCAATGCCATAGGGTGACGCATCACATGCCAACCGAATTGGAAATTATTATGTCCATGTATAATTTAGACACGGACTGCAGGAGTTGATTATAACAAGTCTTTACTGAATGGAGACAACCTGGAAACTGAAAACTACAGAAGCCTGCTAGGGCCTTTTATACAGGGGTGGTCACTGCCGGTACTGCAGTCTGAGACCAGTTATTCCCTTAAAGGTACATACACAACAATTCCTCCCCTTTTAGATAAACAGTACATAACATTCATTTAACAACTAAATAATAACTAATTACAATTACAATTACGGTTGCTAGATACATTGGTTGAAGTTAAGCAATTATAAGTTCAGTCTTTGAGGAGGCTTCCTGGTTCTGTCTGGATAACGCCTCTTTGGGATATCAGGTTCTTCTGGCAAGGTTGAGTCGGGATCAATGTCGTTGTTTGGTTCGTCTGCTTCCAATATCACCGATTGTGCGGTAGATGCAATTGGTACTTCGGTTTCATCGCCAAGTGTATCAGATCATGGTGTGGAGTTGACGTTTTCCAGTGACTCTAGAATCTGGTCAGCATGGCGTCTTACAATGCTCTCTCCAACGTCCATGGTATACATTAGAGGTCCTTGCCATGTACAGATCGTTCCTCGCTGCCATTTCTCTGTGCGGTAGTCCCGGGCCAAAACTGGTTGACCTATCTTAAAACTCCTGGTCGGCCTTTCATTCATATTCTGAAACTGCCTGTTCTCCACATCTCTTCTGACGTTTGGCTTAACCAAATCCAAGCGGCATCATAGTCTTCGATTGAAGAACATCATGGCTGGAGTTTGGTTGGTAACCGCATGTGTCGCATTCCGGTAGGCAAACAAGAAGTTGTCCACCTTGTGTTGTAGGGGTATATCTTCATTACACATTGTCTTGATAGCCTTCTTGAATGTTTGGACAAACCTCTCGGCCAATCCATTAGTGGCTGGATAATATGGGGCAGATGTGTAATGCTTAACACCATTGTTCTTTAAGAACCTCCGGAACTCTTCAGACACAAACTGTTGTCCATTGTCAGAGCAAATCTGTTCAGGCAGCCCATTCCTGGCGAATATGGTTCGTAAAACTGTGATAGTTTTTTCCGTGGTGGTTGAGGACATTTTTATTACCTCTGGCCACTTTGAATGTGCATCCACCGCAATTAAAAACATCGAGTCCATAAAGGGACCAGCAAAATCAATGTGCACCCTTGGCCATGGAGATGAGGGCCACTCCCATGGATGCAGAGGAGCTTGTGGTGGGGCGTTTTGGACCTTCTGGCATCCTGCACAGCTCTTGGTCATCTCTTCGATTTCTCTATCGATTCCCGGCCACCACACAAACGCTCTGGCTAAGTTCTTCATTTTTACCCCACCCAGATGACCCTCATGAAGCTCATTGAGCACTCTGTCAACTTATGTGGAATTACAACTCTGGATCCACACATCAAGGTTCCTCTGCACACTGACAGCTGTTCTCTTCTTGGCGAGAATGCTGGCAGCAGTGGTTCGCCATGTGCTGGCCATCCCTTCACTGTAAATCATAGACCCGTGATAGTGTCGGGTCATTCCTTGTTTCCTTTTCTATGTTTGCATTCGTCACAGGGAGACATTCGACGATGGTCGAGTGGAATAACTCCATTGGATCCACTGCAAGGTCTTCTTCTTCCACCGTCGGCAACGGTAGGCGAGACAATCCATCAGCATTTCCATGCTGTTTAGTTCCTTTGTACTCGATGTCATATTGGTGTGCCCCTAGGAAAAGGGACCACCTCTGCAGCCGTTGTGCTGTCATTATCGGTACGCCCTTCTGAGGGTTGAAAATGGAGACAAGAGGTTGATGATCAGTTAGTAGAGTAAATTTTTGACCGTGCAGGTAGTGATTGAACTTCTTCACCACCCACACTAGGCTGAGGGCCTCTCTGTCAATCTGGGCGTAGTTACGCTCGGCAGAAGTTAGCGAGCGTGATGCAAAAGCTATCGGCCTCTCGAAACCATCAAGGAATTTACGTGACAGTAGCGCCCCAATGCCGTAGGAAGACGCATCACACGCCAATCTTATCGGTAGTGATGGGTTGTCGTGAGCCAATACTTCTCTTGAAGTGATTAAGTCCTTACTCTTCTGAAAGGCCCGCTTACAATCATCGCTCCATTTCCATGCTACTCCCGTTCATAGTTGGGCATTCAGTGGATGCAGAATTGTGGACAAATTCAGCAAAAACTTATGGTAGTAATTCACCAATCCGAGGAATGACCTCAGTAGCGACACATTTTCTGGCGCTGGAGCCTTAACTACCGCTTCAATTTTGTCAGGGGACTTATGCCACCCCTCTTCATCAATCATGTGGCCACAATACGATATCTGTTCCTTAAAAAACTCGCACTTGGGGCGATTGGCTCGTAGCCCATGTTCACGCAGTCTAGTTAGCACCTGCTCTAGGTTGGCAAGGTGTTCACTGTCATCTTCACCTGTCACTAGGATGTCGTCCAAGTAACACTGAGTCCCCGGAATCCCTTGCAGGATTTGTTCCATCGCTCTTTGCCATATCGCCAGAGCTGATGCTACTCCGAATACCAGTCGATTATACTTGTAAAGACCTTTGTGAGTGTTTATCGTGAGATACTTCCTAGAGGATTCTTCAACCTCCATCTGCAAATATGCTTGTGCTAGGTCAATTTTTGTAAAAAGCTTCCCTCCAGATAGTGAGGCGAAGATATCTTCTATCCTTGGAAGAGGATATTGTACTGTGTGAAGGATTGGGTTCACTGTCACCTTGAAGTTCCCACAGATGCGAACCTTCCTTGGCTCCTCAGACTTATTGTTTAACGTTTTCTTCATGACAGGAATGATGGGTGTCGCCCACTCGCTCCAGTCTACCTTAGATAACACGCCTGCATTATCCAGATTCTCCAGCTCTGCCTCGACGGCTGGGCGAATTGCATATGGTACCGGTCTTGCTTTGAAAAACTTGAGAATTGCATTCTCCTCTATTTTTATCGAGGCGGTTACGCCTTTAAGAGTGCCCAGTTCTTGTTGAAATACCTCTTTGGTGTCAGCTAAGATTGTTGACAATCGTCCAGGAGTGACGTCGTCATCCTTTTTACCAGCCACCGTCAGTGCCTGAATGGAGTGCCAGTCTAAACTTATCTTTCTGATCCATTCACGTCCCAATAACGGTGGTCCACCGTCTTGCAGAATGTAGAGATACAATTTCCGTATTTTCTTGCCGTTGTATTCGACAGGCACCCTTAGTTTTCCTCTGGGGTATACTTTTTTGCCCCGTATACGTCCTCAAGACAATGGATGTCTCTCTCAAGGGTATGTGTGAGAATAGCCGCTCGTAGTCTCGTCGATTCTTGATGGTTAGAGCTGATCCTGTATCCAATTCCATTTTGACTTGGGACCCTGCTATCGTGAGGGTGACCCAAATGGTTCGGTGATCCTCTTTTGCGATTACGTTGTGAAGTTTGAGACAGCTTAGTCTCTTGTTCCCGGATTCACTATCGCTCATCTGGTCTTCGGAACTACTGTCCGTCATCTTTTGTACTTTCCTGTACGGTTCCTTAGTAGCCTTTTTGTTGTCGTTGGTCTTCTTCCCAGACCTGCAAACTCATGCAATGTGTCCCATCTTTCCGCATTGCCTGCATATTTTGTCCTTGGACCAGCAGTCCTTCTGGTCATGGTTTGTTCTGCCGCAGCGATAACATTTTGCAAATCCCCGTGTCATTTCGTGGGTGCCGTATTCCTGTGGCTTTTGTTGTATTTCCGCAGCTCCCCTTGCTGCTGCTTCATACGATACTGCCACACTGAAAGCCTTATCTAGCGTCAGCTCTTTCTCTGAGAGTAACCTCTTCTGGGTTCCTTCATTCAGGAGTCCACAGACAAATTTGTCCCGTAAGGTATCTGCCAGTCCTACTTCGAACTGGCAGTGCTTTGATAGCTTGCGTAGTTCCGTAAGGTAATCAGCATTGCTCTCATTTTTATGCTGATTTCTCCTGTGGAATTTAAATCTTTCTGCTATCAGCAGCGGTGTAGGGTTTAGGTGTTCCTGTAGGATAGCAACAATTTCATTAAAACTCTTCGCCTTCGATTTGGCTGGAGTAATCAGGTCCCGCAATAGGCCGTACATTCTTGCGCCCATTATATTTAGCAATACCGATGCCTTTTTCCCATCGGCTATTTCATTTGCCTCGCAATATACCTCGACTCTTTCCATATATGTGGTCCAGTCTTCTATTGCATTATCGAAGGCAGTGATATCGCCAGTCTTTGGCATCTTGAAAATCTAAGATGGCGCCTCCCGCGCTTTTCCTTCGTCCCTGATGGATCAAAATGGCGCCTCCCGCGCTTTTCCATCTTCCCCGCCGAGTTAAGATGCCGCCTCCCGCGCTTTCCCGCCGCTGCCGCTGCTGCCAACGCTGTTGCGGGCGATTATATTTATTTTACTATCCTGTAATGGCGATGCCCTATGGTCTTCGCGCCTCCCCGATCACTGCTGCCAATGCCGCTCTCCTTGGTATTTTTATTTTTCTATCGCGCTTCAATATTTGCTCCGTTAATTGAAGAACCGTTCCCGTCGTGGAGCGGACCCTCTGGGACACTTCCCTCCCTCTTCTTAGGTCCGAACGCTGCCCGGCTTCGAAGCACCGGCCGCGCTCTGTGTGCTCCACCTCTCTCTCTCTTTGCTTCCCGACTTGCTGCCCGGCCCCGTTGCAGAGCCACCCGATTGAGCTCTAGCCCGCCGCAGCCCAGGAATGATCAGTGCACTACCTGCCACCAGCCCGATTAGCTGGGAAACCACAGACTGGAGAACCAAGCCTGGCTCGCGACAGTCTCTCCTGCAACTTTTCAATTCGATGATTTGGAGGGCGGTTGCCCACGGTCGATGCCCGTTTCTCGAGTTCCTTTGGATTATTTTTTTTTTTTCTTTCTTCTGGCTTCGACCTTCAATAACGTCATCTGAGGTGCTGCCAAGTTGCAGGTAAGTTCGTTTCTTACTCGTCGCCAGTTTTATGTCCGTGTTTAATTGAGACACGGACTGCAGGAGTTGATTATAACAAGTCTTTACTGAATGGAAACAACCTGGAAACTGAAAACTACAAAAGCCTGCTAGGGCCTTTTATACAGGGGTGGTCACTGCCGGTACTGCAGTCTGAGACCAGTTATTCCCTTAAAGGTACATACACAACAGTAATGCTGGGTTGTAATGGGCCAATACCTCTTTCGATGTGATTAGTGTTTTGCTCTTCTGGAAAGCTCGTCTACATTCATCACTCCACTTCCATGGCACCCCAGTTTGCAGTAGGGTGTTCAGTGGGTGTAGTATTGTAGACAAATTTGGCAAGAACTTATGGTAGTTGTTAGATCCGTGGTTCAGTGGATAAATAATTACACGGATGCTGTACATAAACAAATAACAGGTCTTTACTGGAGGAGGGTCATCTCTAGACTGGGGTACAGAGGCATGCACACAGCTTATATACCGGTGTGGTCACTGCCGGTACTACATTATACAGGAGCTGTAAAAAGTAGTTCTGACTTAAAGCACATACACTACAGTAGTAGTTTACCAGCCCAAGGAACGACCTCAGTTGTGACACATTTTCCGGTGCTGGAGCCTTGACTACTGCCTCAATCTTCTCTGGGGACTTATGTAACCCCTCTTTATCGATAACGTGGCCACAATACGAGATCTATTTTCTTAAAAACTCGCATTTGTGGCAGTTAGCTCGGAGCCCATATTCCTGCAATCTAGTGAGCACCTGCTCCAGGTTGGCAAGGTGATCACTGTCATTTTCGCCCGTGACCAGGATGTCGTCCAAATAACACTGGGTCCCTGGGATCCCTTGCAGGACTTGTTCCATTGCCCTCTGCCAAATAGCCGGAGCTGATGGTACCCCGAATACCAGCCGGTTGTATTGGTAGAGACCTTTATGGGTGTTGATTGAGAGGTTTTTTTTGATGCTTCTTCTACCTCCATTTGCAGATACGCCTGGGCCAGATCAATCTTAGTGAAGCATTTTCCTCCAGATAGCGAGGTGAAAATATCTTCAATCCGCGGAAGTGGATATTGTACGGTGTGAAGGACCGGGTTCACTGTCACCTTAAAGTCCCCACAGATGCGAACCTTCCTTGGTTCCCCAGGCGTGCTGCTCAATGACTTTTTCATCACAGGGATGATGGGTGTAGCCCACTCGCTCCAGTCTACCTTGGACAGTACACCTGAATGTTCCAGACTCTCCAGCTCTGCTTCGACGGCTGGGCGGGTCGCATAAGGCACCGGTCTGGCCTTAAAAATTTTGGGCTTGCGTTTTCTTCAATTTTAATCATCGCTGTCATGCCTTTTAGTGTTCCGAGTCCTTGCTGGAACACTTCTTTCACGTCAGTTAGGATCTTTGACAGTCGCCCAGGTGTGACGTCGTCATCCTTTTTGTCAGCCACAGTCAGTGCCTGTATGGAATGCCAATCTAGCTGTATCTTCCAGATCCATTCACGTCCTAGCAGTGGTGGTCCTCCATCCGGCAGTACATATAGGTCCATTTTTGGTGTTTCCTTTCCGCGGGAAGCCCCCGGCCTGAATTTCTGGGCCATTATTACAGGGACTTACGATAATGGAGGGGCATGCTACCACTATTAACCGCTTAATTGACCGAGAACACAAGGAGGCCACCAATGGGGTGAAGTGAAGCACTTGGCACGCATATGGGGGATGGATGATAGGACAAGTCCGACACAACCTGGACCAGATGCAGACAGGCAGGGTCCCCGACTGGATCAATAGTACCCACCTACTGCAGTTGGCACAGCACCCAGGATCACTGGATGGCTGTATACTAAAGGGCATGACAAGGGTTTACCCTGTGACAGGTGGGTGCACTGACTCTCACACCTCACTGATAGGGATTGTGCTAATGATCCCGGTCATGACTGGAGAAGTGAAACCATACCCGCAGTACGAGGTAGAGAACATAGGACTGATCAGGGGAAGGGACTACCTGCAGTACTACCCAATGCATCAATACGCGATCAAAAGAAACGGAACCATGAGAGGGGTCTCATTGACTGGGTGCCGCAGGGAAGGAAGCCTCACGATCTGTCCACACATGGTGGGACAAGGTAGTAAGGATAGGTGCGAATTCAATCAGACTGTCGGATGTGTGCTGGAAATAAGCCCAGCGGAATCTGAACTGACCCACTCTGCCTACCGGGGAAAGGGCGAGTATTGCATGGTGACAACCCAACGGACGTACGACTATGGCGGACTAACATGTAACATCACTAACCCCAGCTTCTGCTTCACCCCCAGCCTACCCGTGCCAATCGGGCGTGCACGGATGACGTACAGTCATGCACGAGAAACGGTCACCCGGAATCTAACAGACAAGATCAGAGCGGGCCTGGGGCTATACAAGGAACACCTCGCAGTGCCCATTCCGCATCTCCCAGAGGATCTAAAGAACCTTAGGGACCCTCTATGCGAGAACATAAAATGGTACCATCTCCTAAAACAAGAGTTACAGGAACTAGACAAGGAGATTGAAACTGAACTCTGTAAGATCCTATGGTATGAAAAGGCCTGGAATTGGGGCTTGAACATAGATACCCACCCTTGGATCTGCATCATCTCTCACGTGCTGGTAGTGCTACAATTAATATTAGCATTAAGTTGGCTTACAATGACTTGTGCTGCTTGCTCAAAATGTAGAAACAAAACCGGGGCAAAGGTGATAGTTAAGGAACAGAGTAAGCTGCTCAAACATGTGCAAGGCTAAGGAATTATTTAGCTCCAAATGCACTAGGTGTCCCCAATCTAGCTGCTGGCCACTGCAATCGGGGTGGGACGCCTAAGGCAGTAGTAGTAGTAATTGGTCTTCTTGGGGAGGTTAGCCAAGGACCAAAAGGGGGGACTGAAGTGGGACATCAGCGCCCTTCAGGAATTAAGGGGTTAACAATGCAGCTTGCACACTAGAAATGGTTGAGAAACTGGCGGAGATAGCTCAGACATGCTGACCACAAGGTCTTGATGCTTTTCAAAATTAGATTAAATTAGCTCAGAAGCACCATCTATGATTAACCAGAAACTATGGAACCTAGAGATAAGTAAAACCACACGGGGCACAGTGAGACAGAAATGTAGACATGTGGTTTTACTAAAGGTTAAAAAATATAACAACAGGTGAGACCATAAAGATCATTTGACAATGAAATATAGGTGAAAGGTTGTGTGTCACGAGATAGGGAATTAGCTAATCAGCAACTGTGCATGCGGGCTTTAGGCCAATTAAAACAGTGTAACGGGATTGTGCACGAGGCTACCATGACTTTTGAACGAATAAATATGTAACGCTTACTGTATCAATTTGGAGAAGTCTCCTGGTGCACCAGTAGAGATTGTCTCCCCACCAGTGTAATAAAGACCATTTGAATAACGATCTAAAACCTTGTGTCGAGTGTTGGTTTAAAATACTCTACAACAGTTATCCTTGATATCCCTTGGAAGTTTTTTCTCACACTCCCTTTTTGTAACTCTTACAACTTTCTTTTTATACCTTTAATGTTCTTCATATGTCTCCCAGTCTGTGGGATCTCCACTATTCTTTGCATTTTTGTAAGTTCTTTTTTTAAAATGTTATAGTACCTCTTTAATTATGCAAGTAGATCTCTTGCCCTTTAAGGGTATGTACTGGTCTTGTACTAAATACTCCTTTGAACACCTCCCACTGTTCATCTGTAGTTTTACCTGTTAATAGTGCCACCCAGTTTTCTGTGGCCAATTTCTATCACATTCCTTACCTAAATTTAAAACCTTAGTTTGTGACTCACTCTTCTCCCTTTCAAACCTAATAATGAATTCAATGATGTTATGATCACGGTTAGCTAAGTTTTCCCTTACCATTAGATTGTTGACTAATTCTGCCTCATTACTCAACACTAAATCTAGTATGGCCTGTCACCAGGCAATGCTATTGCTCTTCCTATATGACTGGTTCAAGGCTATCATAGGCAGAGGCCGAGGGGAATATCATTTTCTACAGCTTTTTCTGTAGGAGTTATAACTCTCAGGGAGACCTTAACAGAGAATAAACAAAATGTGATGCCATTAGAAGAGGAGAGCTTCTAAAAAAAATCAGCTGCCATTCCAGCGTACTCGCATCACAACCTGGATGCGAAGAGTCCCAGCCTTGCTCTAAAGTTTCCTCAATGGCTTGTTAGGGGTGGAGCCTCCACCTCCTCTAAACATGGCCATCATCATCAATGAGGGGGCAAGGTCCCTGAATATCAGAGGTTCCGTGCATCGTCTTCAATCGGACCCAACATACAGTTAGCGGGTGCTGATTCCTCCATGGTGTCTGGGCGTATCTCACTGACAGGGACAGAAGTGGGGCCCACCTGGAGATCCAGGCAAGGATTGACCTCTGAAGCAATTTCCATTTCTTTTCAATGCAGATCCCTTACAAGCAGACTGCTGGGGGCCACCGTAAAGCTATTTCCATGGAGGGACCTGGCACCCGTGTTTTCCAGTGCACTAGATGTGCCCCTAGTGAGGTGGCGCCTGCCATAGCATGCAAATCAAGGAACCTCTAACTCCAGAAAGTCCACTGAAGAAGCCAGAGGGCACTTCTCAGCACTTGGGCTGAGGTGCATCCAATCACAGATTATTGGAGACAAGATTTTGACCCCCTGAAGAAGACCTGAAGTTAATTATGCTGTAGTTGACTGCAACAAGAAATTCAGGAGAATTCTCTTTACCCCGAGAGCGGTTAAAATGTGGAACTTGCTACCACAAGAAGTAGTTGAAGTGAATAGCATAGATGCATTTAAGGGGAAGCTAAATAAGTAAATGAGGGAGAAAGGAATAGAAGAATATACTGAAATAACAACAGAAAGTGCTGGAAACACTCAGCAGGTCAGACAGCATCGAGGAGAGAGAAACAGAGTCAACGTTTTGGGTCAAACCCTTTGTCAGAACTGAAGGGTTCTGACGAAGGGTTCGACCCGAAACGTTGCCTCTGTTTCTCTCTCCTCGATGCTGCCTGACCTGCTGAGTGTTTCCAGCACTTTCTGTTGTCATTTCAGATTTCCAGCATCCGCAGTATTTTGCTATTGTAGAAGAATATGCTGATAGGGTTAGATGAAGTTAGGTGACAGGGCTCTCATGTGGAGCATAAACACCGGCACTGACCAGTTAGGCCAAATGTCCTGTTTCAGTGCTGTAAAATTCTGTTACACTAAAGCAGAAAAAGAGACTCTGTAAAGCCAGAGGCAACCTCAACAGCTTGGGCAATGAATTGTGAGTTGTTTGGTGTAAACTTGTAGGAGAAATAACACTGGTTTCTAGACCGACAGCAAAGAAATAAGAAATAGATTTGGAGTTGAGTTAACAGAGGCAGATTATATTTTTTGTTGGACTTAACTTAGTATAAGAATAGTTTTTCTTACTTTTTCAAGCCATTGCCTTTGGCCTTCGGCATAAACTCCATTCGCTAGTGTAATAATAAGCTATGTTTGCTGTAAATCTTGCTGTAACTTGACCAAACTTAAAAGTTGACCACATTTTATATACCTGCATGCTTTGCGAGGCTGCGAGGTTCCTGTGTGAACTTGTACGAAAAACTGTTCACAGATAAAGAAGACCTTGAACAGGAACAGAGACTTTCTGCTAAAAAAATGTAAAATGATCTGTTACAGTTATAAGATGTGAAAGGCTGCCAGCTGCCTTTTAACAGATAAGGAAAACAGACTTTGAGAGTCCTGTGGGAACAGACTATTTAACTGTGGAAACATCTTCAGGCTATGGAATGTAACTGGCCTTGAAGGCCCACGGATGCTTAATGGACTATTGATAAGAGTAACTGAAAAACAACTAATGACTGTATAGTTAGGGACATGTACGCAGTGGGAGGGTTGCCAAATTTTAGGGTATAAGAGGTGCTGTTTCAAGATACTCGAGGCTGCTGCAGTCGGGGGTAACTTGGTCAGTTACCAGTTAAAGGCGTATGTCTAGTCATCGCTGAATTGACCACTCACAGGTGTTAGTACATATGTAGTGCTGGCTTATTATTGCTTGATCTTAAAATAAGGGAATAAACTGTCCGGGAAGTATTCTCCAAGGGAATAAACCTGTTTATGCTTAGATATAATGATATTATATGCAGCAGTTTGTGTGAGCTTACTTGTAACCTCTTGCTGATTTTAAATCAAGGGATTTATTCCTGAATCCTTGGGTTTTGTATTGTCTGTTCGACGGGTCTGGAGTTTGGAAACTGTTTGACGGGTTGGCGGGCAAGGATGAGCCGAAACGTCTTATAGATTTTGGTGCCAGAACAGGGACCTGTTCAGAGCAGAAAATGGCAAAGACAATGCGTGAGTTAGTCACTAAGTATGTGACAGGGAAGTTGCCTCTTCAAGAGAGGTGGATCCGGGTCATTATAGACGGTGTTGATCCAGTATTGGAGGCTGAACAGTAGACACAAGGGTCCATGTGTCGGCCAAGGTTAAGGAAATCCATTTGGATATTGGCCTATCAGAGGCAGGTTAAATTTGATGAAAGGGTAAAGATCAAGTTAAGGAAAGCTTCCTTTTTAATCTCAATTGCTTTAGTCATCCAGGGAGTTTTGCTTTGGATACCCTTCCCTCCCCTTCCCCACACTTCTCTACCCTTCCTCTTCATGGGGATGTGTTTAATCTGTACCCGAGCTATCTACTCCTTCAAGGCTCATTTACAGTTTTACTTGCCAATCTTTCTTTTCAATTCACCTAAGCCAGAGCCATTTTCAGCTCACTGAAATTAGCCCTCTTCCAGTTCATTATCTTCACCTTTCATTGTTCCTTGTCCCTTTCCATAACTACTCTAAACCTAATGATATTGTGATCACTGTTTCCCAGATGCTCCCCCACTAAACCATGCTCCACTCTAATTCCCCAGAACTAGATCCAGCAATGCTTCCTTCCTTGTTGGGCTGTTAACATACTGATCAAGAAATTTCTCCTGTACGCATTATAGGAATTCCTCCCCCTCCTTGCCCTTTACACTGTGTTTTTCCCCTTTTATATTAGGATAACTGAAGTCCTCCATTATCACTACTCCATTATTTCTGAAATTTGATTGCAGATTTGCTCCTCCATCTCTTTCCCACTATTTGGAGGTCTATAGTATGTACCTAGCAGCATAACAGCTCCTCTTCTGCTCCGTAACTCAAATCAAATAGATTTTGTCTTTGAGCCCTCCAGCACATCATCCCTTTCCAGGGATGTGGTTGACTCTTAATTCTTACTGAAGTGCCCTAGCAAGCCGCTCAAATTGTAAAACAATTGCTTGAAGAAGGTGGACCGCCAACATCTTAGAGCAGTGAGGTTTGGACAATAAATGAGACCTCCCACAGCCTAAGAACAAATTTTAAAAAATGATTTTCTGAGCACATACTTCTCCAACAGCACTGCAGAATTTCTGAATAAGTCTTTCATGGAGATCATACAATTGTTACTGGAAATAATTGGAACAGTGCTCTCAGTCCCTTGCTTGACATATCTAAGTAGCAATCTTCCCTTTAGGACAGACTTGATAGGATAAGCCCTGGAGGGATTTTATATCCAAAGGCTCATTTCCCAATATCTCGAAAAGAAAACCCCTCACATTTCCAAATTAGAAAAAAAAATTATTGAGAAGCCTACATGTTCAGAAGTATTCCAACCGTGACAAGAGTTAAATTTGCAGAAAGAGAAAAAAATACCTATTAAATACATGCAACCCTGGATAAATTACATTTTTTTATTCATTTCTGGGATGTGGGCGTCACTGGCAAGGCCAGCATTTACTGCCCATCCCTTGCTGCCCTTGAGACCTGGGTGCCCTTGTGCACCAATCGCTGAAGATAAACATGCAGGTGCAGCAGACGGTTAAGAAGGCAAATGGTATGTATGTTGGCCTTCATAGCGAGACGATTCGAGTACAGGAGCAAGGATGTCTTGCTGCAGTTGTACAGGGCCTTGGTGAGACCACACCTTGAGAATTGTGTGCAGCTTTGGTCGCTTTGTCTGAGGAAGGATGTTCTTGCCATGGAGGGAGTGCAGCGAAGATTCACCAGACTGATACCTGGGGTGGCAGGAATGACGTATGAGGAGAGATTGGGCCGACTGGGCTTATATTCGCTGGAGTTTAGAAGAATGAGAGGGGATCTCATTGAAACTTATACAATTCTAACAGGACTAGACAGACTAGATGCAAGAAGGACGTTCCCGATGGCGGGGGAGTCCAGAACCAGGGGTCACAGTCTAAAGATAAGGGGTAAGCCATTTAGGAGTGAGATGAGGAAGAATTTCTTCACCCAGAGAGTGGTGAACCTCTGGAATTCTCTACCACAAAAGGCAATTGAGGCCAATTCATTAAATATATTCACGAAGGAGTTAGATATATTTCTTAAGGCTAAAGGGATCAAGGGATATGGGGAGAAAGCAGGGACAGGGTACTGAATTTGGATGATCAGCCATGATCTCATTAAATAGCGGAACAGGCTCGAGGGGCCGAATGGCCTACTCCTGCTCCTATCTTCTATGCTTCTATGTTCTTATGACAAGATGGTGGTAAGCCACCTCCTTGAACCGCTGCAGTCCGTGTGGTGAAGGTTCTCCCACAGTGCTGTTAGGAAGGGAGTTCCAGGATTTTGACCCAGTGACGATGAGGGAATGGCGATATAATTCCAAGTCAAGATGGTGTGGGACTTGGAGGGGAACTTGAAGGTGATGGTGTACCCATGCGTCTGCTGCCCTTGTCATTCTAGGTGGTAGAGGTCACGGGTTTGGGAGGTGCTGCCGAAGAAGCCTTGGCGAGTTGTTGCAATGCATTTTGTAGATGTTACACACTGCAGCCACGGTACGCCAGAGGTGTAGAGAGTGAATGTTTAAGGTGGTGGATGGGGTGCCAATTAAGTGGGCCGCTTTGTTTTGGATGGTATCGAGCTTCTTGAGTGTTGTTGGAGATGCACTCATCCAGGCAAGTGGAGAGTATTCCATCACACTCCTGACTTGTGCCTTGTAGATGGTGGAAAGGCTTTGGGGAGTCAGAAATTGAGACATTTGCCACAGAATACCCAGCATCTGACCTGCTCTTGTTACCACAGTATTTATGTGGCTGGTCCAGTTATGTTTCTGGCCAATGGTGACCCCCAGGATATTGATGGTGGGGTTCGGCGATGGTAATTCCGCTGAATGTCAAGGGGCGGTGGTTAGACTCTTGCTTGTTGGAGATAGTAATTGCCTGGCACTTGTGTGGTGCGACTGTTACCTGCTACTTATCAGCCCAAGCCTGAATGTCATCCAGGTCTTACTGCTTGTGGGCAGCTTATCTGAGGTGTTGTGAATGGCACTGAACGCTGTCCAGTCATCAGCAAAATTCCCCACTACTGACCTTATGATGGAGGGAAGGTCATTGTTGAAGCAGCTGAAGATGGTTGGCCCTAGGACACTGCCCTGAAGAACTCCTGCAGCGATGTTTTGGGGCTGTGATGATTGACCTCCAACCAGCACAACCATCTTCCTTTGTGCTAGGTATGACTCCAGCCAGTGGAGAGTTTTCCCCATCCTGATTCCCATTGACTTCAGTTTTACTAGGGCTCCTTGATGCTACACTTGGTCAACTGCTACCTTGATGTCAAGGGCAGTCACTCTCACCTCACCTCTGGAATTCAGCTCATTTGTCCACACCTGGAATACTGCGTGCAGTTTTGGTTTCCATATTTAAGAAAAGATATACTTGCTCTCGAGGCGGTTCAGAGAAGGTTCACTCGGTTGATTCCAGAGATGAGGGGGTTGACGTATGAGGAAAGGTTGAGTAGGTTGGGACTCTACTCATTGGAGTTCAGAAGAATGAGAGGCGATCTTATCAAAACATATAAGATTGTGAGGGGGCTTGATCGGGTGGATGCGGGGAGGATGTTTCCACTGATGGGTGAGACTAGAACTAGGGGACATAATCTAAGAATAAGGGGCTGCCCTTTCAAAACTGAGATGAGGAGAAACTTCTTCACTCAGAGGGTAGTAAATCTATGGAATTTGCTACCCCAGAGAGCTGTGGAAGCGGCAACATTAAATAAATGTAAAATGGAGATAGACAGTTTCCTAGCAGATAAGGGAATTAGGGGTTACGGGGAGAGGGCAGGGAAGTGGACGTGAGTCTAGATTCGGATCAGCCATGATCCTATTGAATGGCGGAGCAGGCCCGAGGGGCTGTATGGCCTACTCCTGCTCCTACTTCTTATGTTCTTATGTTCTTATGTTTGGACCAATGCTGTAATGAGGTCTGGAGCCGAGTGGTCCTGGCGGAACCCAAACTAGGCATCGGTGAGCAGTTTATTGGTGAGTAAATGCCGCTTGATAGCACTGTCGATGACACCTTCCATCACTTTGCTGATGATTGAGAGTAGACTGATGAGGCGGTAATTGGCCGGATTGGAGTTGTCCTGTATTATGTGGACAGGACATACCTGGGCAGTTTTCCACATTGTTGGATAGATGCCAGTGGTATAGCTGTATTGGAACAGATTGGCTAGAGGTGCGGCTAGTTCTGGAGTACAAGTCTGCAGCATGACAGCCGGGATGTTTTCGGGGTCCACAGCCTTTGCTATATTCAGTGCACTTAGCCATTTCTTGATATCACATGCAGTGAATCGAATTGGCTGAAGACTGGCTTCTGTGATGGTGGTGACCTCAGGCGGAGGCCGATATGGATCATCCACTCGGCACTTCTGGCTGAAGATTTTGCAAACAGCACAGAAACAGGCCAGTTGGTCCAACACGTCTATGCTCCAAACAAGCCTTCAATGATCCTAATTCATCTACCCCTATCAGCATATCCTTCTATTCCTTTCTCCCTCATGTACTTATCTAGTTTCCCCTTAAGTGCATCTGTGCTATTCGCCTAATCTACTCCCTGCGGTAACAGGTTCCACATTCTAACCACACTCTGGGTAAAGAAGTTTTTCCTGAATTCCTTATTGTATTTATTAGTGATTATCTTATATTTGTGGCCCCTAGTTTTGGATTCCCCCACAAGTCTAAACATCTTCTCTACATCTACCCTATCAAACATCTTCATAATTTTAAAGATCTCTATTAGGTCACCCCTCAAATACAATTACCTAATAAATAGAAACACTACTGGATTAAATTATCTAATAAATACAAACGCCCTGAAATTACAGATAGTGACCAGGGGTTTATTTGGGGGGAAGGGTGAAAATAGATGCTAAGTGGGTGCTGTGCTAAAAGGACACTGTTTGAAAATCTGGTTTTAGCCTGCAATTTGGGGCTAATTGCCATGATTTAAATGTGCCTGGAGGGCTAAACCAGAGACATGCATGTTTATCACTCAAGCACTGATTAAGAGCAATTTTTGTGGAGCGGTGTATATAGCCTCCACGCACCCACTTCCACTGAAGGTGTGTAGTGCGCTGGCTGACAGACAATGGCATGTATCACGATGGCTCAGAGACTGAGGGAGAGGGCTCACAGGTTCTCAGATGCGGCACTGGAGGTCCTGGTGGAGAAGGTACAATGGAGGAAGGATGTCCTGTTTCCACAGAGGGAAAGGTGGCTATAGGGGCAACTAATGTGGCGGATGTGGAAGGAGATCACTGTGGAGGTCACAGCCAGGAGCACTGCCCCAGCATTGCAAAACATTTAACGATTTGACATGAGTAGTCAAGGTAAGATCCCATCTCACTAACGCACTTCTCAATAACTGTACCACCACCAGCATCACAACCTCAACACACTCCATCTAACTGTACACTGACATTCACACAACCCATCCTATCTCATCCTTCACAGGCACTGCTCAAAACTCAGACACTGTCACAGCTCTTCAACCATGCGAAGCATCATACACACACAAACACACCTGGCAATACACACATTCACAATCACAACTCTTTCTCTTCCAGGACAAGATAGGACATAACAGACGGCAGCAGGACCTGACAGGGGAAGCACGGCTCCATGAGATTACTCCCCTTGATGAGGCAGTGCTGGCGGTAATCAGGAGGGGAGTGGCAGGCACCGTGGTCACAGGGAGAGCAGGGAACATATCGCCTAAAAGTATGTGGCCACTCCAGCTTCCTTACAGATGCACAACTACTCCTTATCCCTAATCCCCCAAAACTACCCTCACTCCCAAGCTCCATATGATCTCATCCCACACATTCTCCTATAGTGGCTGACATGAATCTTGTCATTCATGTGGAAATGACTTATGAAATAATACTGGGCGGCCTGCTGGTGGTGCTGTCCAGGGAGAGTATAAATACTCGGGCATGGGCCCAGCTTGCTCAGGACATTCTTTAACAGGAATTAGTGAAGGACATTACTAGATCTCCATGTTGAAAAACAGTTGATTAAAGCCTTGTTTAATACTTAGATCAAGTGCCTAGTAGTTTTCTTACGTCAGTGGCCACACATATTGCACCCTAACCCTTCTATATTTGTAATTGAAGGCTCCCAGGAGCAAGATCCACCTCGCCCCCGGGAGGAAGTGAAAGAGTAGGAAAAGCCACCTTGCCCACTGGAGGAAGATGAGGAGGATGAGGAGGAGGAGGAGGAGGAGAGTGAGGAATGGCTACCACTGTCGCAGGCACTAGCTCAGAGTCCGGCACCATGTGTAACTTAAAGGCTAGGGTAGAATATGAATCCTCACAGTGGGACACACCGGGCACTAGAGGGCAGCAGCCATGCCAGAAGGAAGGGACACCACAGGTGCCACCTTGCTGGGAGGGCGGTGGGGGGGGTGCCAAGGTAGCATACTAATTCTGCTGTGGAGGTTTCAGATGAGGACCTCATAGGGCCAAGCTACAGATAACGGCTGATGAGTCTGACAAACCAAATGCTTGGTGCAATGAGCAGCCTGCCTGAAAGCTTACAGGTTGTGCCAAGGGGGTTGGAGGAGTCCGCCTCCAGCTTGTCCCGTGGCTTGACGCAAGGCCAATTCCATCCAGCAACCTGTGGAGCCCAATATCATGCAACATCTGACGACTGAAGTTGCAGCTTTCACTGCAGTCAGAGCAGCTTCCAGGGAATGCCAAACAGATTCAATGGAATGACGAAGTGCTGCAATGGAAGCTCAGGCAGCTGCCATGGTGGCTCTGGGCTCCTCGGTTGAAAGGCGCTTGCAGAGTGTCTCAGCTGCCCATAGACCTGTCTTCCAGCAGATCACTGGGCTGGCTGAACAGATGCCCCAAGGGAGTGGCGTGGAAATCATGGAGCAACTGGCCGCTCTCTTGTTGCCAGCATTCCTGCTCCCTCTCCATCACCCCACCATTGGCCTTGCAGTTGCCTGTCAACCAGATGGCCCAGACTGTTCAAGCCCATGCTCAGATGGTGCAGCCTGCGACGGGGTCATCAGGGCCCACAGCCTCTCAAGGGTATCGCAGGAGGCCATCTGCACTGCTCTTTCAGAATCTCAGCAGCCATCCACCTCGCGTGTTGCTACCACTTGGGTTGCACTTCGTAGAAGCACCAGAGTAAGCAAGAGCACTTGTTGGATATCCTTTAAGGGTGAGTACCAGGGTGAATAGTTCAATATTTGTAAATGCTGTTGGTTGTGTCAAGTTTTTATTGTTTATTTTTGCTCTAGATAAAGAGTGATTATGCTAATTGGGTAGTGGTGGAATTGGTGTTTTTTTAATTGTGTTAATGGGGAAGTGTTGAAAGGATTGAGTGCAGATGATGGACTTCTTGATGGATCCTCAGTCCTAGAAGGTAAGGCATGTGGCAACTGTGCTCCAAAGTCTGATGGTGGAAGACGTCTCTCAAAAGTGGTCTTCAATTTGATGGCGAAAGACGTCCCTCCCAGGTGCGGGCCGTCTACCTGGAACCATCTGGTGCTCCTGTGGTCCCACTCATCTTCCTCCTCCTCCTCAACCTGCTCCTCCTCCTCTTCCTCCTCCTCCTTTGGCTCCTGAACTTGACCCTCTGGCACAATTGCTGGTGGTAATGGCTGGTCTCTCATGATCATTCCAGATTGTGGTGCTTGCAGCAAGTCACCATGAATCTGAAGCCCACCTTGCCCTTCTGTCTCTCCTCACCCACTCTCCTGCAGCAGCTGGTGCTGCTCTGCTTGACTTCATCTCCTCCTCCCATTCCTCCCCCTGACCAAGGAAGGATATATAGCAAGATCCCCATGTCCAAGCACTGCCTTTCTCCTGGTGACTCCTATAAGGTGTCCAATAAGGTACAGTAGCACAGCACTCACTCTGTTTAGGTGATGTCTTCAGAGAAATTCCTAAAAAATGTTCGTAGATTGTTGGTGAAGTCTTGACAAATTGTCCCAGAAAGTCTTCCGGTGTGCATCAAAAGTCCTCTTCAAACACAGTGCAGTCAGTCGATCTCCAGCAGCAAGTGAACAGTGAAAGCTGAGCATTGTAACGTCCGTGTGTAATTGAGACACGGACTGCAGAAGTTGGTTATAACAGGTGTTTACTGAATGGAGACAAAACTGGAACTACTATACAAAGTTACTGCACAGGCTTATATACAGGGGTGGTCACTACTGGTACTGCAGTATACAGGGGCTACAGAATATAGTTCCTTCTTCAAGGTACATACACTACAATTCCTCCCCTTTTAGCTAAACAGTATATAACATTCGATTAATAATTAAATAATATATTTACAATTACAGTTGCTATATACATTAGCTGAAGTTAATCAATTATAAATTCAGTCTTTGAGGAGGCTTCATGATTCTGTCCGGATGACGCCTCTTTGGGGTATCAGGTTCTTCTGGCAAAGTTGAGTCGGGATCAACGTCGTTGTTTGGTTCGTCTGCTTCCAACATCACCGATTCTGAGGTAGATGCAATTGGTACTTCGGTTTCATCACCAGGTGTATAGGATCGTGGTGTAGATTTGACGTTTTCCAGTGACTCTAGAATCTGGTCAGCATGGCGTCTTACAATGCTCTCTCCAACGTCCACGGTATACATTAGAGGTCCTTGCCGTGTGCAGATCATTCCTGGCTGCCATTTCTCTGTGCGGCAGTCCCGGGCCAAAACTGGTTGACCTATCTTGAAACTCCTGGTTGGCCTTTCATTCATATTCTGAAACTGCCTGTTCTCCATATCTCTTCTGATGTTTGGCTTAACCAAATCCAAGCGGCATCTTAGTCTTCGATTGAAGGACATCATGGCTGGAGTTTGGTTGGTAACCGCATGTGTCGCATTCCGGTAGGCAAACAAGAAGTTATCCACTTGTGTTGTAGGGGTATGTCTTCATTACACATTGCCTTGATAGCCTTCTTGAATGTTTGAACGAACCTCTCAGCCAATCCATTGGTGGCTGGATGATATGGGGCGGATGTGTAATGCTTAACACCATTGTTCTTTAAGAGCCTCCGGAACTCTTCAGACACAAACTGTGGTCCATTGTCGGAGCAAATCTGTTCAGGCAGCCCATTTCTGGCGAATATGGTTCGTAAGACTGTGATAGTTTTTTCTGTGGTGGTTGAGGACATTTTTATTACCTCTGGCCACATTGAATGTGCATCCACCACAATTAAAAACATCGAGCCCATAAATGGACCAGCAAAATCAATGTGTACCCTTTGCCATGGAGATGAGGGCCACTCCCATGGATGTAGAGGGGCTTGTGGTGGGGCGTTTTGGACCTTCTGGCATCCTGTACAGCTCTTGGTCATCTCTTCAATTTCTCTATCGATTCCCGGCCACCACACAAACGCTCTGGCTAAGTTCTTCATTTTTACCCCTCCCAGATGACCCTCATGAAGCTCATTGAGCACTCTATCCTTCAATTTGGGTGGAATTACTACTCTGGATCCACACATCAAGGTTCCTCGGCACACTGACAGCTGTTTTCTTCTCAGCGAGAATGCTGGCAACAGTGGTTCGCCATGTGCTGGCCATCCCTTCACCGTTAAATCATAGACCCTGGAGAGTGTCGGGTCATTTCGTGTTTCCTTTTCTATGTTTGCATTCATCACAGGTAGACATTCGACTATGGTCGAGTGGAATATCTCCACAGGATCCACTGCTAGTTCTTCTTCCACCGTCGGCAACGGTAGGCGCGACAATCCATCAGCATTCCCATGCTATTTAGTTCCTTTGTACTCGATGTCATATTGGTGTGCCCCTAGGAAAAGGGACCACCTCTGTAGCCGTTGTGCTGTCATTATCGGGACGCCCTTCTTAGGGTTGAAAATGGAGACAAGAGGTTGATGATCAGTTAGTAGAGTAAATTTCTGTCCGTGCAGGTAGTGATTCAACTTCTTCACCCCCCACACCAGGCTGAGGGCCTCTCTGTCAATCTGGGCGTAGTTACGCTCGGCTGCAGTTAACGAGCGTGACGCAAAAGCTATCAGCCTCTCTGAACCATCAAGGGATTCATGTGACAGTACCGCTCCAACACCATAGGGAGACACATCACACGCCAGTCTTATCGGTAGTGATGGGTTGTAGTGAGCCAATACTTCTCTTGAAGTGATCAGCCCTTTACACTTCTGAAAGGCCCGCTTACATTCATCGCTCCATTTCCATGCTACTCCAGTTTGTAGCAGGGTGTTCAGTGGGTGCAGAATTGTGCACAAATTCGGCAAAAACTTATGGTAGTAATTCACCAATCCGAGGAATGACCTCAGTTGCGACACATTTTCTGGCGCTGGAGCCTTAACTGCCGCTTCAATTTTGTCAGGGGACTTATGTAACCCCTCTTCATCAATCACGTGGCCACAATACGATATTTGTTTCTCAAAAAACTCGCACTTGGGGCGATTGGCTCGTAGCCCATGTTCTCTTAGTCTAGTGAGCACCTGCTCTAGGTTGGCAAGGTGTTCACTGTCATTTTCACCTGTCACTAGGATGTCGTCCAAGTAACACTGACTCCCCGGAATCCCTTGCAGGACTTGTTCCATCGCTCTTTGCCATATAGCCGGAGCTGATGCTACTCCGAATACCAGTCGATTATACTTGTAAAGACCTTTGTGAGTGTTTATCGTGAGATATTTCCTAGAGGATTCTTCAACCTCCATCTGCAAATATGCTTGCGCTAGGTCAATTTTTGTAAAAAGTTTCCCTCCCGATAGTGAGGTGAAAATATCTTCTATCCTTGGAAGAGGATACTGTACTGTGTGAAGGATTGGGTTCACAGTCACCTTGAAGTCCCCACAGATGCGAACCTTCCTTGGCTCCTCAGACTTATTGTTTAACGTTTTCTTCATGACAGGAACGATGGGTGTCACCCACTCGCTCCAGTCTACCTTAGTTAACACGCCTGCATTCTCCAGATTCTCCAGCTCTGCCTCGACAGCTGGGCAAATTGCATACGGTACCGGTCTTGCTTTGTAAAACTTGGGAATTGCATTCTCTTCTATTTTTATCAAGGCAGTTACGCCTTTAAGATTTCCCAGTTTTTGTTGAAATACCTCTTTAGCGTTAGCCAAGATTTTTGACAATCTTCCAGGTGTGACGTCGTCATCCTTTTTACCAGCCACAGTCAGTGCCTGAATGGAGTGCCAGTCTAAACTTATCTTTCTGATCCATTCACGTCCCAGTAACGGTGGTCCACCATCTTGCAGTATGTACAGATACAATTTCTGTATTTCCTTGCCGTTGTATTCGACAGGCACCCTTATTTTCCCTCTGGGGTATACTTTCTGCCCCGTATATGTCTTCAAGACAATGGATGTGTCTTTCAAGGGTATGTGTGAGAATAGCCGCTCGTAGTCTTGTCGATTCATGATGGTCAGGGCTGATCCTGTATCCAATTCCATTTTGACTTGGGACCCTGCTATCGTGAGGTTGACCCAAATGGTTCGGTGATCCTCTTTTGTGATTACGTTGTGTAGTTTGAGACAGCTTAGTCTCTTGTTCCCGGATTCACTATCGCTCTTCTGATCTTCGGAACTACTGTCCGTCATCTTTTGTACTTTCCTGTGCTTTTCCTTAGTAGTTTTTTTGTTGTCGTTAGTCTTCTTCCTGGACCTGCAAACTCGTGCAATGTGTCCCATCTTTCCGCATTGCCTGCATGTTTTGTCCTTGGACCAGCAGTCCTTCTGGTCATGGGTTGTTCTGCCGCAGCGATAACATTTTTCAAATCCCTGTGTCATTTCATGGGTGCCGTATTCCTGTGGTTTTTGCTGTATTTCCGCAGCTCCCCTTGCTGCTGCTTCGTACGATACTGCCACGCTGAAAGCCTTATCTAGCATCAGCTCTTTCTCTGAGAGTAACCTCTTCGGGGTTCCTTCACTCAGGAGTCCACAGACAAATTTGTCCCGTAGGGTATCTGCCAGTCCTGCTCCGAACTGGCAGTGCTTTGATAGCTTGCATAGTTCCGTAAGGTAATCAGCATTGCTCTCATCTTTATGCTGATTTCTCTTGTGGAATTTAAATCTTTCTGCTATCAGCAGCGGTGTAGGATTTAGGTGTTCCTGTAGGATATCAACAATTTCGTTAAAACTCTTCTCCATCGTTTTGACTGGAGTGATCAGGTTCCGCAATAGGCCGTACGTTCTTGCGCCCATTAAGTTTATTAGTACCGATGCCTTTTCCTCATCGGCTACTTCATTTGCCTTGCAATATACTTCGACTCTTTCCACATACGTGGTCCAGTCTTCTATTGCATTATCGAAGGCAGTGATATTGCCAGTCTTCGGCATCTTGGAGATCTAAGATGGCACCTCCCGCACTTTGCCTTCTTCCCTGATTGAACAAAATGGCGCCTCCCACGCTTTGCCTTCTTCCCCGCTGGATTAAGATGGCACCTCCCGCGCTTTCTGTCTTTTCTGCTGCTGCCAGCACTGTTGCTGGCGTTTTTATGCCTTGATGGCGATGCCCTATGGTCTTTGCGCACTTCCCCCCGCGCTGCTGCCAACGCCGCTCTCTGCGGTCCCCGTGGCAAACTGCAGCTCCTCGCGACTTTCTGCGCTTCTAACTTCTTTTATTTTAATTACTGTTCCCATCATCAGAGCAGAACCTATGGGACACTTTCCTCCCTCTTCTCGGGTCTGTACGCTGCCTGGCTTTGTAGCACCGGCCGCGCCCTGTGTGCTCCACCCTCTCTCTCTCTCTCCTCTTCCCGACAACGCTGCTCGGCCCCGTTGAAAAGCCACCCGATCGAGTTCTAGCCCGTCGCAGCCCAGGAAGGATCAGTGTACTACCTGCCACCAGCCCGATTAGTTGGAACACCATAGACTGGAGAACCAAGCCCAGCTCTCGACAGCATCTCCTGCAAATCTTCGAATTCGATGAATCAGAGGGCGGTTGCCCACGGTCGACGCCCGTTTTTTCTGTTTGTTTTTTTTTTCTTTCTTTTTGGATTTCTTCCTTCTGGCCTCGACCTCTAACAACTTCGCTTCAGGGACGGATCCCCGTGAGGTGGTGCAGAACTGTAGGTAAGTTCGGATCTGTTCGTCGCCAATGTAACATCCGTGTGTAATTGAGACACGGACTGCAGAAGTTGGTTATAACAGGTGTTTACTGAATGGAGACATAACTGGAACTACTATACAAAGTTACTACACAGGCTTATATACAGGGGTGGTCACTACTGGTACTGCAGTATACAGGGGCTACAGAATATAGTTCCTTCTTCAAGGTACATATACTCCAAGCATGGCTTTAAGTAGCACTTGCAATTCTCACCAATGACTTCTGTACTCCTTTTCAGCTGGTCGCTGTTAGGAGAGGTTGTTAATTGCAGCGCTAGCCAGCAAAATGGTGAGCAGCCTCTTTGATGGGCATTAGGAGCCAATTTAATTGGTTATCAGAGCCTTAATCATTTTCAGGGTAGCCATTCCGAGCACAAGCTTCAACTCCTTTACCAAGATGGCATTCTGTGCTAAAGGCGGGCTAACCAGGTGTTGCAGCTCAAGACCCCATCTTGGCCACTTTGGAGACTCTAGCACCTAAAATATCATGGGGAAATTGCCCCAAGTCTTTCAGTTCATCAAAAGATAGAAAGGTCAGACAAATTACTTGCCCATATTATCATAAAATCATAAAAGGAAGGAATTGTTTCACAAATTATTTCTCCCAATGGCAGGGTTAAAACTTTTGCACATGAGATTAATGAACAAATTCAGAGATTATTGCAAAATGTTTATGCTTTGGAATATGTGTCTACAGTGAGGGATTTGGAATCTTTCACATTGCATTTAAAATGACCTATGAATTATTCTTCTCAGAAGGGCCATCTGGGAAAGAGAAAAAAAGTTAGCAACGAATTTTGTGAAGTTGGTGCAATGTTTGCATTAAAAATATTTTTGGACTGGATGATTTTAAATCCAGCTGCCATAAAATGCCCGTTTGCGAGATCAAAATTGATACGTGAAGCAATACAGGGAATAAAATTCTGTAGATTTAATGACACTGGAAAATAGTGCTTCTGTCAATAGAAGGTGAAGCCACGATACTGCAGAGCAGAATCTGTCTCAGATTCTTCTTAGGGATTGTTAAATCCTGACCAACATGTTAGCTTTCTCCCTGGACAAGAGCTTATCTCCACTTGATACGTAGAGCTTACCCTGAAACACCACCTTGAACATTATACACACGACTTTAAGCCTGATGGTTTTGTTCAAGGATAGTGAGACATCAATTGCTGCCATATCATGGGGCACTGAGAAAGATTGCAGAAAAGCAGAATCATTGTACCTTATTTACACCTTCCTTTGATTTAGGATTAATCCTTATTCTGAACTGGACATGCAATCCCACAGCTACCTGGACTACAGTTCCTCCCACCCCGCCTCCTGTAAGGACTCTATTCCATTCTTCCAGTTTCTCCGTCTCCGCTGCATCTGCTCCAACGATGCCACCTTCCACACCAGTGCTTCTGACATGTCTGCCTTTTTCCTCAACCGAGGATTCCCCTCTCCCGTGGTTGACACGGCCCTTGACCATGTCCGTTCTACCTCCCGCACTTCTGCCCTCACCCCTGCCCCTCCCTCCCGGAGCCACGATAGGGTTCCCCTTGTCCTCACCTTTCACCCCACCAGCCTCCACATTCAACGGATCATCCTCTGCCATTTCCACCACCTCCAAAGTGATCCCACCACCAAACGCATCTTCCCACCCCCTCCCCTTTCAGCATTCCATAGGGACCGCTCCCTCCGAGACACCCTAGTCCACTCCTCTATCACTCCCAGCACCCCTTCCCCTTCGCCTGGCACCTTCCCGTGCAAGCGCAGGAGATGTAACACATGCTCTTATACCTCTCCCCTTCCCACTGTCCAGGGCCCCAAACACCCCTTCCAGGTGAAACAGCGATTTACTTGTACTTCTTGCAATCTAGTACAGTATACTGTATTCGCTGCTCACGATGCGGTCTCCTCTACAATGGGGAAACCAAACGCAGTTTGGGTGACTGCTTTGCAGAACACCTCCGTTCAGTCCGTGAGGGTGACCCCGAGCTTCCGGTCGCCTGTCATTTTAATTCACCGCCCCATTCCCACTCGGACCTCACCGTCCTTGGCCTCTTGCATTGTTCCACGGAAGCTCAACGTAAACTTGAGGAACAGCACCTCATCTTCCGATTAGGCACTTTACAGCCTTCCGGACTCAATATCGAGTTCAACAATTTCAGATCATAATCTCGGCCCTTATTACATTTTTACTTATATTTTTTATCCACACCTTTGTTTTGGTTTTTCCCTTCCCCCCCCTTTCCTTTTTTTTCTCTCTCCCACATGGCAGCTGTCTCCCATTCTGCTAGCGCATTTCACACCTAATCTAGAGCTGTCTTTTGTCTCCACTAGTCCTATCACCATCTTGTCTCGTTTTGAATACCTCTTAATGTCTCTTCTTCTCTTTTTTTCTCTCCCAGCCCAGCCTCTTAATCTATTTCATTCCCTGTGCCTCTTTAGTCTTGATAAAGGGTTTTGACCCGAAACGCTGACTTTAATTTCTCTCCACGGATGTTGCCTGGCCTGCTGAGTTTTTCCAGCATTTTCTGATGCAATTTGTACTCTCAATCCAAGGAAAAAGTTTCAACATGTCATTAAAGATTACAGTCCTTTTCATGTAAAGTTTGATTAATCCCTCCTATCCTCATACTGTTCAGCCCCATGACTCACTGACATCCCAGTATATGGCCCATATCCATTTTTGTCCATTCCTTTCAATTCCAACATCTCTCTCTTGAATGATTTGACTACAAGTTGTCAGTTGTGGCTCAGTTGGTAGCATTCTCATCTCCTGAGTCAGAAGGTTGTGGATTCAAGGTCCCACTACAGAGACTTGAGCACACAGTCCCAGATGATATTTCACTGCTAGTACTGATGTTCTGATTTTGGATGAGACATTAAACCGAGGACCCAGCTGCCTTCTCAGGTAGATATAAAAGATCCCATGATACTATTTCGAAGGTTAGCAGGGGAATCCTCTCCGGTGTCCGGGCCAACATTTATCCCTCAACCAACATCACTAAAACAGATTATCTGATCATTAGCATATTGCTGTTTGTGGGACCTTGCTGTGCGCAAATTGGCTGCTGCGTTTCCTACATTACAACAGTGTTTAAACTTCAAAAGTATTTAATTGGTTGTAAAATGCTTTGGGATGTCCTGCTGTCGTGAAAGGTGTGATATAAGTGAACGTTCTTTCTTTTGTATAATGTTTCTGAGCTTTCTGAGTTATACATTGAGTTAAAACAAGTCCAAGATCATTTCCATGGCCTAGAAATTTGGGTGGTTTGGGCCACCTGTTAGCGCCATGAAATGGTGAAAAATCAGCGGCCGGCACTCTTCCACCAGTTGGTGGCGTCTCCTGCGGCCGCCACCATTTTTGGCAGGTCGGCTGCACTGCCATAACCTGCTATCGGTGAGAGTATTTTAATGAGTTGGGCATGACGTCAGGTCATCCATTTTGGAGTTATCTGCTCACATTACTAATTCACGCCAGTATTTGCTGCCGCTAAAGGCCTTTCAGCAGCGTTAACGGCCATAAGGAGTCTGGCAGAACATATGAGGGTGGACGCCGGAACTTCAAACACCTCCTTTGCCAAGGTTCTTCTTTTGAACTTTCATTTTTGCCCATTTATAGCCGGCAGGGGGGTTGCATTTTCTGGCAGCTTTCCGGGAGGTCTAGTGTTTGTGGGTCAGTAAATCAATGGGTCAACTCCATTGCAATGACTGAAGATGGTCTCTGATAAAAATCTCTTTTATCTGCATTAATGTCATAAACAAACAAAAAATCAATAAACATCGGGTGGCAGCTAATATTTTTGAAGCACGTGTTTTTGGCAACTGTTTGGGTCCCTCCTTTCTTCCCTGCTCCCCTACACTGCATGCACGAGACAGAGGCGACCTTTGGCCTCCTTCTGAGATTAGTGCTGCAAAGAGCATATTACTCTAGAAAATCACCGCCACGCTGATGATAATGAGCAGGCAGTGCCAAAATGCTGGTACTGCCTGCGCTCTCTCAGCCGGCGGCCATTATGCTTGGCCACCAATGTTACCGGCAGGTTTACAGTGTTCCCCAATTTCTAGGCTCATATCTTGTCCTTGCATATCTACAATCCTAACTTTCCTTCCCTTCTCTTGGGCCAGGAAGCACTTGAAGTACCTGGATACAAGATATGACCTAAATCTGTAAAGTTTGATGTTCCTTAATCCTAATTGTTCCAAAATAATGAAACTGTTATGCAAAGCTGGCACCCAATTGCTGACAAAGCAAATTGAAAACATTTGAAATGAATATCTTACCAATATAATCAGATACCCATAGAAAGAAAAAAACAACTTGCATTTATATAACAACATTTCTTGACCTCAGGATGCCCCAAAGTGCTTCATAGCCAATGAAGTAGGTTTGATTTGTAGTCAGTGTTGTAATGTAGGGAACCACAGCAGCCAATTTGCACACAGCAAGCTCCCACAAACGGCAATTAGATTACTGACCAATTAAACTATTTAAAAAATGTTGATTGAGGGATAAATATTGGCCGGGGCATCAGTTGAACTCCTCTGCTCTTCCTTGAACAATGCCATGGGATATTTTACATCTACCAGAGTGGGCACATGGGGCCTCGATTTAATGTCTCATCCGAAAAATTAAACCTGCAATAATGCAGCACTCTCTCAGTACTGCACTGAAGTGTCAAGCTAGATTATGTAATCAACCCACAATCTTCAGACTCAGAGGCTAGAGTGCTAGCAACTGAGCTAAGGCTGACATATGATATGGTTCTCAAAGGGCTTTCCTGCAGACTTATTGGAGCATATAACGTTCATATGGATGTGGAATAGGCACTGATTGACTTGGTTGGTGATCTGGATTCATTAAGTGGCTGGATGGTTTTTAATGTAGATAAATGTAGTTATGCAACTGGGAACAGGAAACATGAATACACAACAAAGGTTCTATTTTAGACAGGCCTGTAAAAATTGTGAGATTAGGCTTCGTGGCAGACAAGAGAAAATTAAGCTCCACAATCAAGTGTTTCCTCTCATGAGGGTGACACCACTAAAACTCAAGGAGGATCTGACCCACCCAAACATAATTTTTCAATCTAAACTTAAATTAAATTAAAAGCGGCAAGGTCAGGAGAAATTAGAATGAAAATCCTCTGCAGTGCCCCAGTGGTCCCGGAAGGCCTCCAGTGAATCGCTGGACACTGCAGGTTGGTGTTCAAGTGCCACCTCAAAATGTGAGCAAACAGTTGGAGGAAGACTGCCCCGTGATCCTTCACATGCTGGATCAGTGGATGGTAGAACTGGCAGAATCTGTTCTCCACTTAAGTACTTTGCAGATCATTCTACTGATTTTCCTGTGTCCATGTGTGTGTGTGTGTGTGTGTGTGTGCACATGTTTTCCTTCACCATTCCCCTTGTCTTTTTTAAATGCTGTTCAACAGTAATATCATAGAATCACAGAATCATTCAGCACAGAAGGAGGCCATTCGGCCCATCGTGCCTGTGCCGACTCTTTGGTAGAGCTATCCAATTAGTCCCACTCCCCTGCTCTTTCCCCATAGCCCTGCAAATTTTAACCCTTCAAGTATTTATCCAATTCCCGTTTGAAAGTTACTATCGAATCTACTTGCACCTCCTTTTCAGGCAGTGCATTCCAGATCATAACAACTCGCTGCGTAAAATAATTCTCCTCATCTCCCCTCTAGTACTTTTGCCAATTATCTTAATCCTGTGTCCTCTGGTTACCGACCCTCCTGCCAGTGGAAACATTTTCTCCTTATCTATTCTATCAAAACCCCTCATATCTTTCAGTTTTCACGAAGGGACCATAACTGAAACACTGACTTGTCTGTTCTGTCCACAGATGCTGCCTGACCTGGTGAGTATTTCCAGCATTTTCTGTTTGTATTTTAGACTTCCAGCATCCGCAGTTTTTTTTTAGCTTTTTGTTTTGGCAAAGAAAGAGTTGTTCATTAACACAAGAAGGATTGTCTAGTCAAAGTGAGCCTGTTATTAATAAGATGCATAAAGTATTGGAAAGACATGTTGAAGCAGTTGATTGCAAATTTTTTTAAAAATGTTTCAATCATATATAGATCATTGGTGAGGCCACTTTTGAAACACGGTGCAAATTGTTTGTCACTATACCTTCAAAAGGCTATTGAAGCAGTTGAGAAAATTCATAGAGGAGTGGCAAGGCTGAATCCAAGACTGAGGGTTCTTTGAAAGAAGACTCACAGAGCTGAATTTCTTTCTACTGATAAAAGAAGATAAAAGTCTGAAAAGAATGGATGGTATAGATGCAATAGGCTTTGTCTCTCGGACTGTGAGCACAAGACTGGAGGACCTGAGTTTATTAACCCTTAAACAGCCTGTAAGTCCAGGGTATCTTCGGTTTTCTTGGGCATCACAGTAATAAAGCCAGTCAAACCCCTGGAACATAGCGGTCGCACTTTAAACCTATGCTTAAAATAATAAAATTAAATCCTAAAAGCACAGTTACTAAACCCAAATAATATCCTTTAACCTGTATTCACCATGTTATCCCTTTTTACCATTTCTTCCTTATTATTTCTCTATATATCTGTATGGTAATTTTATTTTTTAACTGACATCTTACTTTTTCATCCAACAAAAATGTAGGCTGTTCTATTTTTTCCAATGTTTCTTTCTCGCTATTGAGGTGACAATTTGTTCTAGCATATGATAGTTCCTCAACTGCTGTGACTGTGCATATATCATACCAAGGAAGGCACCCAGTCAAGGAAGAATAATAGGGTTGGTTAAATGTTCTATAGTTTTGCTCAAATGTGCCTTGAGGCAGTGTACAGAAACTCAGCCTAGTGTTTTTTTAGGAGATTAAGTGGGTCAAGTAAAGGTCATGGTAGACCAGATCTTACTGCGAAGTGAACGGTTTTGATGTTCGAATGGACTTTTCTTGGTCCGTGCATTCTTATATTGTTGGGATCTTAGCCAAAACTAGTCACTCTTAGATTCAGAAACAAGTAATTGAAAATGCAAGGAACTAATCATTTTCTACTCTCGTAGACGTGGTTAATTTGAAGATTATCTTTGATTCATTTTGGTGGAACGACATAGAATTACAAAGAATGTACAGCAGAGAAACAGGCCATTCAGCCCAACTGGTCCATGCAGGTGTTTATGGCCCATATAAGCCTCCTCACAAATCACAGAAAGAGATGACAATTGTAATGTATGTAATGTATATATACCTTAAGGGAGAGAACTACCTTTTACAGCTCCTGTATACTGTATAGTACTGGCGGTGACCACACCTGTATATAAACCCTGTGTAGTGATCTGTACAGTTAGTTCTAGAGTAACCCTCATTCAGTAAACACCTGTTGAATTGTTCCCTGCAGTCTGTTGTCTGATTATTGAAGGACACAACATTAAGATACACGGACATAACATTGGCGACGAGGCAGATTCGAACCTACCTGCAACTCTGCATCACCTCCCAGGGATTCGCTCCTGGAGAACAGTGGAAGAAGGTCGAGTCCAGAAGCACGGGCGTCGACCACGGGCAACCGCCCAGTCATCCAGCGGAGATTTGAGCATCGCAGGGGAGGCTGTCGAGAGCCAGGCTTGGCTTTCCAGTCACGGTGGTCCAGCGAAACGGGCTGGCAACAGGTACTGCGCAGACCCTTCCCGGACAGCGGCAGGCTAGAGCCCGACCGAGCTGCACAGAAAAAGGCCGAGCAGCGTCGACGGGGGAGAGAGAGAGGGCAGAGCGCACAGGGTGCAGCCGGTGGTCAAGGGCCGAGCAGCATCAACGGGGGAGAGAGGCGCACAGGAAAACGCGTGGCGCTGCCATTGCCACGAGGACCGCAGAGAGCGGCGTTGGCAGTAGCGCAGGAGCAGCGCACGAAACCCACAGGGCGTCGCCATTTGCCACGAGGACCGCCGAGAGCGGTGTTGGCAGCAGCGCGGGAGACGCCATTTTAAGCCGCAGCGGGGAAGAAAGGAAAGCGCAGGAGACGCCATTTTAAGCCAGTCTAACCACACCCAAAAATGCCGAAGAGTGGCAGTATCACAGCGTTCGACAATGAAGTCGAAGATTGGACGACATATGTCGAACGCATAGAAGTATACTGCAAGGCGAATGAAGTGCCAGATGACAAGAAAGCGCTGGTATTGTTGAATTCAATGGGTGCAAAAATGTATGGCTTACTACAAAACCTAGTAACCCCAGAGAAGCCAGTAGAAAAGGATTTTGAAAACATAGTGTCAATCCTACAGAACCACTTAAACCCCACACCGCTGCTGATAGCAGAAAGATTTAAGTTTCACAAAAGGAACCAGCATAAAGATGAAAGTAATGCTGAGCATTTAACGGAACTGCGCAAGCTATCGAAACACTGCCAGTTTGGAACGGGACTAGCAGATACTTTAAGGGACAAGTTTGCGTGTGGGCTTCAAAGTGAAGGAACCCAGAAACGGCTTCTATCAGAAAAGGATCTTACGCTGGACAAGGCTTTCAGCATTGCAGTATCACACGAAGCAGCAGCACGGGGTGCTGCAGAGATACAACGGAGACCACAAGAATATGGCACAAATGAAATGTCATACGGAAGAGTGAAGTGCTATCGCTGCAGCAGAACAACACACGACCATAATGATTGTTGGTTCAAGGACAAAGTGTGCAGCCAGTGGGGAAAAGTAGGACACATAGCAAGAGTCTGCAGGTCGGGAAAGAAAACCAGCAGCAAGAAATCTCCACAGGAAAAGTACAAGAAGGTACATAAGGTGACGGACAGTAGTTCAGATGAACAGAAGAGTGATACAGACTACGGAAGCAAGGAGCTGGGTTGTCTGAAACTACATAATGTGATCAAAACGGAGGATCACCAAACTATCTGGGTCACGCTCAAGATAGCGGGAGTCCAAGTGAAAATGGAATTGGACACAGGATCAGCCCGAACAGTCATAAACCAAAGGGACTACAAGCGGCTATTCTCACATATACCCCTGAGAGATACAAAGATTGTCTTGAAGATGTACACGGGGCAAAAAGTCTACCCCAAAGGAAAAATAAGGGTGAACGTTATATATAACGGCAAGGAAACACCAAAAATGGACCTATATGTATTGCCAGATGGAGGACCACCACTACTAGGACGTGAATGGATCCAGAAGATACAGCTAGATTGGCATTCCACACAAGCACTGACTGTAGATGCCAAAAAGGATGACGACGTCACACCTGGACGACTGTCAAAAATGCTAACTGACGCACAAGAAGTGTTCCAGCAGGGACTCGGAACACTAAAAGGCATAACAGCGATGATCAAAATAGAGGAAAATGCAAGCCCAAAGTTTTTAAAGGCCAGACCGGTACCTCATGCGATCCGCCCAGCCGTCGAAGCAGAGCTGGAAGGTTTGGAACGTTCAGGAGTACTGTCCAAAGTGGACTGGAGCGAGTGGGCTACTCCCATCGTTCCTGTAATGAAGAGGTCGTTGAGTAATACGCCTGGGGAACCAAAGAAGGTTCGCATCTGTGGGGACTTTAAGGTGACAGTGAACCCAGTCCTTCACACTGTACAATATCCGCTTCCACGGATTGAAGATATTTTTGCCTCGCTATCTGGAGGGAAACTCTTCACTAAGATTGATCTGGCCCAGGCATACCTGCAAATGGAGGAAGAAGAAGCCTCGAAACAGTACCTCAAGATCAACACTCATAAAGGTCTCTACCAATACAACCGGCTGGTGTTCGGGGTAGCATCAGCTCCGGCTATTTGGCAAAGGGCAATGGAACAAGTCCTGCAAGGGATTCCAGGGACCCAGTGTTATTTGGACGACATCCTGGTCACGGGCGAAAATGACAGTGATCACCTCGCCAACCTGGAGCAGGTGCTCACTAGATTGAAGGAATATGGGCTCCAAGCTAATCGCCACAAATGCGAGTTTTTCCAGAAGCAGATCTCGTATTGTGGCCACGTTATTGATAAAGAGGGGTTACATAAGTCCCCTGAAAAGATTGAGGCAGTAGTCAAGACTCCAGCACCGGAAAATGTGTCACAACTGAGGTCGTTCCTCGGGCTGGTGAACTACTACCATAAGTTCTTGCCGAATTTGTCTACCATACTACACCCACTGAACACCCTACTGCAAACGGGGGTACCATGGAACTGGAGTGACGAATGTAAACGAGCTTTCCAGAAGAGCAAAGCATTGATCACATCAAAAGAGGTGTTGGCTCATTTCAACCCAGCACTACCAATTCGGTTGGCGTGTGATGCATCAACCTATGGCATTGGAGCGGTGGTGTCGCACAAATTCCCGGACGGCTCGGAGAGGCCAGTAGCCTTTGCGTCTCGGTCACTAACCTCAGCCGAGCGTAACTACGCCCAGATTGACAGGGAGGCTCTCAGCCTAGTGTGGGGAGTGAAAAAGTTCAATCACTATCTGCACGGGCAGAAGTTCACCTTGCTGACTGACTACCAACCACTTGTCTCCATCTTTAATCCAAAGAAGGGCGTTCCGGTGATGACTGTGCAACGGCTACAAAGATGGTCCCTTTTTCTTGGGGCGCACCAATATGAAATCGAGTATAAGGGCATGAAACAGCATGGAAATGCTGATGGGCTATCACGCCTGCCACTGCCTACTGCGGAGGAAGCACCAGCAGTGGATCCTGTCGAAATATTTCATTCGACTATAATTGAATGCTTGCCAATAACTAACGCTGGTACAGAGAAGGAGACCCGAAATGACCCGGCACTGTCTCGGGTATATGATTTGATGGTGAAGGGATGGCCAGCACATGGCGACTCACTGTTGCCAGCATTCTCATCCAGAAGAGAACAGCTGTCAGTATGCCAGGGGACCTTGATGTGTGGATCCCGAGTGGTAATTCCACCCAAGTTAAGGGAGAGAGTGCTCAATGAGCTTCACAAAGGTCATCTGGGAGGGGTGAAAATGAAAAGCCTTGCTAGGGCTTATGTGTGGTGGCCGGGGATCGATCAGCAAATCGAGGACATGACAAAGAGCTGCTCAGGATGCCAGAAGGTCCAAAATGCACCACCACATGCCCCTCTACACCGATGGGAGTGACCCTCATCTCCATGGCAACGGATGCATATTGATTTTGCTGGTCCATTCATGGACTCAATGTTTTTAATAGCCGTGGATGCTGTTGTGTCCGTGTATAATAAGGCACAGACTGCAGGAGAACGGTACAACAGGTGTTTACTCAACGTGGCTCACACTGAACTGATCTGTACAGATTACTACTCATTGCTATATACAGGTGTGGTCACTGCCGGTACTGCAGTATACATGAGCTGTAAAAGATAGTTCCCCCCTTAAAAGGTATATACATTACAATTCCTCCCCTTTTAGATTAACAGTGCCATAACACTCATTTAACAATTAAATATCAAACTAATTACAATTAACACTTTTAACATGCAACATTAGCTGAAAATAGTCTATTTATATATTCAGTCTTTGGGGAGGCTTCCTGATCCTTTCTGGATAGCGCCTTTCCCGAGGGTCTTGCTCTTGGTGCGGAGGCGATTCTGGCCCCCTGTCGTCGGTTGGTTCATCAGCTTCCGATGCTACTATTTCTGGGGTAGATGCAACCTGTACATCGGGTTCATCACCAGGTACGTATGGGCGAGGCATGGGGTTGACTTGTTCCTGTGGCTCTAGGATCTAGTCAGCATGGCGTCTCACGATGCTCTCCCCAACGTCCACTGTGTACATTAGTGGGCCCTGCCATGTGCATATCGTTCCTGGCTGCCATTTTTCTGTTCGGTAGTCGCGGGCCAAGACTGGTTGCCCTACATGAAGCTCCTTGTTGGCTTCTCATGGATGTGCTGGAATTGCTTACTCTCAACATCTCTTTGTACGTTTGGTCTGAGCAAATCCAGGCGAGACCTTAACCTTTGGTTAAAGAACTTCATGGCTGGGGCCTGGTTGGTGGACTGCATGTGTCGCATTCCGGTAGGCGAACAGGAAATTGTCCACCTTGTGCTGCAGCGGAATGTTGTCATTGTACATAGCCTTTATTGCCTTCTTAAAGGTTTGTACGAACCTCTCAGCCAATCCATTTGTGGCTGGATGATACGGGGCGGATGTGTAATGCCTTACTCCATTCTTTTTCAAGAACCTCCAGAACTCTTCGGACACAAACTGTGGTCCGTTGTCGGAGCAAATCTGTTCTGGCAAGCCATTCCTGGCAAAAATGGTCCGTAGGACTGCAATAGTTTTCTCCGTGGTGGTGGAGGACATTTTGATCAACTCAGGCCATTTCAAGTGCGCATCCACGGCTATTAAAAACATTGAGTCCATGAATGGACCAGCAAAATCAATATGCACCCATTGCCATGGAGATGAGGGCCAGTCCATGGGTGTAGAGGGGCCTGTGGTGGTGCATTTTGGACTTTCTGGCATCCTGAGCAGCTCTTGGTCAGGTCCTCGATTTGTTTATCGATTCCCGGCCACCACACATAAGCCCTGGCTAGGCTTTTCATTTTTACCCCTCCCAGAAGACACTCATGAAGCTCATTGAGTACTCTATCCCTTAACTTGGGTGGAATTACGACTCGGGATCCACACATCAAGGTCCCGTGGCACACTGACAGCTGTTCTCTCCTTGTCGAGAATGCTAGCAACAGTGAGTCGCCATGTGCTGGCCATTCCTTCACCGTCAAATCATGTACCCGAGACAGTGTCGGGTCATTTCGGGTTTCCTTTTCGATACAAGCGTTAGTTACCGATAGGTATTCAACTATCGTCAAATAGAATATTACAACAGGATCCACTGCTGGTGCTTCCTCCGCAGTAGGCAGTGGCAGGCATGATAGCCCATCAGCATTTCCATGCTGTTTCGTGCCCTTATATTCAATCTCATAGTGGTGCGCCCCTAGAAAAAGTGGCCATCTTTGTAGTCGTTGCGCAGTCATCACCGGAACGCCCTTCTTCGGATTAAAAATGGAGACAAGAGGCTGGTGATCAGTCAGCAAGGTGAATTTCTGCCCGTGCAGATAGTGATTGAACTTTTTCACTCCCCACACTAGGCTGAGGGCCTCCCTGTCAATCTGGGCGTAGTTACGCTCGGCTGAGGTTAGTGATCGTGACGCAAAGGCTATTGGCCTCTCTGAGCCGTCCGAGAATTTGTGCGACAGCACCGCTCCAATGCCGTAGGGTGACGCATCACATGCCAACCGAATTGGTAATGCCGGGTTGTAATTGGCCAATACCTCTTTCGATGTGATTAGTGTTTTGCTCTTCTGGAAAGCTCGTCTACATTCGTCAGTTCACTTCCACGGCACCCCAGTTTGCAGTAGGGTGTTCAGTGGGTGTAGTATTGTAGACAAATTTGGCAAGAACTTATGGTAGTAGTTTACCAGCCCGAGGAACGACCTCAGTTGTGACACATTTTCCGGTGCTGGAGCCTTGACTACTGCCTCAATCTTCTCTGGGGACTTATGTAACCCCTCTTTATCGATAACGTGGCCACAATACGAGATCTGTTTTCTAAAAAACTCGCATTTGGGGCGGTTAGCTAGTAGCCCATATTAATGCAATCTAGTGAGCACCTGCTCCAGGTTGGCAAGGTGATCACTGTCATTTTCGCCCGTGACCAGGATGTCGTCCAAATAACACTGGGTCCCTGGGATCCCTTGCAGGACTTGTTCCATTGCCCTCTGCCAAATAGCCGGAGCTGATGCTACCCCGAATACCAGCCGGTTGTATTGGTAGAGACCTTTATGGGTGTTGATTGTGAGGTTTTTTTTGATGCTTCTTCTACCTCCATTTGCAGATACGCCTGGGCCAGATCAATCTTAGTGAAGCGTTTCCCTCCAAATAGCGAGGCGAAAATTTCTTCAATCCGCGGAAGTGGATATTGTACGGTGTGAAGGATCGGGTTCACTGTTACCTTAAAGTCCCCACAGATGCGAACCTTCCTTGGTTCCCCAGGCGTGCTGCTCAACGACTTTTTCATCACAGGGACGATGGGTGTAGCCCACTCGCTCCAGTCTACCTTGGACAGTACACCTGAACGTTGCAGACTCTCCAGCTCTGCTTCAACGGCTGGGCGGATCGCATAAGGTACCGGTCTGGCCTTAAAAAATTTTGGGCTTGCGTTTTCTTCAATTTTAATCGTTGCTGTCATGCCTTTTAATGTTCCGAGTCCTTGCTGGAACACTTCTTTCGCGTCAGTTAGGATCTTTGACAGTCGCCCAGGTGTGACGTCGTCACCCTTTTTGTCAGCCACAGTTAGTGCCTGTATGGAATGCCAATCCAGTGTATTTTCCGGATCCATTCACGTCCCAGTAATGGTGGTCCTCCATCTTGCAAAACATACAGGTCTAGTTTTTGTGTTTCCTTACCGTTATATATAACGGTCACCCTTATTTTTCCTTTGGGGTAGACTTTTTGCCCCGTGTACGTCTTCAAAATAATTTTTGTGTCTCTCAAGGGTATGTGTGAGAATAGCCGCTCATAGTCCCGTCAGTTTATGACTGTTAGGGCTGATCCTGTGTCCAATTCCATCTTTACCTGGACTCCTGCTATCTTGAGATTGACCCAAATGGTTCGGTGATCCTCCGTTGTGATCACATTATGTAGTTTCAGACAACTCAGTTCCCTGCTTTCGGAGTCGTTATCACTCTTTTGTTCATCTGATCTATTCTCCGTCATCTTATGTACCTTCTTGTACTTTTCTTTGGTAGGTTTCTTATTGCTGGTTTTCTTTCCCGACCTGCAGACTCGTGCTATGTGTCCTACTTTTCCACACTGTCTGCACACTTTGTCTTTGAACCAGCAATCATTCTGGTCGTGTGTTGTTCTGCCGCAGCGATAGCACTTCTCTGTTCTATATGACATTTCGTTTGTGCCATATTCTTGCGGTCTCTGTAGTATCTCTGCAGCGCCTCGTGCTGCTGCTTCATATGATACCGCAATGCTGAATGCCTTGTCCAGCGTAAGGTCCTTTTCAGATAAAAGCAGTTTCTGGGTTCCTTCACTTTGAAGCCCACACACAAACTTTTCCCTTAAGGTATCTGCCAGTCCCGCTCCAAACTGGCAGTGTTTCGATAGTTTGCGCAGTTCTGTTAAATAATCAGCATTGCTTTCATCCTTATGCTGGTTCCATTTGTGAAACTTGAATCTTTCTGCTATCAGCAGCTGTGTGGGGTTTAAATGTTCCTGTAGTATCGTTACTATGTATTCAAAACTCTTTTCCATTGGCTTCGTTGGGGTTACTAGATTTCATAATAAACCATACGTCTTTGCACCCATTAAACTTAACAATACCGACGCTTTCTTATCATCTGACACCTCATTTGCCTTGCAGTATACCTCTATTCGTTCGACATATGTAGTCCAATCTTCGACTTCATTGTCAAACGCAGTGATACTGCCACTCTTCGGCATTTTGGGTGTGGTTTAAAATGGCGTCTCCCAATGGCTTAAAATGGCGTCTCCCACCCTTTCCTTCCTCCCCCACTGCTGTCAACGCCGCTCCCGGCAGTTCTCGTGGCAATGGCGGCACCCTGTAGGTTTCGCGCGCTTCTCCTGCGCTGCTGCCAACGCTGCTCTCGGCGGTCCTCATGGCAATGGCGGCGCCTCGCATGTTTCTGCGCGTCTCTCTCTCCCTCTCTTCGATGCTGCTCGGCCCCTGAACACCAGCTGCGCCCTGTGCGCTCTGCCCTTTCTCTCTCTCCCCCGTCGACACTGCTCGGCCCTTTGCTGTGCCGCTCGGTCGGGCTCTAGCCCGCTGCTGTCCGGGAAGGGTCTGCGCACTACCTGTTGCCAGCCTGTTTCGCTGGACCACCTCGACTGCAAAGCCAAGCCTGGCTCTCGACAGCCTCCCCCGCAATTCTCGTGTCTCTGCTGGATGACTGGGCGGTTGCCCGTGGTCGACGCCCGAGTCTCTGGCCTTGACCTCCAATCCACTGATCTCCAGGAACGAATCCCCGGGAGGTGATGCAGAGTTGCAGGTAGGTTCGAACTTGCCTTTTCGCCAATGTTGTGTCCGTGTATAATAAGACACAGACTGCAGGAGAACGGTACAACAGGTGTTTACTCAACGTGGCACACACTGAACTGATCTGTACAGATTACTACTCAGTGCTATATACAGGTGTGGTCACCGGCGGTACTGCAGTATACATGAGATGTAAAAGATAATTCCCCCCTTAAAAGGTATATACATTATAGATGCGCACTCGAAATGGCCTGAGGTGATCAAAATGTCCTCCACCACCACGGAGAAAACTATTGCAATCCTACGGACCATTTTTGCCAGGAACGCCTTGCCAGAGCAGATTTGCTCTGATAACGGACCACAGTTTGTGTCCGAAGAGTTTCGAAGATTTATGAAAAGGAATGGGGTAAGGCATTACACATCCGCCCCGTATCATCCAGCCACAAATGGATTGGCTGAGAGGTTCGTACAAACCTTTAAAAAAGCAGTAAAGGCCATGTGCGATGACGACATTCCACTGCAGCATAAGGTGGACAATTTCCTGTTAGCCTACAGAAATGCAACACATGCAGTCACCAACCAGGCCCCGGCCATGATGTTCTTTAACCGAAGGTTGAGATCTCGTCTGGATTTGCTTAGACCAAATGTACAAAGAGATGTTGAGCGTAAGCAATTCCAGCACATCAATGAGAAGCCGACAAGGAGCTTCAATGTAGGGCAACCAGTCTTGGCCCGCGACTACCGAACAGAGAAATGGCAACCAGGAACGATATGCACATGGCAGGGGCCACTAATGTACACAGTAGATGTTGGGGAGAACATTGTGAAACGCCATGCTGACCAGATCCTAGAGTCACAGGAACGAGTCAACCCCATGTCTCGGCCATACATACCTGGTGAGGAACCCGACGTACAGGTCACATCTACCTCAGAAACAATAGCATTGGAAGCTGATGAATCAACTGACGACAGGGTGCTAGAATCGCCTCCGCACCAAGAGTGAGACACTCGGGAAAGGCGTTATCCAGAAAGAATCAGGAAGCCTCCCCAGAGACTGAATATGTGAATGGACTATTTTCATGTAACATTGTATATTAAAAATGTTAATTGTTAAATGAGTATTATGGTACTGTTAATCTAAAAGGGGAGGAATTGTAATGTATGTAATGTATATATACCTTAAGGGAGAGAACTACTTTTTACAGCTCCTGTATAATGTAGTACCGGCAGTGACCACACCTGTATATAAACCCTGAGTAGTGATCTGTACAGTTAGTTCTAGAGTAACCCTCATTCAGTAAACACCTGTTGAATAGTTCCCTGCAGTCTGTTGTCTGATTATTGAAGGACACAACATTAAGAGACACGGACATAACAACAATTGTAAGGGGTTTTCCTGAGAGATGTCCCTGAGGTTTCTCTCTCTAGAGGCCTCTCTCTCTTGCACAGTAAAACCTTGAGTGGTTCGACCCACTCGCCCCTTAGATTCTATACTCTGGACTTAGGGGCAGGAACTACAATTTAGAGAAAACTCTTGTCGACCAAGTTTGATGAAACAAAATGAAATTTTATTGCATAAGGAAAAATATCAAATCAAATGCAAGCAGATAAGGGAGTACATGGGAGGGAAAAACACAAAACAAATCATAACGACACAGTACTAACTAAGGCAAATACAGGCATCTTATACTCTACAAAGATCATCATGAAATAAGGAAACACACGGAACATCGAGGGACAACAACTCATGTTAATTGTGCCCTTAAAATCCACCCCCTTATTAAACCTATTTAGATTTGATTGTGAAGGACCAGAAACATGCTCACCAATCCCACTAGAAAGTGCAAGGTTTTGAACCAGTCTGCGTTTGATCCTTTCAGGCGTTCCGTCTCCACGTGGATCATGGAGCCCCAGCGAGCTGCGCCGCACCTCTCTCCTGATGTGGGGGTCAGGGCGGCTGGACACCGGCGGGCCTGAATGTCGGCAGGGTCGAGGATCATCGGCTCGACCCTGGTCAGAGGAGCCTTGGGCTGGCTCCCATCACTTCTTCAGTTTCCTTTTATCTCTTCTCCCGAGCCGGGGTGGCTGGAAGGTTTCTTTTCTTGGCACTTTTATTTTTTTGTTTCTTCTCCCAAGTTGGGTCGTTGGTCTCTCGTTCCGGCAACGGGCCGGGGATGGTCGATGATCTCCCGATGTGTTTCCCCGGGGTGGGACGTCGGCTTCGAGACGGCCTTCTCGATGCTGGCTTTCTTCTTCCTCCTGCGAGTGCCCGCTTCTTCTTCTGGCTGTGATTCAAACTCTCGTCAAGCTGCCACTGTCTCCAGGCTCCAAGCTCTCAGCTCTTCTCAACTGCCGAAAAGTCTCTCTGATATACCTTTCTCCCAGAAACTTCCGTCTCCCGCCCAAAATCAGGTTAGTCTTTGTTTTACTTTTGGCGGGCTGGGAGCACAGCAAGGTAGTTATTATATTTTTTTATGTTTTCGATGGCCGGTAAAGGCCCATCTCTGGTCTGTGTAGTGATCAATAGCATGTCATTCTATAGTGGACACTAGGTGGAGCTGCGTAGAGCTGTATATAGCTGCATGTTTAAGACTACATTACCCATGAGGCACTAGGCTACCCAGAAGGCAACAGTCAAGATGGCAGCCTGCACACAGGCGCACACATGGAAGCCTCTACAGATACTGCACCTAGAGAACGTGTACTGAATAAATAACTAGCTAGAAGCTAGCTGTGTTCATAATAAGAATGTCTAGTTATCAATGAACATAACATGGTACCAGGGTGGTGAAGATCTGCTGAAAATTGTGAAAAGCGACATGGAGAATTTGAAGCCACCAGGAGGTTTGAATCTCGAGGGAAATGTCGACTACAATTGGCGGATTTTTAAACAACAATTCGAACTCTACATTGCAGCCATCGGATTCGGTACGAAGCCAGACGCAAGGAAGATAGCGTTGCTGCTTACGGTTGCAGGCCCACAGGCGATAGAGGTATTTAATACATTTGTATTTAATCCAGCGGAGAACAGAGAAAAATTAGAAGATGTAAAAAAAAAATTTGATGCACATTGCTCTCCCAAAAAGAATGAGACGTATGAAAGATACATCTTCCATTCTCGGACACAGCAATAAAATGAGACTTTTGTTAGCTTTATAACAGATCTGAAACTGAAAGCACAGACATGTAATTTCTCTGAGCCCAAAGCATCCATGATTCGTGACCAGATTGTGTTTGGTATTCATGATAAAAAAGTCAGAGAACATCTGTTGAGAGAAACCGAACTAAATTTGGAAAATGCAGTGAAAATATGCAAAGCCAGCGAGCCAGATCAAAATCACGCGAAGACTTTCAGTGAAATCAATAATGATGCGAATGTAATGAGTGATAATGCTGCTGTTGGTGCTGTGTCCTACAAGGGGAAGAAACGTGGGCAGAACAGAAATGAAAAGCAATCGGAGGATGAAATTTTTAATTGTAAGCGCTGTGGTTACAAACATCAGTTAAGACAATGCCCAGCATTTGGAAAAATGTGCACAAAGTGTAATGGAAAGAATCACTTTACCAAACAATGCTTTTCAAAAGTAAAAACGACGAAAGGGCAACGAGTTAATGTGATTGAGGACACTGATGTAAGTGAGACATTTTTTGTAGGAATGGTGTCATGTGACGATATCAAAAAAGATACCGAAAATCTGCAGCCCTCAGAAATAGACAATGCTGAACATAAAGTTAATGCAGTAAAAGAGGACAAATGGATGATCCCACTGCAGATAAATGGAGCATTAGTTACATTGAAACTGGACACTGGGGCAAAAGCAAACTTAATCAGTATGAGTGACATTAACAATATGAAAGAAAAGCCCAAAATACAGAAAAAGTCAGTACTACTGAAGGACTATAATGGACAGAAAATAGATAGCTTAGGTGTATGCAGACTTAAAGTGACAGTCAAAGACAAAGTGCATCATCTCATGTTTTCTGTTGTGGCTGAAAGGCTTGATTCACTACTGGGTGACAAAGCTTGTGAGGACTTAGAACTGGTCAAAAGAGTCTACCGTATAAACTGTGCCATAGCAGAAGAAACAGTAAAAGATACAGTATTACAAACAGTAATAGAGAACATTCATAATGGTTGGCCAAAAGGTTCCTGTCCAAAATATTTTCACATAAGGTCAGAATTGAGTGTCGCAAGTGGACTATTGCTAAAACAAAACAGAATAGTCATTCCACAGGCTCTACGTCAAGACATGCTCAAAAGGATTCATGAGGGACACCTCAGAATTGAATAATGCAAAAGGAGAGCAAGAGACACTGGTCTAGAAATTGGGTTTTGGCTTAGCCAGGGCTTTAGCGCCGGAAGTTAGTGCCGGCGCTAAGTCCCCCTGCGCGCGCCAAATATTCAGCAGGGCCGCGCCCAAACGGCTGCCGGCGCTACTGAAGGGTCTTTGCGGCGGTAAATCGGCGCTAACTGCCGTTTCGCGCCGCAATTCCGGCGCTGCGGCACCCGATGCGGTGCGGCAGGCTCAGGAAGTGCAGGCCTCCTCCTTCCGTTAAGGAGGAGCTGCCTGCACCCGGCCGCGGCCCGCGCAAATCTGTCTAAAAATGAGCCCGGCACCTCGGACAAGTGCCGGGCTTGCATCTGTTCCGGGGGGTGGGGGGGAGAAGTCCGGGGAGGGAGCTGCGGGCAGGCGGCCGGCGGGAAAGCGGCCGGCCGCCGCGGGGCCTTTAATGTGCCGGCGCAAACTCATGCAAGACTCTGTTGCCAGAGTCTTAGTTGCGGCTGCCACGGGCGAGGCGGCCGCAACTGAATTTTGGCGCTAGGGCCCGTCGGCATGGCAACCGGGACGCTGCGCACACCGATGACGTCATCGGTGCCGGCGCAGCGCTACCGGTGCAACGCCGATTTAGGGCCCCAGGGAATTTTTAAACTGGCCATAACTCTGGCGCTAGTCCCTCTAGCGCCTCAAAAGCGGCGCTAAGGCAACTGAATTTCTAGGCCTCTGTTTATTGGCCTGGCATAAATAAGGACATTGAGAACATGATAGGCAAATGTGAGACATGTCAGAAACACCAAAGCAAACAAGCAAAGGAACCAATGATAGTAGCTGACATACCAACAGCAGCATGGCAAAAGGTTGGTATTGACCTTTTTCATTTAAATGGTAAAGATTATCTAACAGTGATTGACTACTATTCTAACTATCCTGAGATGGCGCTGCTCTCAAGCACCACAGCAAGCAGTGTCATAATGCATGTGAAATCCATCTTCGCCAGACATGGAATTCCCAGGATTGCCGTTAGTGACAATGGTCCGTACTTCAACTGTAAGGAGTGGCAACAGTTTGCAGCACATTATGACTTTCAGCACATCACATCCAGTCCTTTGTATGCTCAGTCAAATGGTAAGGCAGAGAAAGGTGTTCAAGTTCTCAAGCAGCTACTGAAGAAAGTGACAGAAAGCAAGTCTGATCCTTATCTCGCCCTGCTGAGCTACCGAGCCTCACCTTTAGACTGTGGTTCTTCATCTGCTGAACTACTAATGGGTCGCAAGTTGCGCACCACGCTACCCTGCTGTGCAAAAGAACAGCAAAGTGAGGAACTGAGACAGAGACTTCAACTGTTAAAGCTGAAACAGAAATCATACTATGACAAGTCATCCAAAACTCTAAAACCATTGACAAAGGATGATGTTGTCAGGATTGAGGATCCAGATGCGTGGAACAGGAAAGCTACAGTTCTTGAGGAAGTAGGACCAAGGTCATACACTGCTAGAACTGAGGAAGCACAGATTCTCAGGAGGAACCGCCGTTCCCTCCTAAAAACACAAGAGACTATTCAAGACCAGATTGATGACAATGCCGCAACTGCATCTTGTCATTCACCGCCAGAACAACCTCATGAAGACACATCAGACTTACCCGTGTTGAGAAGATCCACACGTGAAGTAAAAGAGCCTGATAGACTTAATCTTTGAGTACAATGTAAAGCCTTGAAAATGTGTTGACTGTTTTGAAAAGTTTATGTTTATAGAGCACTAACAAAAGTGTTACTGATATTATCTTTATTGTTCTCTTGAAAGTTGATTGATATTGATTTTGTTAAACTTCAAAGAAAGGGGATGTAGTGATCAATAGCATGTCATTCTATAGTGGACACTAGGTGGCACTGTGTAGAGCTGTATATAGCTGTATGTTTAAGACTACATTACCCATGAGGCACTAGGCTACCCAGAAGGCAACAGTCAAGATGGCAGCCTGCACACAGGAGCACACATGGAAGCCTCTACAGATACTGTACCTAGAGAATGTGTACTGAATAAATAACTAGCTAGAAGCTAGCTGTGTTCATAATAAGAATGTCTCGTTATCAATGAACATAACAGTCTGGAATTACCTTCATTGTTTTTAATGTCCTGCTGATCTCGTTATCTAGTCCTGGGTGCTGTTCTCATGAATATGAAATTGTCCCCTTTTGTCTGGGTCAACATTTAGATGGCCTCTGTCTCCAGGCCGAGCTTGACTGGATCTGCATCTAATCCATATGCATATGTGTGGGTCTGGTTTTGTTCTCTCAGAAACGGCTTCCAGAACTTGCTGTAGGTTGAATCCACAAAGCTGTCTGAGGTAGCGCAGGAACCATTTTAAAGTGTCCCAATTAGCTGGTCACATGGTATGGTGGCCATTTTGTATGCCCCTTTTTCTGGGCTTCTTTTAAAACAGTCTTTAAAATCATGGCCTCTTCTGCCATTTGACCCTTATTAATATAAAGTCCAATTTTGCGAATCCTACACAATTGTAAAGGTAGGTTGCTGTCAAGGATGTAGATAAATGGAGTTAGTTATCTTGACTGTTTGGTACTTTTATGAAGTGGATTCAAAAAATTCTATTCAAAACGACATTGCTTATGTCTGGCGCTTGTGTAATCCTGTTTTGTGTAATGCAATGTCTCAAGAAACTGACTGCCATGCAACTGTTTTTTTTTATTCATTCCTGCGATGTGGACATTGTTGAGTCTGTGGTTTCAATTGCAGTTATGCTGAATAACAGGACACAGACTACAGAAGTAAGTAAATAGGTCTTTAGTGATTGAGGGTCAGGGCTGAACTGGGATACACTTTGCTCCACAGGGTTTTTTTACCGGTGTGGTCACCACCGGTACTACAATGTGCAGGAGCCATCAAAAAGTAGTCCATCACCTTAAGGTATCCTCTTAAGGTGGTACAGGTTACATACATTACAATTCCTCCCCTTTTAGCTTAACAGTGTACACCCCAAATTAAACATTACATGGATAACATATATACAATTTACACACAACTGTTCAAAGATTCAGTCTCTGAGGAGGCCTCCTGATCCGGCCCAGATAACGCCTTTCAGGGGTCTCTGGTTCTCGTTGCTGGGGTGACTCATCCACTTGATCTCCTATGGATTGAACATCATCAGGTACGTTCGAGTCTGAGGTAGATGCTACAGGCTCAATAAGTTCTTCAACGGGTGTCTCTGCCGTAGACATGGGGTCGACCCTTGTTCTCGATTCCACAAGTTGGTCAGCATGACATCGTATTACGTTCTCTCCAATGTCTACCGTGTACATCAAGGGTCCTTGTCATGCACAAATTGTTCCAGGTTGCCGTTTATCATCCTTATAGTCCCTGGCCAACACTGGTTGTCCTATTTCAAAACTACGAGTGGCCTTGTTATTTACATGCTGGAATTGCTTGTTTTTGACTTCCCTTCGCACATTGGGTTTTAACAAATCCAACCGGGACCGCAACCTTCTGTTATAGAATATTATGGCAGGGCTTTGATTTGTCACTGAATGCGTGGCGTTTCGATACGCCATCAGGAAATTGTCCACCTTGTGTTGTAGTGGAATATGGTCTTCACTCATGGCCTTGCAGGTAATGGTTAAATTTCTTAACTCCCCACACGAGGCTGAGAGCCTCCCTATCTATCTGAGCATAGTTGCGCTCAGCGGAGGTCAATGATCTGGATGCGAAAGCGACTGGCCTTTCCGAGCCATCTGGAAACTTATGTGAGAGCACTGCCCCGATACCATATGGAGAAGCATCACAAGCTAAGCGAATAGGCAGCGTTGGGTTAAAGTGAGCCAACACTTCCTTAGAGGTGATCAGTGCTTTGCTCTTTTGAAAAGCCCGCTTACAATCATCGCTCCACTTCCATGGTATTCCCATTTGCAAAAGAGTGTTTAGCGGGTGTAACACCATGGATAAATTTGGAAGAAACTTACGGTAATAGTTAACCAACCCGAGGAACGACCTCAACTGGGATACATTCTCCAGTGCAGGAGCTTTTACAACAGCTTCGATCTTGTCAGGCGACTTATGGAGCCCCTCCCGGTCAATGACGTGGCCGCAGTACGAGATTTGCTTTTGAAAGAACTCGCATTTCTGGCGATTAACTCTGAGCCCATATTCTTTCAATCTGATGAGCACCTGCTCCAAATTCGCGAGGTGATCGTTATCGTTATCTCCTGTAATCAGGATGTCATCCAGGTAGCATTGTGTGCCTGGAATTCCCTCCAATACCTGCTCCATGGCCCTTTGCCAAATCGCTGGAGCCGATGCCACTCAAAAAACCAGTCTATTATACCGATATAAGCCCTTATGCGTGTTGATCGTGAGATACTGACGTGACGCTTCATCAACTTCGATCTGTAGGTACGCCTGCGCCAGGTCTATCTTAGTGAAGTGTTTCCCGCCAGACAGCGAAGCGAAGATATCTTCAATCCACGGAAGCAGATATTGCACCGTGTGAAGAACCGGATTAACAGTGATCTTGAAATCGCCACAGATGCAAACCTTCCCAGGTTCGCCCAGCTTGTTGCTCAATGAACGCTTCATGACAGGAACAATGTGTGTAGCCCATTCGCTCCAGTCCACCCTGGACAGTACCCCTGAACGTTCTAGCCCTTCCAGCTCTGCTTCCACAGCGGGTTGTATCGCATAAGGCACCGGTCTGGCTTTGAAAAATTTTGGGTTTGCATGTTCTTCAACCTTGATGGTTGCTGTAATTCCTTTCAGTGTTCCAAGTCCCTGTTGGAACACCTCCTTAGCATCATCTAAGATTTTGGACAGTCGTTTAGGTTTGACGTCGTCCTCCTTACAGGCATCTACAGTCAGTGCTTGTATGGAATGCCAGTCCACATTTATTCTCCGGATCCATTCCCATCCCAGTAGTGGCGGACCTCCATCAGGTAACACATACAAGTCCATTTTCTGAAATTCTTTACCATTGTAGACCACGTTTACTTTTATCTTTCCTTTGGGGTATACTATTTGCCCCGTGTATGTTTTCAATACAATCTCCGTATCCCTCAGGGGAATGTGCGAGAATAACCTTTTGTAATCTTGCTTATTCATGACCGTTAATGCCGACCCAGTGTCCAGTTCCATCTTCACTTGGACTTCTGCTATCCGAAGCGTGACCCAGATAGTTTGGTGGTCTGCTGTGTTACCCACATTATGTATTTTCAGACAACCCAGTTGCTTACTGCTGGAGTCTGAATCCGTCTTCTGTTCATCCGAACTGTTCTCTGTCACCTTGTGTACTTTTTTGTACTTCTCCTGCAGTGACCTTTTGCTGCTGGTCTTCTTTCCTGACCGGCATACTCTCGCTATGTGACCAAGTTTGCCACATTGCATGCATTCTTTATCTTTAAACCAGCACTGGTTCTGGTCATGCGTTGTCCTTCCACAACGATAGCACTTTACTGTGCCCAATGCCATTTCACTGGTGCTGAATTCCAATGGCCTTTGCTGTATCTCTGCAGTGCCTCGTGCTGCTGCCTCATGGGATGCTGCAATGCTGAAAGCTTTGTCCAGCGTAAGAACCTTTTCCTCCAGCAGTCGCTTCTGGGTTCCTTCCCTTAGGAGCCCACACACAAACTTATCTCTCAGTGCGTCTGCTAGTCCTGTTCCGAACTGGCAGTACTTTGATAACTTGCGCAGTTCTGTTAGGAATTCAGCGTTGCTTTCTTCTTTAAGTTGAATTCTTTTGTAGAATTTAAATCGTTCCGCTATCAGCAGCAGCGTGGGGTTTAAATGCTCCTGCAGGATAGTAACAATATCCGCGAAACTCTTCCCTACCGGTTTGTCTGGTGTTACAAGGTTCCTTAATAACCTGTACGTCTTCGCACCCATTGAGTTTAATAGGGTTAGTGCTTTCTTATCCTCCGGTACCTCATTCGTTGTACAGTAAACTTCGATGCGTTCCACATAGGTGGCCCAATCTTCCACATCGTTATCAAAAGCAGTGATGTTACCCATTTTTGGCATCCTTGCTGAGTTTCTCCTTCCCCTTTGGATATTATTATTATTATTTTATTTTTATTTTTTTAAATGGCGGCTTTTCCCGCGCTTGGCGGCTTTTCCCGTGCTTGTCTTCTTCCCCCGCCGACTCAAAATGGTGATTCCCGCGCTGTTGCCGTCCACGCCTCCCAGCAGTCCTTTATTTTCCCCTGCGTTGCTGCTCTTGTTCCCCCGCCGCTCCCGCGGTCCCTGTGGCCATAAACGCTTTTCTGGCTGCTGCGCGTCTCTGCCCGATTGCAGTCCGGCCCCTGACACCGGCTGCGGTCGTGTTCTCCGCCCTTTTCGTCGTTTTCCCTCCCCTTCTCCCCTGACAACTCGGCCGACTTCCCCCCCGTGCCGCTCGATCGGGCTTACCCACCGCTGTCGTAGAAGGGATGCTCACTGATGCTTGACTTCGTGGTCAGCAAACCAACCCAGGTTTCCGATGGCCTCCCATGCGATGCAGGATGTTGAGGGCGGATGCCCTTTTTTGACGCCCGTTCCTGAGGACGAAGCTTCAAAACTGCTGCAAGGTAAGATCAGACTCGTCGCCACTGTTGAGTCTGTGGTTTCAATTGCAGTTATGCTGAATAACAGGACACAGACTACAGAAGTAAGTAAATAGGTCTTTAGTGATTGAGGGTCAGGGCTGAACTAGGATACACTTTGCTCTGCAGGGTTTATATACCGGTGTGGTCACCACCGGTACTACAATGTGCAGGAGCCATCAAAAAGTAGTCCATCACCTTAAGGTATCCTCTTAAGGTGGTACAGGTTACATACACTACAGACATCACTGGCAAGGCCAGCATTTATTGCCTATCCCTAATTGCTCTTGATAAGGTGGTGGTGAGCTGCCTTCTTGAACCGCTGCAGTCTTTGTGGGGAAGGTACACCCATAGTGCTGTTAGGGAGGGAGTTCCAGGATTTTGACCCAGCGACGATGAAGGAACGGCGATATATTTCCAAGTCAGGATGGTATGTGACTTGGAGGGGAACTTGGTGATGGTGTTCCCATGCACCTGCTGCCCTTGTCCTTCTAGGTGGAAGAGGTCGCGGGTTTGGGAGGTGCTGCCAAAGAAGCGTTGGCAAGTTGCTGCAGTGCATCTTGTAGATGGTTCACACTGCAGCCACGGTGCGCCAGTGGTGGAGTGAGTGAATGTTTAAGGTGGTGGATTGGGTGCAAATCAAGTGTGCTGCTTTGTCCTGGATGGTGTCAAATTCCTTGAGTGTTGTTGGAGCTGCACTCATCCAGGCAAGTGGACTGTATTCCATCACACTCCTTACTTCTGCCTTGTAGATGGTGGAAAGGCTTTGGGGAGTCAGGAGTTGAGACCCTTGCCACAGAATACCCAGCCTCTGACCTGCTCTTGTAGCCACAGTATTTATGTGACTGGTCCAGTTATGTTTCTGGTCAATGGTGACCCTCAGAATGTTGGTGGTGGAAGATTTGGCGACAGTAATGCTGTCGAATGTTAAGGGGTGTTGGTTAGACCCTCGTTTGTTGGAGATAGTCATAGATGGCACTTGTGTGGCGCGAATGTTACCTGCCACTTATCAGCCCAAGCATGAATATCATCCAGGTCTTGCTGTATTCGGGCATGGACTGCTTCATTATCTGAGGCAGGACACCAGAGAAAACTTCCCTGCGCTTCTTCGCAATAGTGTCATGGGATCTTTTTAATCCACCTGAGGGCAGACGAGGCCTTGGTTTAACGTTTCATCTGAAAAACGGATAACTTTGATTCATTTTGGCGGAACTCACAGAAAGGAAGTCTGAAGCAGTAGAAAATGGGTGGACTTACTTTGATTAAACTAGCTACTAAAGTTTGTTTTTCTTCGTTTATGGGATGTGGGCGTTGCTGGCAAGGCCAGCATTTATTGTCCATCCCTAATTGCCCTTGAGAAGGTGGTGTTGAGCCGCCTTCTTGAACCGCTGCAGTCTGTGTGGTGAAGGTACTCCCACAGTGCTGTTAGGTAGGGATTTCCAGGATGTTGACCCAGTGACGATGAAGAATCAATGATATACTTCGAAGTCAGGATGGTGTGTGACTTGAAGGGGAAATTGGCAGTGGTGGTGTTCCCATGCACCTGCTGCCCTTGTCCTTCTAGGTGGAAGAGGTCGCAGGTTTGGGAGGTGCTGCCAAAGAAACCTTGGCGAGTTGCTGCAATGCATCTTGTAGATGCTACACACTGCAGCCACGGTACACCAGTGGTGGAGGGAGCGAATGTTTAAGGTGGTGGATGGGGTGCCAATCAAGTGAGCTGCTTTGTCCTGGATGGTGTCAAGCTTCTTGAGTGTTATTGGAGCTGCACTCATCCAGGCAAGTGGAGGGTATTCCATCACACTCCTTACTTGTGCCTTGTAGATGGTAGAAAGGCTTTGGGGAGTCAGGAGGTGAGTCACTTGCTGCAGAATAGCTAGCCTCTGACCTGCTCTTGTTGCCACAGTATTTATGTGACTGATTCAGTTAAGTTTCTGGTCAATGGTGACCCCCAGGATATTGATGGTGGTGGATTTGTCGATGGTAATACCATTGAATGTCAAGGTGAGGTGGTTAGACTCTCGCTTGTTGGAGATAATCATTGCCTGGCACTTGTGTGGCGTGAATGTTACCTACCACTTATCAGCCCAAGCCTGAACGTCATCCAGGTCTTGTTGCATGCGGGCATGGGCTGCTTCATTATCTGAGGAGTTGCGAATTGTGCTGAACACTGTGCAGTCATCAGCGAACATTCCCATTTCTGACCTTATGTTGGAGGGAAAGTCATTGATGAAGCAGCTGAAGATGGTTGGCCCCAGGACACTGCCCTGAGGAACTCTTGCAGCAATGTCCTGGGGCTGTGATGATTGACCTTCAACCACCACAACCATCTTCCTTTGTGCTAGGTATGACTCCAGCCAGTGGAGAGTTTCCCCCCGATTCCCAGGCACTTCAGTTTTACTAGTGCTCCTTGATGCCAGACTCGGTCAAATGCTACCTTGATGTCAAGGGCAGTTACTCTCACATCACCTCTGGAATTCAGCTCTTTTGTCCATGTTTGGACCAAGGCTGTAATGAGGTCTGATAATAAAAGTCTGATAAAAGTATCTGATAATGTCTGTAGTTAATGCTTTATTTGTGATTTGGTAGAGTGATATCTGTTTAAGAAGATACCAGGGAAATAGTTTCTTTCTGGTGGCAGGTGGGAGTGCTTTTATATGGCAGTTTTCCAATTTTTTCTTACTAGCAACCTACAACCTGTCCTTGGGGAAAGACAGCATGTAAATCAACAAGCGAGCAATATCAACAGAGCTACCATCTTTTTCACTGATTGAGAGAAGGTTAGATCAAGTGATTGTTATGTTTTTGATACTGTAAGGAAATGGTTAAATTCTTTAAAGTAACCTTAGCATTTAACTGAGTTACGAATGTTCAGTTAGTAAAAGGGCCTCTGGTCAGATCGTGTTTTATCTGATAAGGAGAGGTCACAAAACTGTCTCTGTTAGCTGTAGCCTTAGATCTAGAAAATTAGGGAGCAAGTCAAGTTATGGGGTGTTATTCTTGTTAAAACCGAAGTTATTGCAGCTAATTGGATGAGGTAATTTGGAAACATGCAGATTCTCGCTTAGCGAGAGTGAAAGAAAGGTGTAAAAGAGCATTGTTAGAATAGATACTTCAGAATTTGACAAGGCTGTCCATCGAATCTCCTCGAGCTCGATGAGGTATGAATTCTTCTGTAAAGTGTCTCAGGTATATGTGTAATTATTAGAGATGGAAATCTTTGTTTCTGTGTAATTGCTGGTAATAATATAGTTATCATTGTAAGCTTATTTCCTATGAAAGCCAATAAATGCCTTTAAACTCTATTATCTTGTGGCATAACTTATCAGTAAAAACATCCATTCCCTAACAATATGATTGCAAAGGCCCTGGGTCGCTACAGGTCAGATTATGGAGTTGATGTCCTTTTTCTCAACAATGGGGCTCCACCACACACAAAGTCAATTGTTCAAAGTATAAATAGGCAAATAGCACAGGACAAAATAATAACCTGCTTTCCAGCATTCTCCCAATAGTATCTAAAGAAAGCATTGGCAGCACTATATGAAGACTATACAGTAATGTTAGTTCAATAAAACAAACACTTGGGCTTGGGGACAGAGGCGCAATTTGTAATTTTTGGACAATAGACGGGCTACTGTTGCCCGAGAGCAAATTGGCATTCAAGTGCATTAGTAATGTGAATTGTATACGTTAATGCATAATAGGTTAGTACAGTACATACTTGTCAATAACGTCACAGGGATGGATGGAGGGTACTCAGAGCTCGCTGTAAGCTTAGTGATGCAAGTTGTTAGAAAAATCCGCCTGGTTAATGGATATTAATGACCAAAATAGAGAAAAGAGGAAAAACACATGGAAATAAATGGTTTCTTATTTAGTGTAGCCTGACTGAGCAGGAAGAGAAAATGAAAAGTTCTGAATAAGACAGGCAATTTTATTATGCTGACATGAATACTTTGCTCTGTTGCATATTATAATTGTAAATCTTTTAAGGTGTATGCTTGTAATCTGTTCCATTAATTGAAGCCTGCCAGACTACCACAGCCACTGATTTAAAGGAACTAGAATAGACTCAACTAACACGGGATTAAACCTTGTATCATATTCATGCTTTCTGAACATAATACAAAGCACAAAGCCTTGTGTAATATGACAAGACTTGCTATTAAGACCAACCGCCACATTAGTAAAAGAAAGAAAACAAGATTAATTGAAACACGCATGAGCTTCAAGGCTGTGTAAATACATTAATTTCCCATGTTAATCATCTGTCTTTACATTGGTTGATTAATGTCGCATTGCTATATTTTTGCTTTGTTTTCTTTTTTTTTAATGCGTGGACGTGAGTTTGTATAAAGTAAAGATAAATAAAACTGCAAAGCAGTGAAATATTTTCCTGCAAAACATTGCTTCTGATTCTTGCACCATCCAAAAAATTATAAAGCAGGACCAGCAGATCAATCCCCAGTGTATAATTCATCAGATTGATATGGGAAATTTTAACATTGTTCATATCATTATTAGCCAAGCAAAAATTAGCACCAAGTTGTTCCCTCTCACTATGACCTTGATTAGACCACACTTGGAGTACTGTGCTCAGTTCTGGACTCCATTTTACAAAAATGGATATAGTGACACTGGAGAAGGTGCAAGAAAGAATTACAAGGATGATACCAGAACTGAGCGAGTATACCTATCAGGAAAGAATGAACAGGCTCCAGAAAAGAGAAGACTGAGGGGCGACCTAATAGAGTTCTTTAAAATAATGAAGGGTTTTGATAGGGTAGGCATAGAGAAAATGTTTCCACTTGTGGGGGAGTCCAAAACTAGGGGCCATAAATATAAGATAATCACTAACAAATTCAATAGGGAATTCTGGAGAAACTTCTTTACCCAGAGAGTGGTTAGAATGTGGAAATCGCCACCACAGGGAGTTCTTGAGGTGATTAGCATACATGCATTTAAGGGGAAACTAGATAAACACATGAGGGAGAAAGAAATAGAAGGATAGGGTGAGGTGAAGAGGGGTGGTAGGAGGCTCAAGCAGAGCATAAACACTGGAATAGACCTGTTGGGCTGAATGACCTGTTTTTGTGCTGTGTAATTCTATGTAATGATTGTAAGGTTTGAGGAATACCTTGGAGACAGTTACTTGATAATTTTGCTTAAAAAGCAAATAACATTACACTTTTAATAGTCTGTCAATGCTCCCTGATAAGTGATCAGACTTGCTCATTCTAAAAACATTAGATATGAATGTGCTAGTTTGATTATATTCAAGAAGTTAACTGGACAGCGTTAATTTTCAAGATAAAAAATCAAATGTTAGCGATGGAAATAAAACAGAAAATGCTGGAAATATAGAGGTTTGTCAGGATCTGAAATGAGCAAAGGCAGGTTGATGTTACAGGTGGAGACTCTGGGCTGAAAAGCCATAGCCCTTCTGACACTGTTCCGCATGAGGACTGGGGAGAGGGTGGTGAAGGAGCTGTAAATTAGGATAGGACCCGGATACATAGGCCCCAGCTTTCCCCAGATATAGTCATCATCATACAAATAAAAGAGCTCACTGAGAAATGAATTACTGAAGGTGTCAGCATTGACTTGGTCGACCCTGCAAAGTCCTCCTCACCAACATCTGGGGACTTGTGCCAAAATTGGTAGAGCTGTCCCATAGACTAGTCAAGCAACAGCCTGACATAGTCATACTCGCAGAATCATACCTTCAGCCAAAGTCCCAAACTCCTCCATCACCATCCCTGGGTATGTCCTGTCCCACCGGCAAGTCAGACTCACCAGGGGTGGTGGCACAGCGGTATACAGTTGGGAAGGAGTTACCCTGGGAGTCCTCAACATTGACTCCGGACCCCATGAAGTCTCATGGCTTCAGGTCAAGCATGGGCAAGGAAACCTCCTGCTGATTACCACCTACCACCCTCCCTCAGCTGATAAATCAGTACTCCGCCATGTTGAACACCACTTGGAAGAAGCACTGAGAGTAGCAAGGGCACAGAATGTACTCTGGGTAGGGGACTTCAATGTTCATCACCAAGAGTGGCTCGGTAGCACCACTACTGACTGAGCTGGCTGAGTCCTGAAGGGCATAACTGCCAGTCTGGGCCTGCGACAGGCGGTGAGAGAACCAACATGAGGGAAAAACTTACTTGACTTCATCCTCACCAACCTACCTGTCACAGATGCATCTGTCCATGACAGTATTGGTAGCAGTGACCATTGCACGGTCATTGTGGAGACAAAGTCTCATCTTCAGACTGAGGACACCCTCCATCGTGTTGTCTGGCACTACCACCGTGCTGGGATAGATTCAGAACAGATCTAGCAGCTCAAAACTGGGCATCCATGAGGTGCTGTGGGCCATCATGGCCCGGCATATCCCTCACTCTACCATTACCATCAAGCCAGGGGACCAACCCTGGTTCAATAAGGAGTGTAGAAGAGCATGCCAGATGCAGCACCAGGTATACCCAAAAGTTGCGGTGCCAACCTGGGGAAGCTGTACTACAGGACTACATACATGATAAAAAGTGGAAGCACAATCAACGGATCAGATCAAAGCTCTGCAGTCCTGCCACATCCAATCGTAAATGGTGGTGGACCATTAAACAACTAATGGGAGAAGGAGGCTCCATGAATATCCCCATCCACAATGATGGTGAAGCCCAGCACGTGAGTGCAAAAGACAAGGCTGAAGCGTTTGCAACCATCTTCAGCCAGAAGTGCAGAGTGGATGATCCATATCAGCCTTCACCTGTGGTCCCCACCACCACAGAAGCCAGTCTTCAGCCAATTCGATTTACTCCACGTGATATCAAGAAATGACTGAGCGCACTGGATACAGCAAAGGCTATGGGCCCCGACAACGCCCACATCCCAGGAACGATAAAAAAAAGTAGCACTCTCACCTCTGTGTCAAAAGGTTTTGGATTCAGAATATAGAAACAGGGAGAGGCCATTCAGGCCCTTGAGCCTCTCCTGCTTGTTCTAGTTCTACTCCAGAGACTAGAGTGTGTAATCTAGGCTGACACTTTAGTGCAGTACTGAGGGAGTGCTGCACTGTTGGAGGTACGATCTTTCAGATGAGACATTAAACGAAGGCCCCATCTGCCCTCTGAGACGTAAAAGTCCAATGGCACTATTTTGAAGAGGATCAGGGGAGTTCTCCTCCTTGCCTGGCCAATAATATCACTCAACCAACACTACCAAAAAGAGATTATCTGCTCATTATCTCATTGCTGTTTGTGGGAGCTTGCTGTGCGTGAATTGGCTGCTTTGTTTCCCTACATTACAACAGTGACTACACTTCAAAAGTACTTCATTGGCTGTGAAGCCTTCTGGGATGTCCTGAGATCAGGAAACATAAGAATATAAGAACATAAGAAATAGGAGCAGGAGTAGGCCATTCGGCCCCTCAAGCCTGCCCCGCATTCAATAAGGTCATGGCTGATCTGATCTTGACCTCAATGCCACTTTCCCGCCCGCTCCCCATAACTCTTGACTCCCCTGTATCTCAAATATATGTCTATCTCTGCCTTAAATATGTTCAATGACTCCACCTCCATAGCTCTCTGGGGTAGAGAATTCCAAAGATTCACAACCCTCTGAGAGAAGAAATTCCTCCTCATCTCTGTTTTAAATGGGTGACCCCTTATCCTGAAACTATGTCCACTAGTTCTAGATTCCCCCACGAGGGGAAACATCCTCCCTGCATCTACCCTGTCAAGCCCCCTCAGAATCTTATATGTTTCAATAAGATCACCTCTCATTCTTCTAAACTCCACTGAGTACAGGCCCAACCTGCTCAACCTTTCTTCATAAGAGAACACCTTTATCTCAGAAATTGACCTAGTGAACCTTCTCTGAACTGCCTACAATGCCAGTATATCCCTCCTTAAATAAGGAGATCAAAACTGTACGCAGTACTCCAGGTGTGGTCTCACCAGCGCCCTGTACAGTTGTAGCAAGACTTTCCTTCTTTTATACTCCATCCCCCTTGCAATAAAGGCCAACATTCCATTTGCCTTCCTAATTACTTGCTGTACCTGCATGCTAACTTTTTGTGTTTCATGTACGAGAACCCTCAGATCCCTCTCTACTGCAGCATTTTGTAGTCTCTCTCCATTTAAATAATAATTTGCTTTTTTATTCTCCCTACCAAAGTGGATAACCTCACATTTTCCCACATTATACTCCATCTGCCTAATTTTTGCCCACTCATTTAACCTATCTACAGGAAACTTTGGTTTAACCGGAGGTTAACTGTCCGGAATGCTCGAGCCACCGGCAAAAATCAGGAGCTGTTTCGTTAGGTTTTTTTTCTTTTCGTTGTTTTTTTTTCACCAGTCAGGCTCTGCAAGGTATCGCTGAAGCTATTGCTAAGCTACAGAGACGCTTGCAAGGTATGGCCGACTGTTTAGAAGCTGTTGCTAAGCAACAGGGTTTGTTGCCAGATACGGAGCTCAAAATCTCCGTATGTTTCAACATTAGCGCTGGTTTGTCCAGCAGTTTTGATGGGACGGCAACAGCTCGGTCCCATCGGTGCTGGATAGCACAAAGTTTCCTGTATATCCCTTTGTATCCTCCTCACAACTTGCTTTCCCACCTATCTTTGTATCATCAGCAAATTTGGCTACAGTACACATGGTCTCTTTGTCTAATTCATTAATATAGATTGTAAATAGTTGAGGCCCCAGCACTGATCCCTGTGGCACCCCACTAGTTACAGTTTGCCAACCTGAAAATGACCCTTTTATCCCGACTCTCTGTTTTCTGTTAGTTAGCCAATCCTCTATCCAATCTAATATATTACCTCCAACCCCATGAGCTCTTATCTTGTGCAGTAACCTTTTATGTGGCACCTTATCGAATGCATTCTGGAAATCCAAATATACTCCATCTACTGGTTCCCCTTTATCCACCCTGCTCGTTACATCCTCAAAGAACTCTAGTAAATTTGTCAAACATGATTTCCCTTTCATAAAACCATGTTGACTCTGCTTGATTGTGTTATGATTTTCTAAACGTCCTGCTATTACTTCCTTAACAATGGATTCCAGCATTTTGCCAATGACAGATGTTAGGCTAACTGGCCTATAGTTTCCTGTTTTCTGCTTTACTCCTTTCTTGAATAGGGGCATTACATTTGCGGTTTTCCAATCCGCTAGGACCTCTCCAGAATCTAGGGAATTTTGAAAGGCACTCTATAAATGCAAGTTCTTTCTTTCTTTACTTGACCTTCAGCAATTATTCAGCCTATTTCATGTAAAAGTCCATCTCTTCCCGCACTGAAGAGATACTGCCAGGCTGTCAATGCTAAAATCATGGTTTGAATAGCAAGTGTTAATAGCACTGAACCACATCTACATGTTTATGCCAGGAACACAAGTTTGGATCCAGCTGCACCTCAACATTCTGCATCCATCAAAAAACATCTGCACAGTAGATAGATCAAACTGGGCACATGTGGCTCAGTATAGCGCAAAGACAGAAGAACAAATAGTATAGCACCTATTTTAGATTGAACAGATGAAACCTCTTTTTGAGTTACATTTGCTTGAATGCCATAGAATGACAGGTTCTAAAGTACAGTAAAGAAACATGGATAAAGTAACATTGTGAAAAGGTTTATTTTCTCAAACAAAGTTAAATTAAATAACTGTTTCCACTTTCTTTGCCCCTCAAATTAACCTGATGGTGGTCATTACTACAGTAAAACTAATGCTGCATATCTGCTTATTTGACTGCTTTTTGGGATGTTACAGTCTAAGTGAAAGTCTGAAAGCTCGTGGAATAAAACCTTTCACTTTATGTGCACTCATTATTTTATTGTGCTGTGCTAGTCAGCGTAACTGCCTGGCAGTCCTAGAAACCAGTTTGAAGGAACTTATTTGCTTTACTTTATAACCTGTCATCCTATGGCATTCAAGTCAATGCAACTCACAACAAGATTTCATCTGCTCACGCTAAAATAGGTGGCATACTATTTGTTCATCTTTGTGCAATACTGAGCCACATAGGCTGGAATTTTCTTTACCTGGGCGGGTCAGGTGCGGGTGGTCGGCGAGGTGGATTGGGACCCCTTTGCTCCTCAGAGCGACTTTCTGTTAATGGCTCCTATTAAGGCAGGCCAGCCTGTTTCCCGCCCCTATTTAATGGTGCGGGTCTGATGATGTCATCGATGACTCACTTCCAGCCAGGATATTTAATGCATCCTTGGCTACATTGCATTTGAAGGTTCATTTTAGCTTTTGGGTCTTGCTCAGCCTTGCACACATGACTGCACAGAGGCAGAGGACTGCATCGAGGTTCTCAGATGACTCCCTGCATGTGCTTGTGAAGGGAGTGAGAGCACGCAGGGAGGTCCTCTTCCCTTCTGATGGGCACAAGAGACCTCCCCAGGAGATCAAAAGAGCCTGGCTGAAGATAGCAGAGGAGGTCAACAGCAGGGATATTGTGAGCAGGACCAGGGTGCAGTGCGGGACGTGCTTCAATGATCTCATTAGATCAGGAAAGGTGAGTGCAAAGCCACACTCAACTTCATCCTGCTATGTCTCTCATCACATCCCCATCACTCTGCCTTCCCAACCCTACTCCTGCACATCATTACTCATACCAACATACCTTGCATATCCACACATCCCTCTCTCTCTATCTATATAATAATCACATCCCCATCTGATGAGCCACCCCTCACACTCACCCTCATCCTAATGCACTCATACCAACTAACACCACACAAAGAGGCCATTTGGCATTGTCACCCCACTCCATCATAGTTACCCTCCACAGATGTAACTCATCCATTCCTTATACTTATTCCACCACTCTCACTCAAACTTCTCTTCTTTCCCTCCTTGCAGGAGAAAAGAGCCCACAATAACAAGGAGAGGGAGAGAACTGGAGGTTGTTCTGCATCATTGGCCACATTGACTCCAGCAGAGGAGGTCGCCCTGGATGTCTCAGGAGTTGCAGAGCAGCTGGAGGTGGGAAACGGAGAGAGGGGGACATCTCAGCAAACTGGTGACAGAATTACATCTCATACAGCCTCATGGCATACAGCAGTCACTCATAGGGATGTTAGCAGCCAGTGAATGTTCATCATGTGCATAATGGTATCGTTACCTATTCTTGATATGACATTTCTAAATCATCTCTTTACTCTCCCACAGGTCCATCAAGTGCCCCTCCCCCACTGTCCAGGCGGAAGAGGAAGATGACTCCTCAGAGGAGCCTCCAGCCTCTGAAGGTGCATCGTCACCAGACATAAATGCACCCAGCACCAGCACAGATATGCACACCTTGGTGGGTCCCACGTGAGATAGAGTAATGTTGTCACCTGATGTCTCACAAGTCACAAGTGAGCAAGAGCAGATGTTGGAGACAGGGGCAGCAGTGGAGACTCCTCGCCAGAGGGCGCAGGATGCTCCCAGCTCTGCTCAGCTGCATGCAGATGCTGAACCTCGGGGCCATCGAGAAAGAGGGCGAGCCTAGAGGTGCAGGAAGAAGTGCAGGAGGCTCTGACAGGTTTTGCGACCGTGATGTCAGCAAATATTCAGAGAATGGAGGAGTCCATCTCCAACATGAGCTCCACTGTGCCGCAGGGGATGGAGACTGTATGCTCTTCCATGGAAAGGATGGCCACCTGCAAGGAGCAGCTGATGTGCCACTCACATGAGCACATGCTATCTATGGAGAATAGATAGCAAAGGCTCATAGACCTCCTCTCTGGGAGGGATGTTAATGTAGACGTGGGTCCTCATGGCCCCTCTGATGTGCAGCAAGGTGCTCTCCAGCTCTTTGCTAGCAGGGAAGTGTGGGTGACCAAATGAGGTATGCTGGTGAGAGGAGACATGAAAGTGGGGGCTCCTCTCAAAGCGCTGACACTTCACCCCCTGTTGCCTTCCCCTCAGTCGGAGCCCCAGATACCTCCTGGGATCGCGCTGGCCAAGTCTGTCACTGCACAGTTGTAGGAGGAGCAGACTTTGGCGGGGCCATCAGAGGCTCCCAAACCCACAGGACATCTGCCAAAAATGTCTATGCAGTCGCAGCAGGGAAGTGAGTAGGCTGGCTCTACTTCTGCTGAAGCCACAGCGGTTGCACCTCATAGAAGCACATCTAAGAGAAAGATGGCACAGAAGTAGATGCACAAGCGTAAGCACATGGGTGTTTAAAGAAGTGTTTCTGTTAAGCTTCCGTTACTGTTATGTCACATATAAAACGATTTATTTTCACCACTTTCTGGTCATGCCCAATTTTGTCAGCTACTTTGGAAGTGGCTTCGTGAGTTGGAGTGAATGGTGAAACATAATGTTACCTCCAGCAATGGGGATCACTGTGAAAGGAATGTCTTGGTCATTGTAGGGATGCTTTATGGTGTTGTTGTGTTGGGGTGGCGGGGGGGGGGGGGGACCTGGCGCAGCATGTGGCAGCCATATGGGTGTAATGCATGAAGTTAAGTAAATCTGGCCATGATGAGGCCATCCCTGGCCTCCTGGGCAGCAATGTGCTCGGGTGCTAGTGAAGGGATTATTACTAGTCCTAGCTCCTTTACGGCTACCCCGGATCAGGCGTATTCCCCAGACGTTCACGTTCAACTAAAGTTAGAGGTAACCGAATCGTAAAGACGCCTAATTGGGTCTAAAGGTCCAGACTATCTCTCCCTAAAGGAAAGGAACAACCTGAAGATGTTACCATCCTCCAGATAGCACTTTTAATAAGTTTAGCTAGACTATAACGTTCTGGATATTATGAGGGTCCGGAAAACTCCCCCAGAATTCTGTAACTCTTCACCAAAGAACGTACAGCGATTGAGTTTGCGAGTTTGATACAGAAGTATTATGTGAGACAATTCTAAAAATATATAGATTTATTAAAGAAGCAACATGTAATTTACAGTTGATGATTCAACAGTTCCAAAAACAGATATCTTACAATTCTATTATCAGAGATCCTTATTCTTAAATCTTAACTTCTCTAGTTTTACAGTTCTTAGTTTATTCCAGGATATCCACCAAAATCAAATACAATACCTTGATCCCCGAGATACAAAGAGTTGAAGACTTACAGAGCTTGCCTCTGAAGCCTGAGAATCGCTTTGCCCCTATACAGCGAATCTATCTTTCCATTTGAAAGTTCAATTTTTATACCCTTTCTCAGTGGTATTTCCTTTGAAGTTTTCTGCTGATGTTAGCTAATTATCTCTAGTCATTTTTCTGCTGACCCCTACTATTTTTACAGTTAGATCAGCTTGTAGCATTAAGAATTATGTCTCTACCTTTAGGTGTTTGAAGCTTATCATAAAAAACAGTGTGGAACAGGTGCATCTATTTGATATCACTCTTACCAAAGTCTTCTATGCAATTCTTAAGTCACCTCAGCTGGTTGCAACACAGAATTGTGTCTCCTAGGTGTTCCAAGTTCAACACAAAAACAATGTGACGGCTGATGCCTCCCCCACTTGATGCCATTCCCACGAAGGCATATGTTTCTTAATTTTCTGTGTTTGTTTACAAAGTGTACTTTAAAACACCGTAACTGGGTGTACCATTGTCTTTTTTCCAAAGACTCAGACGCCAGGAGCCTCCAACCTCCTGTTTCAATAAGGCTATTGATTCAGTGTCAACAACTTATCTTATCTCAATAGCCTGTATGCTGTTCACAGCTTTTCCATTGTTAGGTTTTTAGATTTTCAAGCCCAGTTTGTCACGTTACAAAGGCCAGAATATTTCATAGAATGGTGTATTTTTCTGAATATGGCTTATTCCTTCACACTGGTGGCATCTGGACCTCAGGCTCCTCCTGCTCCTCCTCCTCCCCTCCTCCTCTGAAAAGGCTGTGTGCTCAGTGCCTTGCTCCTCGTGCAGCGTTAATCCTCGCTGCTGCACTATGTTGTGCAGCACGCAGCAGATGACGAAGATTCTGGAGACCATGGTTGGTGCATACTGAAGGGCTCCTCCAGATCTGTCGAGGCATCTGAAGTATATTTTCAGCATGCCTATTGTTTGCTCTATGACACCTCTGGTGGACATGTGGCTTTCCTTATATCTCTCCTCAGCCTCATCTTCAGTGGATAGCCCTTGTATCCAAGTAGCCAGCTGGAAAGTCTGTTTGGAGGCACAAAGAGCTGAAGGAGGGTGGACTGGCACAGGACAAAAGACTCATGTAGCTGCCTGGGAATTCAGCACACACATGAATGATGATCTTCCTATGGTTGCAGACCAGCTGCACATTGAGGGAATGGAAGCCATTGTGGTTCTGATGGGGAGGGCCTGATGGCCATGTGTGCAGTTGATGATGCTCTGCACCTGTGGGAAGCCAGCCAGAGCGGCAAAGCCCAGTGCACACTCACTAACACTGGCTTCATCAGTGGCAAAGTTGATATAATTGGCTGAGTGGTCAAACAGGGTATCGGTGACCTGTGTGCGGCCGACTGTGAAATGTCGTAAATGTCTGCTGCAGATCCCTAGAAGAAGCCTGAGGTGAAGAAGCTGAGGACACTGGTGACTTTGACAGCCATTGGCTAGGCATGTCCACCAGGGCCTCTGGGTTGCAGGTCTTGCTCCAGAAAGCTGCAAATGTCTGCGATGACCTGACGCAATAGCATGAGCCTCCTTTGGCACTGCTGCTCAGTCATGTTGAGGAAGCTCATCCTCTGTCTGCAAACCCTATATTGGGGATATTGCCTCCAGCGCGGTGCAGCCCTGCATTGATGCCCTCTGTCCTGTAGAGCATATAGTCATTGAGGAGACAGTTGGTGGTGTTGTTATTGCTGCTGCTGGTGTGCCTGCTGCTGCTGGTGTTGGGGCTCATCGCAGTCAAATTCTGAGGACCAAGGTGAGACAATATAAATGGCACCCTTGCTGATGTAATAGATGGCGGTTCAAGTAGAGATCAGGGAAGCAGTCTGTCAATGGTGTGATAGGTCGTAGCAATGAGGTGACAGTGGTTTTCGAATTTGCAGAAAAGACTTGCAAACTCTCGACAACTAAATCTGCTCTGAAAATGCACTCAACAACAGCATTTCCCTTAGGAAAGTAAGCAGGTGTTAGGTGGCAGTACTTATTGTGCTTTCCATGCTCTGCAGTAACGACTTCGATCAATGGCCACTGAACTTCCACCTCAGCTTGACAGACATGGTTCCTCAACTGCGTGATTCCCGTGATCATGCAGTGAAATTCAAAAGGTCTAGGTAAAAACACTGTTAAGGGTCTGACAACAAGGTATTAATGAGCTCAATGAAGTCGCTCGCCTCTGCTGTTTGGGTCCGTGCCGCACTGGCAAACGCGCCCGAGTTAAAGGCTTGAGGAGGCGGGATGACAGTGGGTTACCAACCCACTCTGATTTATTTCCACTTTCACTCCTGACCCACCTCAAATCCCACACGCACAGACGAATGAAAATTCTGGCCATAGACTTCTCATTGCTTCATTGTAAAGAAATAAGCTGGCATTTGGTGAAGGAAGGACCACCACTTTGGTGCTTGCCAGCTACCTTAACAATCAGAAAGGTTATCCTTTTTCTTTAGTGTTGCATTATTTTGATTTTATTTCCCATACAGGAGTATATTTTGTCCTTTGTTTGTTTAATGTGTATACTGTGGTGTATGTAACCTGTTCCACCTTAAGAGAATTTAAGCCTGTTCCACCTTAAGAGATGTACTACTTTCTCTGGCTGCTGTATACGTAATACCGGTGGTGACCACCGGTATATAAGCACTGTGTAGTAATATTGTATTTAGTAGTAGTCCTGACCTCCAACCAGTAAAGACCTGTTGAACTTTAATCTTGTAGTCTGTGTGTTATTAATGACAACTAGAACACACAGACTTTACAGTGGCGACGAGTCAGATTCTTACCCTGCGGCAGTTATATCCACGGCGGCTTCGTCCACAGAACGGACGTCGAAGAGAGGCTTCCACCCTCATCACCCTGCTGGAAGACACGTCGCGAGGCAGACATCGAGAAACCAGAGTGCAGAAGACATCCTGAACTCGAAGCCTCCATCAGCGGCTGTCAGCTATCTTCTTTCTACCTCGGTAGTGGGTAAGCTGGGCAGTGACGCGACCAGAAAGTCGGCCGCTTTGACTGTACAGACGGGGAGGGAAGACGGAGGAATAAGGGCGGTGAGATCGATCGCGACCGGAGATAAGGGCCGGGCCGCATTCGGGCCGAAAGGCGCAGCGCGGGGACATCGATCGCGGCTGGTGATAAGGGCCGGGCCGCATTCGGGCTAAAAAGGCGCAGCGTCTGGGGGCAACTGAAGGCGTGAGAGCCGCGGTGAAGCGGAGACAGCGTCGGGGACGGGTGAAGGCCGCCAAGTGCGGGAAAACCGCCATTTTGTAGGCGGAGGACGAAGACAAGAGCGCGGAAGCCGCCATCTTGGATAAAAATAAAAATAAATTAAATTGCAATGATGCCTAAACATGGGAACATTAATACCTTTGATAGCGACATCGAAGATTGGGCTATGTATGTAGAGCGCATACAAAATTATTGTAAAGCAAATAAAATCCCAGATGAAGAGAAAGCACTAACATTATTAAACTTAATGGGTGCGAAGACATACGGGCAATTGAAACACCTTTTATCACCAGATGAACCGGCGGATAAGACGTTCGAGGAGATTGTTACTGTCCTGAAAAATCACCTAAACCCCACGCCGCTGATGCTAGCGGAACAATTTAAATTTTACAGCAGAAGGCAGCTGAAGGATGAAAGCAATGCTGAATATTTAATGGAATTGCGTAAGCTAGCAAAGTACTGTCAATTTGGAACGAGACTGACAGAGGCGCTACGAGATAAATTTGTGTGTGGTTTATTAAAAGAAGATACACAAAAGCGATTGCTCGAGGAGAATGAGCTGACGCTTGAGAAAGCGGTCACTATGGCAGCAGCACACGAAGCCGCAGCGAGAGGCACGGCAGTAATGCAGCTACGGTCACCGGAACTCAGTACAAATAAATTGGGTTTGAGTGCTGTAAAATGTCATCGTTGCAGAAAGACAACGCACGATCAGAACCAGTGTTGGTTTAAAAACCAAGAATGCAGAACATGTGGCAGGCTTGGCCACATAGCTAAAGTATGCCGGTCAGGAAAAAAGACCAGCAACAAAAAGTCACCGCAAGGAAAATACATAAAGGTACACAAGGTGACAAAGAACAGTTCGACCGAACAGAAGTCAGATTCAGACGCTAGCAGTAATGAACTGGGTAGCTTAAGAGAACACAACGTTGGTAAGGATGCAGATCTCCAGACAATTTGGGTCACCCTTCAGATAGCAGGAGTCCAAGTAAAGATGGAATTGGACACTGGATCGGCATTGACGGTCATGAATAAGAAAGATTACAAAAGGTTATTCCAACATATTCCCCTACGGGATACGGAGATTATATTGAAAACATACACGGGGCAAAGAGTGTACCCCATCGGAAAGATAGAGGTAAAAGTGGTCCACAAGGGCAAAGAAAGCCAAGTAATGGACTTATATGTGCTACCTGAAGGAGGTCCACCACTACTGGGATGGGAGTGGATTAGGAAAATGAATATGGACTGGCACTCCTTGAAGGCACTAACGGTAGATTCCGGGGAAACAGATGTCAAACCTAAACGATTGTCCAGAATATTGGATGATGCTAAAGAGGTGTTCCAGCAGGGACTGGGAACACTGAGAGGAATTACGGCAAACATCAAGATTGATGAACATGCACACCCAAAATTTTTTAAAGCCAGACCGGTACCCCATGCAATACGACCTACTGTAGAAGCGGAACTGGAAGCGCTAGAATGTTCAGGTGTACTGTCTAAGGTAGATTGGAGTGAGTGGGCTACGCCCATTGTTCCCGTTATGAAACGTCCTTCGAGCAACAAGCCAGGAGAACCAGGGAAGGTTCGCATCTGTGGAGATTTCAAAATCACCGTTAATCCGGTGCTTCACACGGTGCAGTATCCGCTTCCGCGGATTGAGGATATTTTTGCTTCGTTGTCTGGCGGGAAACACTTCACCAAGATAGACCTGGCGCAGGCGTACTTGCAGATGGAGGTTGAAGAAGAGTCACGCCAATACCTCACGATCAACACGCATCGAGGTTTGTACCGGTACAATAGGCTGGTTTTTGGAGTGGCATCGGCTCCAGCAATTTGGCAGAGGGCCATGGAGTAGGTATTACAGGGAATTCAAGGCACACAATGTTACCTGGATGATATTCTGATTACAGGTGATGGTGATGAAGAACACCTCGCAAACTTGGAACTGGTGCTCAACAGACTGAAAGAGTATGGACTTAGAGTTAATCGGCAGAAATGTGAGTTCTTCCAGAAGCGGATCTCGTACTGTGGTCATGTCATTGACCGGGAGGGGCTTCATAAGTCTCCTGACAAGATAGAGGCAGTTGTAAAGGCTCCCGCTCTGGATAATGTCTCTCAGTTGAGGTCGTTTCTAGGATTGATTAACTATTACCATAAATTTCTACCAAATCTATCCACGGTACTGCACCCGCTAAACGCTCTTTTACAGAAGGGGGTACCATGGGAATGGAGCGAAAACTGTAAGAAGGCATTTCGTAAAAGCAAAGAATTGATCACCTCAGAGGAAGTGTTGGCTCACTTCAACCCGACACTGCCTATTCGGTTGGCTTGTGATGCTTCTCCATATGGTATTGGGGCAGTACTCTCACACAAGTTGCCAAATGGCACGGAAAGGCCAGTCGCGTTTGCATCCAGATCATTGACCTCCGCTGAGCGCAACTATGCGCAGATCGATAGGGAGGCTCTCAGCCTTATATGGGGAGTGAAGAAGTTTAATCATTACCTGCAGGGCCAAAAATTCACACTTCTGACAGACCATCAGCCGTTGGTATCCATTTTTAACCCTAAGAAGGGTGTTTCAGTGATGACAGCACAGCGTCTCCAGAGATGATCCCTTTTCCTAGGGGCACATCAATATCAAATAGAATTCAAAGGTACGAAGCAGCATGGCAATGCTGATGGGCTGTCGCACCTGCCACTACCTGAAGAAGAAGAAACGACGAAAGTTGACCCTGTTGAGTTATTTCATTCGACCATCATCGAGTGTTTACCAGTCACCAATTCAAGTATTGAAAGAGAAACCAGGAACGACCCGACACTGTCCAGAGTCTACGAGGTGACAGTGAAAGGATGGCCAACACGTGGTGATCCTCTGTTACCGGCATTCTCGGCAAGGCGAGACCAGCTGCCCGTCTGCCATGGTACTTTGATGTACGGGACAAGAGTGATTATTCCTCCCAAGTTAAGGGAAAGAGTTCTAAAAGAACTGCATGAAGGTCATCTGGGGGGAGTTAAGATGAAAAGTCTTGCTAGGGCTTATGTATGGTGGCCGGGTATTGACCAACAGATAGAGGAGTTGACGAAAAGCTGCGCTGGGTGCCAAAAAGTGCAAAATGTACCTCCGATCGCACCACTACACCCATGGGAATGGCCTTCAGCCCCATGGCAACGTGTACATATTGACTTTGCTGGTCCATTCATGGACTCCATGTTCCTAATTGCGGTGGACGCACATTCCAAATGGCCAGAAGTGATCAAGATGAATACCACTACTTCAGAAAAGACAATTGCGGTGTTAAGAACAATATTCGCAAGGAACGGATTGCCAGAACAGATCTGTTCGGACAACGGACCACAGTTCGTGTCGGAAGAATTCCTAAAATTCTTAAAGAAGAATGGGGTGAAACATTATACCTCTGCCCCATATCATCCGGCGACAAACGGGTTGGCCGAGAGATTTGTCCAAACATTCAAAAAGGCAATAAAGGCCATGAATGATGATCAGATTCCGCTACAGCACAAGGTGGATAATTTCCTAATGGCGTATCAAAACGCCGCTCATGCAGTGACTAACCAAAGTCCTGCCATGATGTTTTATAACAGGAGGTTGCGGTCCAGGTTGGACTTGTTAAAACCAAATGTGCGGAGGGAAGTGGAAAACAAACAGTTCCGGCATATTAATAACAAGTCCACTCGAAGTTTCGAAGTAGGACAACCAGTGTTGGCAAGGGGCTATGGAAACGAAAAATGGCAGTCCGGAACAATTCGGGCCAGACAAGGACCTCTGATGTACACAGTAGATATTGGTAACAATGTGATAAGGCGTCATGCGGATCAACTGGTAGAATCAAGAGCAAGGGTCGAACCCATGGTTGCGACAGAGACAACTGTGGAAGACGTTAATGAACCTGAAGCATCTACCTCGGCAGGGACTGTACCTGATGATGATGTCCAATACATAGGAAACCAACAAGAACAGTCACCTCAGCAACAAGAATCAGAGACCACTGAAAGGCGTTATCCAGACCGAATCAGAAGGCCTCCTGAGAGACTGAACCTTTGAACTGTTTATACCTGAAGTTATATATGTATATATGTTATGATGTTATGTTAAATGGGGATATGACTATTAAGCTAAAAAGGGAGGATTGTGGTGTATGTAACCTGTTCCACCTTAAGAGAACTTAAGCCTGTTCCACCTTAAGAGATGTACTACTTTCTCTGGCTGCTGTATACGTAATACCGGTGGTGACCACCGGTATATAAGCACTGTGTAGTAAGATGTATTTAGTATAGTCCTGACCTCCAACCAGTAAAGACCTGTTGAACTTTAATCTTGTAGTCTGTGTGTTATTAATGACAACTAGAACACACAGACTTTACATATACTGTAGTGTATGTACCTTTAAGACAGAACTACCTTTACAGCTCCTGTATACTGTAGTATCAGCAGTGACCACACCTGTATATAAGCCTTGCGCATGCCTCTGTACCCCCAGCCTTGAGACTACCCTCCTCCAGTAAATACCTGTTGATTGTTAAGTCACAGCATCCGTGTGGTTATTGAAAAACATCATACTCTCAGAATCACGGATCTAACATATACCAAACAGAATGGTGTTATGTCTGAGGATCTACTCGAATGGTGTCCTGGCCAATATGTATCCCTCAACCAACATCCCTGAAACAGATTACCTAGTCATTCACCTCACTTGCTGTTTGTGGGAGTTTGTTGTACTCAAGTTAGCTAGCGCATTTCCTACATTACAACAGTGACTACACTTCAAAAAGTACTTCATTGGCTGTAAAGCACTTTGGGACCTCCTGGTGTTGTAAAAGGCACTAAATAAATGCAAGTTTTTCTCTCTGTCTTTCTTTTCTATCAACTTCTCATGATGAAGATTTCTACCTTGGCCAAACTAATATTATTACTTTCACGATGTGTGTAAAAATGTGTTCATTTATGGAATGAGATGTACATGATCAACTTTTGCCTTTGCATGCTACACACAATAAGGATGCACAATGAAGTGATAACATACTCTGAACTGCAGAACAAATTTCTATTTCACCCACGTAGCAGAAAGCATAGTCTCAAGTGAAAATAAATATAACTTACATAATAATGTGTTTAAATATGCATTAATTTTCTACAGGAATAATTAGATAGGCTGAGATACAAATATAACAAATTGGCCTTTTTTATGAGCAACCTATAGAATTCCTAATGAAAGTATGTAATTGCTTGGAACACTTGTTATGAATTCATTATATTTTAACCACATTCAGGACAATCATTATAATTGAAGGCGACATGATCTTTTAGAGAGATGTCTTGAACGAACATTAATATGCCCTTTACTACACTGCAATTTTGCTTGATATTTGTTTCCTATTTATTGACTATAGCAGCTGAATGAGGTAAATTTTATGGGTACAGTCAATTATGACAAGGTTTGTGAAATCAAGACATGTTTACTGGCATTTTTGAATATCTGCTTAAGAAGTTGTAAAACCAAAGTTCCTATAAAATACATGAGCGTAAGAATGTATGGTGGCTCCTTCTGAAATCTCCCGTGCTTTTTCGGGAGCTCTACCTGAGAGAAAATGAATCACCATGGGTGAAATTAGCAAGAGAAGCTTCCTTCCCAAAAGCAATCAAATCAAAATGGCACAGAAATTAAACTAGCACTGAATTATTCAACCCTGAACACATAATATCACAGTGAAATTATAACACAGAAACAGGTACTCGGCTCACCTGTTGATCTTTATCCTTCTCGTGGGCAGTAGTCCCAATCCATGTGCCTGCCTGGTTCCCATATTCCTTTATCCCCCCTTTCCTTCAATCACCTGTCGAAACTATTCTTAAATGTTGACATGGTCTCTGCTTAAATCATTAACACTAGTAGTATATTCCATAGCCTCACAACCCTCTGTGTAAAGACTGTGCTCCCCGACGTGTTACACTCTATCAGGTCTCTTCTCTCCACATCCATTAATGTCACACCTCATGAGCGATTCTTCAAGTTCCGGCGTTGCTCTACACATGGGACATCTCTACCCTCATGGTTGGTGGCTCCAGGCCCTATGCTACTCCGGAGGTTCGTCCGGTCGGCCAAGAACGACCCTCTCGTTGACGAGGTGGAGGTAACGGGGGTAAACCCCACGTATGCGCACGTGCAGTACCCTGATGGCCGGGAGTCCGCCGTCTCACTCCGAGATCTGGCTCCCTGCCCAACCGGTCACACGGGCTCGAATGATATAGGATCCCACGACGATGATGTCAACACTCCGCACGCCTATGAAGATGACGCCCTACCTGGGACATCGAGGGATCTGCCGACAGTGCTACCGGATCAACTCAGGGAGCCGAACGCTCCCCGTAGGATGGCCACCCGAAATCAGGACGCTGGACAATCTCCGGCTACAACCCAGAATGAGGCCAGCTCTGCGCCTGTGGGGACCCGCACCTGGAGCCATGATATTCCCAGGCCGCCACAGGACGATCAAGATGACATGGACTCTACCGACTTGCCGGTACGGGCCAAGCGACCCACGGACCAGGACACGGTCCGGGGTGATGTGCCTTCCGGTCACAAGCAGAAAGCTAAACGACTACGGCTATTTTTGGTCTGCCTAGTCCGTTAAAGGAAGACTGGACTTCCAAACCTTTTAGGGAGGAAGAATGTCATAAATCGCAACTTCTACAAGAAGTACTACTGAACGGCCAGCTGAGGGCGCTGCCCGAGGAGTATAAATACTCGGGCGTGGGCCCACCTTGGCCAGAGACAGTCTGGAAACAGGAAGCTAGTGACTACTAACTAGACCTCCATGTTTTGTTATAAGTTAATTAAAGCCTTGCTTTATGTACAGCCAAGTGCGTAGTGAGTCTTTATTATGTCAGTAATGACTGGTTTATTTTCTTCCTCTAGACCAGGCCCTGAACATACTTTAAATGCTATCTGACTCTATAGGATAAAAATTGTGTTCTGATGTAACTCTGCAGATATTTGACTGCTAACTGGCTGAAAGTCAGCCAAATAATGCTTTTAGAATTCTAATGCTTAAGGGATTAGACACAGGCACTTGCAGAGTTGGCAAGAAAACTGATCTTTATGGCAAAGATATATTTTTGGACACTAGCCCGGAGTTTGCAGTGGGTACGGCGGCGTACTCTGAGAGTACGCTGTCATACCTCCTTTGAAATCCACTGCAAGTTCGGGAATTCTGCATGCACTTGTGTATGCACTAAATCCCGAACTTGCGGTCTGTCAACGTAAGCATTGACAGATCATTGGCATGGCCAAAGAAAAACCAATTGCTGGCAGAGAGTTGGGCTATTTGCCCACCAACTGCCCAGCAATTGCGTACGGAAATGTTATGGTTGATGCAAACAGGCTCAGGGCCTGTTTCCTACAGTGTAAGGGGATACCTCAGGCATGTTTTAAACATTTTCATCTCGGAAATCATAGAGTTTAACTGTATCAAATGAGTTTTTCTTGTTTCTGTAAATATTAGAATTTAAATGATGTTGATAATTATGATCAGCAAAAACCACTGCAGTCCGTGTGGTGAAGGTACTTCCACAGTGCTGTTCCTCTTTTGGTCCTCACAGTGCTGTTAGGGAGGGAGTTCCAGGATTTTGACTCAATAATGAAGGATTGGTGATATACTTCTAAGTCAGGATGGTGTGTGACTTGGAGGGGAACTTGGAGGTGGTGGTGTTCCCATGCGCCTGCTGCCCTTGTCCTTCTAGGTGGTAGAGATCGCGGGTTTGGGAGGTGCTGCCGAAGAAGCCTTGGCGAATTGCTACAGTGTATTTTGTAGCTGGTATACACTGCAGCCACAGTACGCCGGCGGTGGAGGGAGTGAATGTTTAAGGTGGTGGATGGGGGCCAATCAAGTGGGCTGTTTTGTCCTGGATGGTGTCGAGCTTCTTGAATGTTGTTGGAGCTGCACTCATCCAAGCAAGTGGAGCGTGTGGTGTATGTAACCTGTTCCACCTTAAGAGAACTACCTTAAGAGATGTACTACTTTCTCTTGGCTGCTGTATACTGTAATACTGTAATACCGGTGGTGACCACACCGGTATATAAGTGTTGTGTAGGGATTTGCTGGGCAGTTCAGCCTGACCTCCGAATAGTAAAGACCTGTTAAAAGTTATTCTTGTTGTCTGTGTACAGTGATTGATCCTAAACATAACTGAGACACAAAGACTCAACAGTGGCGACGAGTCCGATCTTACCCTGCGGCAGTTTTACATCCAAGGCAGCTTCGTCCTCAGAACGGGCGTCGAGAAGAGGCATCCGCCCTCTTCATCCTGCTGAGCACCATCGCACGGGAGGCATCGAGAACCCGGGTTAAAAAGAAAAATTCTGACCACGAAGCCCTCCATCAGCGACAGGCAATGATCATCCCTTCTACCACGGTGGTGGGTAAGCCGATCAGCGACACGAGCAGAAAGTCGGCCGCGTTGGCTGTGGAGTAGGGGAGGGAAAACGGAGGAATAAGGGCGAAGAACTCGACCACGGCCGGTAAAAAGGGCCGCGCTGCAATCGAGGCCGAGAGGCGCAGCGACTGGGGCAGCTTAAGGCACGAGAGCCGCGGAGAAATCAAACGCAGCCAGTGTAAAGGACCGGGCTGCAAGCGGGGCTGCGAGGCAAAGCAGCGTCGGGGAATTGAGAACCGCTGGGGAGGCGAGAACGGCAGCAGCACGGCAATCGCCATTGCAGCCAGCGGGGGAAGAAGGCAAATGCGGGAATCCACCATTGTAGTCGGCGGGGGAAGAAGACGAGCGCGGGAAAGACCGCCAAGCGCGGGAAGCCACCATTTTAGTAGGCGGGGGAAGAAGACAAGCGCGGGAAGCCGCCATTTTGAGAAAAAGGGAAAAAAAACAATTTAAAAACTTGCAAGGATGCCTAAACATGGGAGCATTAATACCTTTGATAGTGATATCGAAGATTGGACCACGTATGTAGAATGCATGGAAGTTTATTGTAAAGCAAATAAGGTACCAGATGATGAGAAAGCACTAACCTTATTAAGCTCAATGGGTGCGAAGACATACGGGCAATTGAAGCACCTTTTATCACCAAATAAACCGGCGGATCAGACTTTCGCGAATATTGTTACTGTCCTGAAAAATCATTTAAACCCCACGCCGCTGATGATAGCAGAACGATTTAAATTTTACAGAAGAACGCAGCTGAAAGACGAAAGCAACGCTGAATTTTTAATTGAACTGCGTAAGCTATCGAAGTACTGTCAGTTTGGAACAGGACTAGCAGATGCGCTGAGAGATAAATTTGTGTGTGGATTGTTAAAAGAAGGAACACAAAAGCGACTGCTTGAGGAGAATGATCTTACGCTTGATAAAGCTGTCACTATTGCAGCATCGCAAGAAGCCGCAGCGAGAGGCACGGCGGAAATGCAGCTACGGTCACCGGAACTCAGCACCAATCAAATGGTCTTGGGTACAGTAAAATGTTATCATTGTGGAAAGACAACGCACGATCAGAACCAGTGCTGGTTCAAAAATCAGGAATGCAGAAAATGTGGCAGGCTTGGTCACATAGCTAAAGTATGCCGGTCAGGAAAGAAGACCAGCAACAAAAAGTCACCGCAGGAAAAGTACAGAAAGGTACACAAGGTGACAGAGAACAGTTCAAATGAACAGAAGTCAGATTCAGACTCCAGCAGTAATGAACTGGGTAGTCTAAGCGTACACAATGTTGATAAGGAAGCAGACCTCCAAACAATTTGGGTCACACTTCAGATAGCAGGAGTCCAAGTGAAGATGGAATTGGACACTGGATCGGCATTGACGGTCATGAATAAGCAAGATTACAAAAGATTATTCCCACATATTCCCCTACGGGATACGGAGATTGTATTGAAAACATACACGGGGCAAAGAGTATACCCCATCGGGAAGATAGAGGTAAAGGTGGTCCACAAGGGCAAAGAAAGCCGAGGAATGGACTTATATGTGCTACCTGAGGGAGGTCCACCACTACTGGGACGGGAGTGGATTAGGAAAATAAATATGGACTCGCATTCCTTAAAAGCACCAACGGTAGATTCCGGTAAAAAAGATGTCAAACCTAAACGATTGTCCAGAATATTGGACGATGCTAAAGAGGTGTTTCAACAGGGACTGGGAACACTGAGAGGAATTACGGCAAACATCAAGGTTGAAGAACATGCAAACCCGAAATTTTTCAAAGCCAGACCGGTACCTTATGCGATACGACCTGCTGTGGAAGCTGAGCTGGAAGGGCTAGAACGTTCAGGAGTACTGTCTAAGGTAGACTGGAGTGAGTGGGCCACGCCCATTGTTCCCATCATGAAGTGTTCATCGAGCAACAAGCCGGACAAACCGGGGAAGGTTCGCATCTGTGGAAATTTCAAGATCACTGTTAATCCGGTGCTTCACGCGGTGCAGTATCCGCTTCCGCGGATTGAGGATATCTTCGCTTCGTTGTCTGGCGGGAAACACTTCACCAAGATAGACCTGGCGCAGGCGTACTTACAGATGGAAGTTGAGGAAGAGTCACGCCAGTATCTCACGATCAACACGCATAGAGGCTTGTACCGGTATAATAGACTGGTTTTTGGAGTGGCATCGGCGCCAGCAATTTGGCAGAGGGCCATGGAGCAGGTATTACAGGGAATTCCAGGCACACAATGTTACCTGGACGATATTCTGATTACAGGAGATGATGACGAGGAACACCTTGCAAATTTGGAACTGGTGCTCACCAGATTGAAAGAATATGGACTTCGAGTTAATCGCCAGAAATGTGAGTTCTTTCAGAAGAGGATCTCGTACTGTGGTCATGTCATTGACCAGGAGGGGCTTCATAAGTCTCCTGACAAGATCGAAGCTGTTGTGAAGGCTCCCGCTCTGGATAATGTATCCCAGTTGAGGTCGTTCCTAGGGTTGATTAACTATTACCATAAGTTTCTGCCAAATTTATCCACGGTGCTGCACCAGCTGAACGCTCTTTTGCAGAAGGGAGTACCATGGAAGTGGAGCGAGGACTGTAAGAGGGCCTTTCACAAAAGCAAGGCATTGATCACCTCAGAGGAAGTGTTGGCTCACTTCAACCCAACGCTGCCTATTCGTTTGGCTTGTGATGCTTCTCCATATGGTATTGGGGCAGTACTCTCACACAAGTTGCCAAATGGCCAGGAGAGGCCAGTTGCGTTCACATCCAGATCATTGACCTCCGCTGAGCGCAACTATGCTCAGACAGAAAGGGAGGCTCTCAGCCTTGTATGGGGAGCAAAGAAGTTTAATCATTACCTGCAGGGCCAAAAGTTCACGCTTCTGACAGACCACCAGCCGTTGGTATCCATTTTTAACCCTAAGAAGGGTGTTTCGGTGATGACAGCACAGAGACTCCAGAGATGGTCCCTTTTCCTAGGGGCACATCAATATCAGATTGAATTCAAAGGTACAAAGCAGCATGGTAATGCTGATGGGCTGTCGCGCCTGCCACTACCTACAGAGGAGGAGGCACCGACGGTTGACCCTGTTGAGTTATTTCACTCGACCATCATCGAATGTTTACCAGTCACCAATGCAAGTATTGAAAGAGAAACCAGGAACGACCCGACACTGTCCCGGGTCTACGAAGTGACAGTGAAGGGATGGCCAGCACATGGTGATCCACTGTTACCGGCATTCTCAGCAAGACGAGAACAGCTGTCCGTCTGTCAAGGAACATTGATGTATGGAACAAGGGTGATTATTCCTCCTAAGTTAAGAGAGAGAGTTCTAAAGGAACTGCATGAAGGTCATCTGGGGGGAGTCAAGATGAAAAGCCTTGCTAGGGCTTATGTGTGGTGGCCGGGTATCGACCAACAGATAGAGGATCTGACGAAAAGCTGCTCAGGGTGCCAAAAAGTGCAAAATGCACCTCCGAATGCACCGCTGCATCCATGGGAGTGGCCTTCAACCCCATGGCAACGTGTACATATTGACTTTGCTGGTCCATTCATGGACTCCATGTTTTTAATTGCGGTGGACGCACATTCTAAATGGCCAGAAGTGATTAAGATGACTACCACTACCTCGGAAAAGACGATCGCGGTGCTAAGAACGATATTTGCAAGAAATGGATTGCCAGAACAAATATGTTCAGACAACGGACCGCAGTTCGTGTCAGAAGAATTCCAGAAATTCATGAAGAAGAATGGGGTGAAACATTATACCTCTGCCCCATATCATCCGGCTACAAACGGGTTGGCCGAGAGATTTGTACAAACGTTCAAAAAAGCAATAAAGGCCATGAGCGAAGATCAGATTCCATTACAACACAAGGTGGACAAATTCCTACTGGCATATCGAAACGCCACTCATGCAGTGACAAACCAAAGTCCTGCCATGATGTTCTATAACAGGAGGTTGCGGTCCAGGTTGGACTTGTTAAAACCAAATGTGCGGAGGGAAGTTGAAAACAAACAGTTCCAGCATATAAATAACAAGACCACTCGGAGCTTCGAAATAGGACAACCAGTGTTAGCCCGGGACTATAATAACGAGAAATGGCAATCTGGAACAATTCGGGCCAGACAAGGACCCCTGATGTACACAGTAGATATTGGTGAAAATGTAATACAGCGTCATGCTGACCAACTGGTAGAATCGAGAACAAGGGTCGAACCCAGGGTTACGGCAGAGACAACCGTGGAAGAAGTTAGTGAACCTGAAGCATCTACCTCAGAAGTGAATGTACCTGATGATGATGTCCAATCCATAAGAGACCAACTAGATGAGTCACCCCAGCAACGAGAATCAGAGACCCCTGAAAGGCGTTATCCAACTCGAATCAGGAGGCCTCCTCAGAGACTGAATCTTTGAACTGTTTTGCATGAAGTTGTATATATATATGTTATTATGTTATGTTAAATGGAGATATAACTGTTAAGCTAAAAAGGGAGGATTGTGGTGTATGTAACCTGTTCCACCTTAAGAGAACTACCTTAAGAGATGTACTACTTTCTCTTGGCTGCTGTATACTGTAATACTGTAATACCGGTGGTGACCACACCGGTATATAAGTGTTGTGTAGGGATTTGCTGGGCAGTTCAGCCTGACCTCCGAATAGTAAAGACCTGTTAAAAGTTATTCTTGTTGTCTGTGTACAGTGATTGATCCTAAACATAACTGGGACACACAGACTCAACAGAGCGTATTCCATCACACTCCTTACTTGTGCCTTGTAGATGATGGAAAGGCTTTGGGGGGGCAGGAGGTGAGACACTCGCCGCAGTATACCTAGCCTCTGACCTGTTCTTTTTGCCACAGTATTTATGTGGCTGGTCCAGTTAAGTTTCTGGTCAATGGTGACCCCCAGGAGTTCATGGTGGGGGATTCAGCGATGGTAATGCTGTTGAATGTCAAGGGGAGGTGGTTAGACTCTCGCTTGTTGGAGATAGTCATTGCTTGGCATTTCTGTGGCGCGAATGTTACCTGCCACTTATCGGCCCTAGCCTGAACGTCGTCCAGGCCTTGTTGCATGCGGGCATGGAATGTTTCATTATCTGAGGAATTGTGAATGGCGCTGAACACTGTGCAGTCATCAGCGGACATCCCCATTTCTGACCTTATGTTGGAAGGAAGGTCATTGATGAAGCAGCTGAAGATGGTTGGGTCTAGGACACTGACCTGAGGAAGTCGTGCAGCAATGTCCTGTGGCTGTGATGATTGACCCTCAACCACCACAACCATTACGAGATTCCATTAAATCTGATTATGGGATTCCCTTCGGAAACAATGTAAAATTGAATTCTGTTTTCTGATTGGAGGACCAGGCCTCAGGTATACTTCTGCACAGGCTGCATCCCTGGGATCCGTGGGCCATTACGCTGCCCTCCTACTCACAGCATCAGACCACACGTTTTCGCAGGAGGGCCACCATCAGGTAGGTGTGTATTCTTTTCTCAGGTCGGTACTCCGGAGGTAGGCTGCCGACCGCAATTTTTGGCCCACTGAATTGAAATAATGATGCAATTCATCTACAATTTTTTCATTACAGAATAATACAAATTCCGAAGGGATATTTCTTTCCTTATGGAAGCTCTTCATTCAAAAACATACATGGCACAGAATAACCTGGTTTCAACAAGCATTCTTGGTGTCTTTTCCTCTACAGTAGTAGAGTTGGAACAAAGTGATTGCTCTTGCATCATCGCCAATGTTCGGCAGTGTAAATCCAGAGTTCGGGCCTGACCTGATTCCATATTTACGCTCCAAAACTCATCATTGGTGCAAAGCAAGACTGTCACTCATAAGCTGCTCACGATGCGGTCTCCTCTACATTGGGGAGACCAAACGCAGATTGGGTGACCGCTTTGCGGAACACCTCCGTTCAGTCCGTAAGGGTGACCCCGAGCTTCCGGTCGCCTGTCATTTCAATTCACCGCTCCATTCCCACTCGGACCTCACCATCCTTGGCCTCTTGTACTGTTCCACGGAAGCTCAACGTAAACTCGAGGAACAGCACCTCATCTTCCGATTAGGCAGTCTGCAGCCTTCCGGTCTCAATATCGAGTTCAACAATTTCAGATCATAACCTCGGCCCCTATTTCATTTTCACTTATATTTTTCCACTCCTTTCCTTTCCCCCCCCCCCCCCTTTCCTTTTGTTTCTCTCTCACACCTGGCAGCTATCTTTTGCCCTGCCAGTACACTTTACACCTAATCACAGCCTATTACCATCTCGTCTAGCTTCTAATCTCTTTTACTTCTTTTGGTTCTTTTATTCTTTTGTCCGATCGCAGCCCTGCCTTCGATCTAGTTCCTTTTCTCTCCAGTTTTGAAGAAGGGTCAAACCCGAAACGTCAACTCAAATTTCTCTCCACGGATGTTGCCCGACTTGCTGAGTTTTTCCAGCATTTTCTGTTGTTATTGTCACTCATAAGAATTCACTTCACACTGACATGATCATAGAATCATAGAAATTCACGGCACAGAAGGAGGCCATTTGGCTCATCGTGTCTGTGCTGGCCAAAAAAGAGCTATCCAGCCTAATTCCACTTACCAGTTCTTGATCCGTAGCCCTGTAAGTTACGGCATATCCAAGTATTTTTCAATGTGATGAGGGTTTCTGCCTCTACCATACTTTCAGGCAGTGAGTTCCAGACCTCCACCATCCTCTGAGTGAAAAATATTCTCCTCAACTCCCCTCTAATCCTTCTACTGATTACTTTAAGTCTATGCCCCCTGGTTATTGACCTCCCTGCGAGGGGAAATAGATGATTCCTATCCACTCTATCTAGGCTCTTCATAATTTTATACACCTCAATCAAGTCTCTCCTCAGCCTCCTCTGTTCCAAAGAAAACATAAGAAATAGGAGCAATGGTTCCTAGTTACAGTTTGTTGGGACAAATTCATCCTCCTCTACATTCCTTTTTCAGTCTTCTGGGAGAGTTCAGAACAAGGGGGGCATAACCTTAAAATTGGAGCTAGGCTGTTCAGGGGTGATGTCAGGAAGCACTTCTTCACACAAAGAGCAGTGGAAATCTGGAACTCTCTCCCCAAAAAAGCTGTTGAGGCTGGGGGTCCATTGAAAATTTCAAAATTGAGATTGATAGATTTTTGCTGGGGAGGAGTATCAAGGGTTTCGGAACCAAGGCGGGTAGATGGAGTTAAGATACAGATCAGCCATGATCTAATTGAATGGCGGAACAGATTTGAGGAGCTGAATAGCCTACTCCTGTTCTTATGTTACTATGTTCACAGCAGAGTACTATCCTTCATATTAGGTAGAGGTTTGCAGGAGAACTTAGCAAACAAGATCCGAGTCAACCATAAAAAGCGTCAGTGCATTTTCAAAGAGATGCATTCTAGGAAACTCTTGTCAACCTATATAAGGTCAGCAGAAAGCATTAATCACCCCTTTTGCTATCTCACAGTTTCAGTAAGTAACTTGTGATTTTAACATTGTTATATGTGGTGGTAACATTAGAGCTAAATATACGTTCAAAGAGAATGCTATAGCAACATACAGAAGCGATAAGAGTCAACAAAAGACCACGTCCTCAATTATTAAACAGGTTTGACAATCAGGTTCAATCATCTCTAAGAATTCTTTGCAAAACAGGATGGCAACTGAGAAAGGGAATTCTTCCATCACAGGTGTCTTGTATCTAATTTGTTTTGGTTTTAGCATTGATGTTCTGCCAGGGCGAGACGCAGGCAATGCTGTTACTGATAGATTTAATGACCTTGTAGAGGAGAATGAGAGGGCACAGCTTTCTTCGGTTCATGGTTGTGGCTGCTGTTTTTTGGAAGATGAGCCGCCCACTGCAGGTCTCTGCACTGCCATTGTCTCAGATGTGTAGGATTCTCAAAATTCCCACATCTTGTAAGGTTCAAAAATTTCTGCACAACCCCAGAACACAAGGAAAGTCATTTTAAAGTGATTTTTGGAACATCACAGAAGGAATATGGAAAAAAGGATAATTGGTGTGGTTGGGCCAAACAGAAGGATTTTAAAGAGATTGTTTAAGGAAGAGATTTTTTTGGACTGTTTTAAAAGTTATTGAGCATAAGGGATTTTAAAAAAAATCCCAGGAAGATTTGGCTGGTTTAAAGAGACATGTTCAGACTTGCAGAATGCTGGAACAAAGGGGGCCCCCAAGTTTGGATATTGGACTGTCTGAGGAACGTAAGGGCTGCCCCAGTTTTACATGAGGACAATGAAGCCTTTTTTCCCACCCAAAAGGTCACAGGGCCAGGTATCAGGTAAACAGGACATGTCTCCAGCCATACAAAGGGAAAACATCAGCCCTACAGTTACTATAAACAAACCGCAGTCCAAAGTCAATTTTAAAAGGATTGAAAAATGTTTTGCATTTTAAATTGGTTTCAGGAAGCTATCCCGAAACCAGTTAACTAAATGGGACCAATCAAGTGACCCTTAACGAGCCAGCCAAAAATCTAACAAGATTAGCAGGTTTCATTTTAGTATAAACTAAAGACCTGTCTCCACAAGAAGGCAGTTCGTTCGATGAGTTTGATGGGTTCGATCAGTACAGTTCAGGACAGAGAATTGAAACAGCAGTCAGTAAATTGAAGTCAGCAGTACAGACACAGAAAAAGGCACAGCTCATTCGAAAGACATCAGCTTCGGAACAACAGAAGGAGAACGGAAGGAATCGCAGCAACCAAGGGCCCCAAGAAATAAACAACCAACAATATTACCAACAACTAGGTAATATTGGGCCACCATGACCAACAAAAAACCAACCTGGAAGAAACCGAAGATCTGCAAGTTTTTCCCACTCTACAAACTATTCCTGCGTTTGGTGAGCATTTCCTGGTCCTCTGGAATTCAACCTGGTTAGTATAGTGGGATTGGGAGGGGTAAGGTAATTTTGTCTATTGTCATTCTCCCTCGCATATTCTGACGTGTTCCCCCTTTTAGAGTGATAAGATTTATTGTGTTGTGTATATTTTCTTGTCTCAAATAAAATCCAAGTTCTTTTCACCAACTCAGTTGTCTGTTGCAATTTCATTACAACCCCCAAATAAGTCCAGGTCTGGAACCAAGGAAGTGGGAGCGATTCGAACCACTCAAAGGAGTCAGAGATGAAGCTGACACACACACCACCCCCTACAGATAGTAGGATCACCCCAGATTCAAGTGGCTTCTGAGGAATGTTCTCTCCCACCAACCACTTTCTCAAGTTCAATTTATTTTCTATTTTTCAAATGACTAAATTAAGTGATTGCCTATAAAAACATAAATTGCCTACTCCTATTGATGAGAGTCTTGAAATGGATATAGCTTTGCATTCATCTTTTCTTTTATGAATTGGGAAATATTTAACAACTGATGTTGATCTGCACATTTTAGAGCCGAGCAATAAAATCTTGGCCTGCATGTGAACAAATATCTGACGTCAGGAGGAATCAGTGTATAAAATTTCTTGGTAACCTCACCATCAGTCTGGTAGGAGCAGTCTGTTACAGAAAGTGCTCCAAGACATGGGCTATTTACCTTTCTTTGCAATTCTTCCTTCCTTCTCCTCCTCCCCCCCAACCCGCCTTACCTTTCTTTAAAGTATTGTTAAATGATAAATCAGTGGAAAACTTTTAAAAAACTTTTTCAACTCTTAACCTGCTTTTACCAGGCGCAAGAATTGTAAGTGTTTTCTGCAGGCGGAGGGTCTCCAAAAAATGGAACTCTCCACCCGCAGAGGCCCTGCTCCAGCACAGCTGGAGGATCTGTCAAGAGCTTTCTTGACAGATCGGAAATGCCGGTTTCCAGCGCATGCGCAGTGCATGCCTAAAGCTGGCATTTCCGTTGGCCCTATGGGTGAGTACACAGCGCGTACACACCCGTAGGGACCGGAATTTCTGCCTCTATGCCTTTATGTAGCTGGATAGCATCAGTGGCATGGAGTTAAGTATCAAAGGGAGCTTCAGTACCCTGAGGCATTTCCTTTGTGGTGGGAAGCACAATTTCCTTTTGATTAGTGGTGATCTTTTCAGAAGCATTATTACTGAGAAAGGCAATACTTCTGGGAGACATGGTCAGAAGTGGACTGAATGCATTGTTACTATAAGGAGCATTAGGCAAACATATCAGCTGCAGTAGTGGAGATAAAGGAGGTGATGGCAATAATGGAAGTAACAAGCATATTTATAGCACCATTAAGTGCTTCCCGGAGTGGATACTGAGCAATGGTGGGAGAAGGGTTAAAAAGAAAGAAAATGAAAAGACTTGCATTTTTATACCGCCTTTTGCAACCTCAGGACGTCCCAAAGCGCTTTACAGCCAATGAAGTACTTTTGAAGTGTAGTCACTGTTGTAATATAGGAAATGCGGCAGCAAACGTGCACACAGCAAACTTCCACAAACAGCAATGTGACAATGACCAGATAATCTGTTTTCAGATTGTTTATTGAGGGATAAATATTGGCCAGGACACTGGATGGTGACCAAAGGCAAATCAAAGAGGTGGGTTTTGAGAGCGCTTTTGAAGGAAGGAACAGAGGTAGCAAAATAGAAGGGTTTAGGAAGAGCATTTAAGAATGTGGGTTTGAGACAGCTGAAGGTCCTGCAGCCAAAGGTGGAGACATAAAGAAACTAGAATTGGAAGCACAGATGGCACATGCGGGAAAATAGGACCGAAGCAGGATATGGAGGAGTTGGGCCATGGAGGGACTTGTAGATGAGGACAAGGATTTTTAAATCAATGCTTTGGGGAATGGAGACCCAGTGAAGTTTGGCAAGGGTAGACGTGTTGGAGAGCAGGACAGGATGCAGACAGCAGAGTTTTGAACAAGTTGCAATTTGTGAAGGATGGAATTTGGGAGGTGGACAGGAAGAACATCAAAGTAATTAAGTTTTGAGGCGACAAACGCATGTGGCTTAGCAGCAGTAAGGACAGAGGCAGACCATGTTAGAGGTGAAAGTAGGAAATCTTGGTGGTGTCAAGGTTGTGGGGTTTCTTGGTGATCCAGCAACAACAACTTACATGTATATAGCGCCTTTAATGTAGTTAAAAGTTGCAGTAGCATTATCAAACAAAATGCAGGACATGAGGCTGTCTAAGCAATTAAATCGCAGCGTGGTAGACCAAAGCTTCATGGATAGTGGCAGAGGTGAATACCCAGTATACATGTGTAATCTGACCTCATGCCTGCAAATCATGTCATGCATCTAGATGAGAACAGGAAGGAGGCCAAGGATAGACCTTTGGATCACGCTCAAGCTGACCATGTAGAGTCAGGAGGAAAATCCATTGCAACAGATTTGCTGGCTTTGTTGTAGGAATTGAACCAAGCTAGGTCAGTGTTACAGAGGAGAAAAGTTGGAGGAGTACGGCATGGTAAATTGCGTCAAATGCTGTGGAAAGGTCAAAGAGGACAAAGTGGTACAGCACATCATGGTCACAGTCACAAAGAATTTCATGGGAGATCTTGCCAAGGACAGTCTCAGTACTGTGGGCAAGGCAGAAATGGGATTAAACAAATTCAAAGAGGGAGCGATGGGAGAGGTGAGCCTCGTGATGGCTGCCAATTTGAAGCACTTTAAAAGGAGAGATTGGATATAGAGTAATAGTTGGACAGGGTTTAAGTTTCTAATTAATAAGCCATAAACAAAGACTAGAAGAAGCATTGTTTTAACCAGCACAGTAGATCTGTGGAACAGGCTCACATTTCTTCTCATGCTGTGGCATCAGATAGGACTTTGGGCACTTTAAGCTCATCATGCAAATCTACCTCATAATGGACTCTAACTGATTGATCAACTCTCCTGCTTTTTTACTAATTGTCTTCCCTTGTAAAGTGTCAGCTGTGGCTCAGTGGTAGCTCTCTTGCCTCTAAGTCAGAAGGTTGTGTGGTTCAAATCCCAAGCCAGATACCTGAACACCAAATCTGACATCTCCTGTGCAGCACTATCAGAGGTGTTGCCTTTCAGATGAGATGTTAAACTGAGGTTCTGTCTGCCCTCTCAAGTGGACGTAAAAGATTCCTTGGCACTATTTTGAAGAAAAGCAGAGGAGTTCTCCCGGTGGCCTGGCCAATATTTATTCCCCAACCAACATCACTGAATCAAATTATCTGCTCATAATCACATTGCTGTTTGTGGGACCTTGCTGTGCACAAATTGGCTGCTGCATTTCCTACATTACAACAGTGAGCACACTTCAAAAAAGTACTTCATTGGCTGTAAAGCGCTTTGGAACATCGTGAAAGGTGCTATAGAAATGCAAGTTCCTTCTTTATTCCAGAACATTTTGGATCACAGATTATATTTTTATGTTGGGAGGGGGTGGAGGGAAATCAATCATGAAGCCAACTGGGCAGAATTTATAAAAATCTCACATGAATAACTCACCAGGCTCCATATATTCAAAACCTGGTGCTGAAATCATCATCTCTTCTCTCGGTTCTCTATTTATAGCATACATTGCTTCCGTGAGCTCAGCCTTATTGGAATTTTTAGTATCAGTGCAAAGTAGTTTCACAGGCAAATTGAAGCAAAAATGGCAGTATAACTCAGGATCAGTACTATTGATTGACTAACTGGCTTCCGGGTGCACTAAAGTGAGCGATAGGAAACCAGCTCTAAGAGGTAGTCTCACACTGCTTCAAGGTTAAACAACACATTTTAAAAATGCCTGGGCATCTCCAATGGTACCTCTTGGGGACTTTGTAATCTTATGTGTTTTTTCAATCTTTTCAACAATACAAGAACATGGAAATTCCAGTCTCATAACATTACAACACAGCCATTTAGGGATGGGCACACAGTGCACAGCAAAGTACGCATGTGTAAAGCTCCATGGTCACTGATCTCAGAGTGAGACACAACAGGTGGTAAATCGGAAACACTTACATACCCAACATTCTAATTGCCCTTATAACTGTTATGCTACACTCTGGTGATATTAATATTTGCTCAATTGTAGTACATGGAAAGTTTCCTGACTCATACTATTTAACAACATACCCTTTGCTTTATAATTATATTTGCAATTGTCTTCGGTCCCCGCTACGAACTCTGTTCCCCAGCCACCAACTCCATCCCACTCCCTAGCAAGTGTCTGAGACTGAACCAGACATTTGCAACCTTGGTGTCATATTTGATCCCAAGATGAGCTTCCTACCATGTATCCACACCATCACTAACACCTCCTATTTCTATCTCCATAACATCACGCGACTCCGCCCTTGCCTCAGCTCATCTGCTGCTGAAACCCTCATCTATGCCTTGTTACCTCTAGACTTGACTATTCCAATGCACTCCTGGCTGGCCTACCTTCTGTAAACTTTAGGTCATCCAAAACTCTGCTGCTCATGTCCTAACTCGCACCGGGTCCTGTCCACCCATCACCCCTGTGCTCACTGACCTACATTGGCTTCCAGTTAAGCAGCATCTCGATTTTAAAATTCTCACCCTTGTTTTCAAATCCCTCCAGGGCCTCACCCCTCCCTATCTCTGTAATCTCCTCCAGCCTAGCAATCCTCTGAGATATATGTGTTCCTCCAAATCTGACCTCTTGAGCATCCCCGATTTTAATCGCTCCATCATTGATGACTGTGCCTTTAGCTGCCGAGGCCCTAAGCTCTGGAATTCCCTTCCTAAACCTTTCCGTCTCTCTACCTCTCTTTCCTCCTTTAAGACGTTCCTTAAAACCTACTTCTTTGACCAAGCTTTTGGTCCTCTGCCCTAATGTGGCTTGGTGTCGAATTTTGTACGATAACATTCCTGTGAAGCGTCTTGGGATGTTTTATTAAGTGAAGGCGCTATATAAATACAAGTTGTTGCATTTCTGTACTGCTCTATGTGCTTTCCTATGTTTATTAACACATGTGTTTGAAGTGAATATACACAGGTAGTAAGTCTTTATAGATCTGAGTTCTCCCACCTCCACCACCACCCCCTCCTCCCCCGCCCCTTTTCTTCAGACGTTGTGCTTTCTCGTTCAACTGCAAACAGGCACTTAATTTTCATACTTTCATCAAAATCATTTCTAAATATTTGAGCCATACGAGGGCTCCAAAGATTGATCCCCGTGTTGGTGCCAGATTTCCAATTAGAGGTATTGCCATTGATTGCTGTTCTTTGTTTCCTATCATTTAACCAATTTATTATCTAAGTTTGTCCTGAGAGTTTTCAATTTTGGCACAAGTCCCTTCTGAGGTAACTCATCAAAGTCCCTCTGAGAAATGGTATCCATGTTCCTACCATTATCCAGTGATTAAAATTGTAATAAATTTTGTCATGACCTGCTTTTCATAATTCCTAGGGATGTGGCTCAATGTTGTCCAACGCATGAGCATGGCACAGGCTCGAGGGGGCTGAATGGCCTACTCTTATTCTTATGTTCCTAAACCACTGGTGGCTTTTTAACTATTGCTTTTAATTTCGATTAGTCTTTCATGAAGGAAACAATTTGAGAACAGTCTTTTGTTTCTCCTATTACAGATACTAACCGTACATGAATATGATTGTCGAGATTTTGCATTTGACCCTTTTTTTAAAAAAAAGCTGAGAGTTCTGCCAATGAGCTCATCTCAATCAGAGGCCATTTTAAGCATCTCGCACTTCCAAAATGGATAGAAGTCTGGAGACAGAGGAGCATGGGTAAATAAATCATATAAAAAAAATTTTAAATTGAAACAAAAAGCAATAACATTTAGAATAGCCATTACTCGCTAAAAATAAAGGTGAAGGTCAATACAATAGGAGAGTGAGACAAATTGGAGAAGAACAGGGGAGAGACCAAGGTGTAACTTGCTGACAGGAGCCATACCACCACTCATTGATGGAACCCATGTGGCTATATGCATTTGGGGAGGGCTAACAAGGAAAGGGAATACAAATTAAATGGTAGGACACTGAGTAGTATAGAGGAACAAATGGACCTTGGAGTGCATGTCCACAGATTCCTGAAGGTAGCAGGCCAAGTAGATAAGGTGCTTGCCTTTATTAGCCGTGACATAGAATACAAGAGCAGGGGGGTTATGCTTCAACTGTATAAAACACCAGTTAGGCCTCAGCTAGAGTACTGCGTGCAGTTCTGGTCACCACATTACAGGAAAGATGTGATTGCACTAGAGAGGGTACAGAGGAGATTTACAAGGATGTTGCTGGGAGTAGAGAATCTGAGCTATGAGGAAAGACTGGAGAGGCTGGGTCTGTTTTCCTTGGAACAGAGGAGGCTGAGGAGACACCTTTATTGAGGTGTATAAAATTATGAGGGGCATAGGTAAAGTGGATAGAAAGGACCTATTTCCCTTAGCAGAAGGGTCAAAAACCAGGGGGGCACAGATTTAAATTAATCGGGGGAAGGTTTAGAGGGGATTAAAGGGAAAATTTCTTCACCCAGAGGGTTGTGGGGGTCTGGAACTCACTGCCTGAAAGGGTGGTAGAGGCAGGAACCCTAACCACATTTAAAAAGTACTTGGATGTGTACTTGGGATGCTGTAACCTGCAGGGCTACGGACCAAGAGCTGGGGAGTGGGATTAAGCTGGATAGCTCTTTGTTGGCCGGCGCGGACACGATGGGCCAAAATGGCCTCCTTCCGTGCTGTAACATTCTATGATTCTATGATTCTATATAGCCTCCTTTCACCTGTGCTGTGACATTTACGAATATTAAGGGCTTTCATTCATACAACATGTCGGTTGTATTTGACTAGCAAAAGTACATCATGCAGGTAGATGCCAGGTATCCCTGCAGCAGCCACGATGCATTTATTCTATACCAGTCAACAGTCCCACCATTATTTCAAGGCATTTTCATCCTAGAGGGATGGATTCTGGCTAACTAGAGATATCAACTTGAACCATGGGCGATCACCAGAGTGGGATCCACCAACTGCAGCAAAAAGAAATTATAATGAAACACAAAGCGCCACTACTAGAACATAAAGTCAGCATGCTGAAACAAAGTTCTGTGGTCTAGATAGATCCTGTAATATAGAATAAAGGGAGGAAAAATTCAGTTGATTTGTGCCTCCCGTTAGCACCCTAAGAGCCTTCCGTTACCGCCGGACGCTATGTCCGACAAGGTCAGGGGGGCCTACCTGCGACGGGGCGGTGTAAATTAAAGGGAAGGTGCTGGGCTGCTATTCTTGTTGCTGGCCACCTGCCAGCACCAGCCCCCTTTGCTGTCCCCGGCCTCCTGTGCAGCCCGCCCGCGGGGTGCCAGCTGCGCTCCGTGAGCCCGGCACTTCTCTTGAGTGCCTCAGCTTGCCCACTTTCAGGCTCTGTGTGGGCCACTTGAGTGGGATAGCTGAGTAGCATGATAGAGAGTAAGCCTGAGACACAGGAGGTGGAGTAACAGTAGTTTAGATGACTAGGGAAGTGAGGTGTAATGTTGAGTCATGAGTATTTGGGAAGAGTAATGAATCACGTGGAATTTACAGCATAGAAGCAGGCCATTCGGTCCAAGCGATCTCTCTCCTCTACCTTCCTCCCCCAAAATCAACTAGTCTTACCTTCCTCTCCCTGTCTCTCCACGGCCAAGACCATGCTTGCCCCTTGCCCCTCACCCCCGCCCTACTCCTACCCGTTCGCTGTGCCAGCAATCTTCCAGCCACCACGTCGAACCCCGAGGGTGGCTGCTCGGCGACAAGGGCTATCCGCTCTACACCTGGCAGATGACTACCCTCTGCAACTCCACCATTTGTGGCCAGCACTCATTTAATGAGAACCATGCTGCCACGAGGAACGTCATCATGTAGACCATCGGGGTGCTAAAGCAACGGTTTGGCTGTCTTGACGCCTCGGAAGGAGCCTTCCAGTACTCACTGGAGTGGATGTGCCAATTCATGATGGTCTGCTGCATCCTCCACAAATTGGCCATCATGAGAACGTAGCCCTTGCCACCATGGGTTTCTCAATCACCTCAGGAGGAGGAGGAGAAGGGAGGAGGCAGGCAGCAGATCCACATTCCGGACAGGCTGTCCGTGAGCACATCATCAGACTCCGGTTCCCGTGAATGAAACCCCAGATCCCCGTTGCTCAACACTTCCCCAATTCCTCTGTCATGGAACACCACAGTAACTCTTTGGTGACTTGACAGATCATCCGCCCACCAACTGCCCAGCAATTATGCAGTAAAATTTTACAGCTGGTGCTAACAGGCACATGAGTCTGTTGCACAGCATAAGGGGAGGGCAGACATGCACCTTGAAATATACACCCTTCATGATAAAAAATCTTCAAAATAAATATCTATATCCACCTATCTCCTGCTCCCAACACAACTCTACCAAGAATGAGAGACTGCTTTATTTATTAATTTACCAGGGTGAGTGAGACTAAAAAATCATGAATGGGCATCGGAGATTTCTGTTTCCTGACTGGAGCACCGCCTCACGTGATCCCAGGTATGCTTACACACATGGTGCAGCCCTGGGATCCATGGGTCACTATGCTGCACTCCGCAGCAAAACAATGCAAGTTTTTGAAGGAGGCCTCGCACCAGGCAAGTGCAGATTTCTTTCAGAGGTCTTGCCAGCAAAGTTGAAGGCCCTGGAATAAAAGGGACAGTGAAAGCATGGATACGAAATTGGCTAAGTGACAGGAAACAGAGAGTAGTGGTGAATGGTTGATTTTTGGACTGGAGGAAGCTGTTCCCCAGGGGTCGGTTCTGGGACCATTGCTTTTCTTGATATATATAAATGACTTGGATGTGGGTGTACAGGGCACAATGTCAAAATTTGCAGATGTCACAAAACTTGGAAGTATAGTGAACAATGAGGAGACTTTAAGAGGACATAGATAGGCTGGTGGAATGGGAGGACATGTGGCAGATGAAATTTAACACAGAAAAGTGTGAAGTGATACATTTTGGTGGAAAGAATGAGGAGAGGAAATATAAACTAAAGGGTACAACAAAAATATGTTCCAATGAGAAAGAAAGATTTTAAGAGAAGGGAACACCATCCATGGCTAACTAAGGAAGTAAAGGAAGGTATCAAATTGAAAATGAAGGCATACAATGTTGCCAAGATTGGTGGGAGACCAGAGGATTGGGAAATTTTTAAAAACCAACAAAGGATAACTAAAAAAATAATAAAGAGAGAGAAGATGAATTATGAGAGTAAGCTGGCAAGAAACATTAAAACAGATAGTAAGAGCTTCTACAGGTATATAAAAAGGAAGAGGGTAGATAAAGTAAATGTTGGTCCCTTAGAGGATGAGACTGGGGAATTAATAATGGGGAACGGGGGAATGGCAGAGACTCTAAACAAATATTTTGCATCTGTCTTCACTGTAGAAGACACCAACAACATCCCAATAATGGATAATCAAGGGGTCACAGGGAGTGGGGAACTAAAGACAATCACTATCACTAAGGAAATAGTACTCGGTAAAATAATGGGACTAAAAGACGACAAGTCCCCGGACCAGATGGCCTGCATCCCAGGGTCTTAAAAGAAGTGGCTACAGAGATAGTGGATGCATTGGTTGCAATATACCAAAATTCCCTGGACTCTAGAGAGGTCCCAGTGGATTGGAAAACTGCTAATGTAACACCTCTATTTAAGAAAGGAGGGAGGCAGAAAGCAGGAAACTATAGACCAGTTAGCCTAACATCTGTTGTTGGGAAAATGCTGGAGTCCTTCATTAAGGAAGCAGTAGCAGAGCATTTAGAAAAACATACTGCAATCAAATAGAGTCAGCATGGTTTTAGGAAAGGGAAATCATGTTTACCAAATTTGCTGGAGTTCTTTGAGGATGTAACAAGCAGGGTGGACAAGGGTGAGCCAGTGGATGTGGTGTATTTGGATTTCCAGAGGGAATTTGATAAGGTGTCACATAAAAGGTTACTGCATAAGAGCTCACGGAGTTGGGGGTAATATATTAGAATGGATAGAGAATTGGCTAACTAACAGAAAGCAGAGAGTCGGGATAAATGGGCCATTTTCTGGTTGGCAAACGGTAACTAGTGGGGTGCCACAAGGATCGGTGCTGGGGCCCCAACTATTCACAATCTACACTAATGACTTGGATGAAGGGACCGAATGTAATGTAGCCAAGTTTGCAGATGATATAAAGATGGGTGGGAAAGCAAGTTGTGCAGAGGACTCAAAGAATCTGCAAAAGGATACAGACAGGCTAGGTGAGTGGGCAAACACTTGGCAGCTGGAGTATAATGTGGGAAAGTGTGAGGTTATCCATTTCGGCAGGAAAAATTAAAAAGCAAGCTATTATTTAAATGGAGAGATTACAAAATGCTCCAGTTCAGAGGGACCTGGGGGTCCTTGTGCATGAAACACAAAAAGTTAGCATGCAAGTACAGCAAGTAATCAAAAAGGCAAATGGAATGTTGGCCTTTATTTCAAGGGGGTTGGAGTATAAAAGCAGGGAAGTCTTGCTACAACTATACAAGGTATTGGTGAGACCACACCTTGAGTACTGCGTACAGTTTTGGTCTCCTTATTTAAGGAAGGATATACTTGCATTGGAGGCAGTTCAGAGACGATTCACTAGGTTAATTCCAGAGATGAGGGGGTTGACTTATGAGGAAAGGTTGAGCAGGCTGGGCCTATACTCATTGGAATTTAGAAGAATGAGAGGCGATCTTACTGAAACATATAAGATACTGAGTGGACTCGACAGGGTAGATGCAGAGAGGATGTTTCCCCTCATGGGGAAATCTAGAACTCGGGGGCACAGTCTCAGAATAAAGGGTCGCCCTTTCAGAACTGAGATGAGGAGGAACTTCTTCTCTCAGAGGGTTGTAAATTTGTGGAATTTTCTGCCCCAGAGAGCTGTGGAGGCTGGGTCATTAAATACATTTAAAATGGTGATAGATAAATTTTTGCAAGATAAGGGAGTGAAGGGTTATGGGGAGCAGGTTGGAAAGTTGCTTTGAGGCCTAGATCAGCCATGATCTTATTGAATGGCGGAGCAGGCTCAAGGGGCCTATTTCTTATGTTCTTATGTTCTTAATCCTAAAGAGGGTGCATGAACAGAGAGACCTAGGGGTATATGTGCACAAATCGTTGAAGGTGGCAGGGCAGGTTGAGAAAGCAGTTAAAAAAGCTTATGGGATCCTGGGCTTCAGGAATAGAAGTATAGAGTACAAAAGCTTGGTAATTAAGATGAACCTGTATAAAACACTGGTTTGGTCTCAACTGGAGTATTGTGTCAAGTTTTGGGCACTGCACTTTATGAAGGATGTGAAGGCCTTATAAAGGGTGCAGAAAAGATTTACGAGAATGATTCTAGGAATGAGGGACTTCAGTTATGTGGATAGACTGAAGAAGCTGGGATTGTTCTTCTTAGAGCAGAGAAGGTTGAGAGGAGATTTGATAGAGATGTTCAAAATCATGAGGGGTCTGGACAGAGTAGATAGAGAGAAACTGTTCCTATTGGCAAAAGGGTCGAGAACCAGAGGACACATATTTAAGGTGATTGGCAAAAGAACCACAGGCAATATAAGAAAAAACTTTTTTGCGCAGCGAGTGGTTAGGATCTGGAATGCACTGCCTGAAAGGGTGGTGGAGGCAGATTCAATTGTGGCTTTCAAAAGGGAATTGGATAAGTACCTGAAGATTTTTTTTTTCCAGGGGTATGGGGGAAGGGCGGGGGAATGGGACTAGGTAAAGTGCTCTTGCAGAGAGCTGGCATGAGCTCGATGGGCCGAATGGCTTTCTTCCGTGCTGTAACCGTTCTATGATTCTAGGTCAGCAGTGCACTCCTTGGTTATGCTGCCAGACCACAATTTCAGAGCCAATGTCTCATCCGAAAGACTGCACCTTTGACAGTGCAACGCTCCCTCAGTACTGCCCTGGACTGGCAGCCTGGATTTTACACTCAAGTCTCTGGAGTGGGACTTTGAACCCACAACCTTCCTGACTCAATGGCTAGCCACTGAGCCATGGCTGAGACCAGATAGTATACGCCTTTCTGGAAAAGTCACCTCTGCTTACCTATCTCAAGTTATACATCAGTATAACTGAAGTTTAAAAGATTCTCTATTGGTTTAGACTGAACAGTTGATTTTCAGGAAATCTGCAAAGTCTTTTTGATTGGAATGCATTTTGAAATATTTACACAGAGTGGGGACTGGGAAATATGTGGTTCCCATGTTGTTTGCATTGGTGCAATAGAGTGGAATCTTGTATGTTATAGATCACAAAGGACAAAAAGAAAATTGAACAGGAGACCTGTACTATTATTTATTATGTAAGGAGCAAAGAAGATAATTAGTATATGCAGCATTGGGATATTGCCCAGAATTGACTCACATTACTTCGTAAACACAGATTTCATCACATTTGGTTTGAGGAACTAGAGTAATTGACTTCGGAAGTTTGTTATTTATGTTGATATATGGAGAAATGTACAAATGGAAGGCAAATTAAAAAGCCTTGGATTATGAAAATCTTCAGCTCTTTTTTTGCTTGATTGTCTCTCTACTTAACAACACGCCTGGACTTAAAAAAAATGACTTGGAGCAGTTTCCAAGCACGGCGAGTAAGACATATTAAGGCGAGTAAAATGAGATGAGCAGATAAGATTAAGCTTGCAGGCTTAATAGCTTACTAATCTTCAATAGTACTTATTTGGCTGTAAAATGCATTGGGACCTCCTGAAAGGCACTATATAAATGCAAGTCTTTTTTTTCCTAATCAAGCTAAGATAGATGCTCACAAAAAATGTGCATGTCATTCTTCACGTAAAAAAGCAGCCAGAAATGAAAATGTCTTCACTTTCCGTGATTGTTTCCAGAACAATGAAAAGAACAGGATTTGAGCCACGTCCCAGTGAGACATATTAAATGATTTTTGCCCAGTAAATCCTATGCTCCCTTGCTTGCTTTGTTGCTTACTGATGCACACTTTCCCTCAATCGGTAGCCCAATCACTCAGTGGGTTAGAGAAACCTGTGACTGAGGTGAAGCGCAAATAATTGGTTGAAATAAAAAGGAATAGATTTATGAAACACCAAAGTGATCCTCTTGCAACATATGGTTTCATCTGCAAAACAGTACGATAAGTACATTAATATATTTATATGTGTTATAAGGAAATAAATAAATATTTTGACTGGAAGAAGACATATTAAGGACTTTGAGAACTGACATTGAAAGGATGAAAAGAAAAAGACTTGCATTTATATAGCACCTTTCACGACTTCAGGGTCTCCCAATGAAGTACTTTTTGAAGTGTATTACTGTTGTAATGTAGGAAACGTGGCAGCCGATTTGCGCACAGCAAGGTCCCACAAACAGCAATGTGATAATGATGAGATAATCTGTTTTTTAGTGATGTTGATTGAGGGATAAATATTGGCCAGATCAACAGGGAGAACTGCCCTGCACTTCTTTGAAACAGTGCTCTGGGATCTTTTACGTCCACCCGAGAGAGCAGATAGGGCCTCGGTTTAACTTCTCATCCAAAAGGTGGCACCTCCGATAGTGCAGCACTCCCTCAGTACTGCACTGAAGTGTCAGCCTAGATTTTGTGCTCTCGGCTCTCATGTGAGACTTGAACCCACAACCTTCTGACTCAGAAGTGAGAGTGCTACCCACTGAGTCAAGGCTGACACAAAAAGCACGAAGATGTATAAAATGAGAACTGGTGATGTCTACCCAATTTCTACCCAATTCTACCCAAAATTCACAAAAATATGCCCGGAATTCAGAAATTTGAATGACGACCAAAAACTCCCATACCTACTAGGGGAAGAGAGAAATTGTGTAACCTTAGCGGCACACTACGTTACAGCTTGCCATAAACAGAGGGACAACCACTAAATATAAGAAAAGAGTATATACAAATTATATGAATGTATATTTATACACTCAGGGATATATCTGTTTGTACACTGTATGGATAGATCTGTATTTTTGTGTACAACCATGAATGTTTTTCGATGCTTTGGCAACATAAGATGTACCTTGTCATGCCAATAAAGCGATTTGAATTGAATTGAATTGAATTGATTCAATTTAACTGGAGTCCTCTCCATCATGCTTTTACCCTGGGCTATCCATTTTACAGAAATGTAACCTGAAATTTTAGAAGTGGATAGATATGCGTGCTCACACTCTGGTGTGGGATGGGAGCTGAGGGTCGGGGGGGGGGTGGGGGGAGATTAGTGAGGGAGGGGAGTCTGCTCTTGATCCCCTGCTACAGATCTCTATTAACACAAAATGGTTCTCTCATCAACAGTTTATTAATGAAAGGATACTAAAGATCAAGAGAATTACTATAGCCAATTGCCTAATATACCAGATATCTCACCACTCCCCAGGCACAAGGCTCTGCATATCTTAATAAGCCCTAACTGATCAAAAGTATAATGGTTGTACTAAGATACACTTTCATCCCCTATTCTGCTTCTTTTTGATTGTTCATTAACTAAGTCCTTATCTTGTTATAGAATTCAAAGCTAAATGCTCCCAAAGTAGACAGACTGATATGCAAGCCTTTATGTCAGTTTATTTTGTGTGTGTGTGTCTTGGCAGATGCACTGAAGTAAAGTCAGTGTATTTAAATGCTACGGGATCCCTGTACTGTGTTATGGCTTTTATTTTCTCGTCATTCAATGCAACAGGGACCCTGGTGCATCAATGCAGGTTTCATGCATACAATTTGTGCAGCTTGGATTGATGAGGAGCTGGTTGTGTTCAGTTCCTGTATTCTAAGGAAACCTTAGGCTGTATATCTAGATTTACTTTTATTGTTTGAGCTGTTGACAAAACCTACTTTGTATTCCAAGTGCTTGCCACATCAAGGAGCTGAAAACTGGTTCAACCCTCATTTATTTGTCACTTAACATTTGAAATAATACATTCAGGTAAGATAATTGGAATGGATAAAAAGCCTCCAAAAATCACCAATGTTGCACTAATTATTAATAAATTGTCAAGATATTTTTTTAATATGGAAATCTTAATTGAAGTGGGTCTGATTGGTATATGGTTGGAAAAAATTAGGCTCTTTGATGTTTGTATGGGTACATATCATTTTGCACATGCAGAGGATAGATTCAATAAGATAGCAGAGTATTGGTCCAACCTTTCATTATACTGTGCTACATGAGGTGTAAAGGTGATGCCCTGTGGGAACACTTGAAGCTGGCATCATTCCTTGAGTCATTAAGGTGACTATTGCTGCTTCTAGTGTTACTCCAAAAACTAGATGAAAACTTGTGCTTTACACCTCTTCCCCAAGGTCGAAATAAGTCGTGCTCCTAACGGCAGTACAATAAAGTCCAGGTTTTTCAACGAGCTGTTTGTGGCAGGTTTCCCATTTCTGCCTCTTGCTCCTTTTGAGGCTACATCAACTCCTCGTATTCTCCTGCTTGCTCAAGTGTGAGCAGGTGCAAGCGAATCGCATGCCCTTATTGCACGTGCGCCATTTGGAGCGATCGAACCAAAAGGTCCAAAGTTTTACCTGGAAAAACAATAGCGCAGATAAAAAGAAAAACTGTGAAGGCTGTAAATTTGCAATGAAAACAAAACAGCTGCAAACACATAGCAGGCTGGTCAGCGTTTCAAAGAGGAAAAGATAGTTTAATAGGGTTCCTGCTCCCCCAGTGGGAAGTTGCACTAACAGATGGAGAATTGGGAATATAATGCAGCCCTTTCTCTGACCCATGCTTCTTGTGAGCGTGAGTCCTTTTCAGATGCTCCAGATAGCAGGATTATCCCAGTAGTTGTATGCTTCATCAGGACTTAGAGCTCTGATTAAGGTTCCCACCTAAAATGTTAACCTATCTTTCTCTTTCCTATATTAACTGAGTTGCTCTATATCGCCAGCACTGAGAAATAAGTTGCTTGTAAAATATTCATTGTAAGATTTTTTTTATACTTTCTTTATTACAATTATTCTCCTGTTCCATCATGTGCAAATTATATCCAGACTTTGCTTTACAATGGCAAAAATATTGTCCCTTGCTAATTCATGCACTCAAGAGTAAGAAGATAGTATGCCTGATCTGGCTGGGACATTAAACGGAGGACCTGTCTGCCCTCTCCGGTGAACGTGTAAGATTCCATTTGGAAGAAGAGCAGGGGAGTTCTCCCCAGTGTCCAGGCCAACATCTATACAATGTGTTGGCAGATAAAATACAAGCCTTCTGTTCACACCCCAATCTCAATTCTTTTAAAACCTGTTGAAAAATGGCATAGATTGGTCAGAAGTAAACTGCAATACAAAGTGACTGATTAAACACAACACAGAATTAGTATGTCCTGTAACAGTCAAGGGGGACAATTAGTTGGATGAGAGCTGGGCAGTAGCACAGTGAAAGTGGTGGAGAAATACTAACTGCTCTGTTCCCACCGCCGCGATTGCCACCAGGTGTTGAAAATGGGCAGTCAGAATGCTTGCATGCTACAGGTGACTTATTAAAATGTGCAAACTGGGGTCCTACAACAGACATAGAACCCTGATACAATTGACAGGCACTGGGCGCAAAGTGACCCGTCAGTACTGGGCCGGAGTGATCCGTCAGTACTGAGCCCAGAGTGACCTGTCAGTGCTGGGCCCGGAGTGACCTGTCAGTACTGGGCTTAGAGTGACCTAACTAGTGGTCTTTTAAAAAAAAAACTTATATTAATTATACTTGTGGCACAACAAAAATTTCTCACCTGAATCAGGTCCCTCCATGCACCTTCCACCATACAGCCATGATTGCATATCCTTCCCCTTCAAGGTGTTGCTTCTGGCTTGATTCTACGGAGGAGTCTTTAGATTTCCCAGGCCTTCCTCCGTCGCTGAGTTGCCTGTTGCCACTGGTTCAGTGCTGGCAGCTGAGCGAGTTTATTTAAAGGAGGCCAGATGGAATTAGACACATGAAAAATTTTATTTAGACATACGTACTGCCGCTCCCTATCTCTGTAATCTCCTCCAGCCCTATAACCCTCCAAGATCTCTGTGCTCCTCCAATTCTGGCCTCTTGTGCATCCCCGATTTTCATCATTCCACCATTGACGACCATGCCTTCAGCTGCCTAGGCCCTAAGCTCTGAAATTCCCTTCCTAAACCTCTCCACCTCTCTCTCCTCCTTTAAGATGCTCCTTAAAACCTACCTCTGACCAAGCTTTTGGTCATCTGTTCTAATATCTCCTTATGTGGCTCGATGTCAGATATTGACTGATCTCACGCTTGTGAAGCCCCTTGGGACAGTTTACTACGTTAAAGGCGCTATAGAAATGCAAATTGTTGTTGTTTATATGTGTGTATGTGAATGTCTGTTTGTGAGAGGTAGGATAGATAGGATAGGTAGGACAAATAGGACAGATCGGGTTGATGGAGACATCGGAGGGCTGGACAGACAGACTGGACAGACTAGACAGACAGACAGATTAGACAGACAGATTTGACAGATAGATTAGACTGATATATACACATATTTACACATTTTAAACATTTATACACATATAAACATATACACTATCTGGTAATGACATTTTGGAAAAATAGCGACTCACACTGGGACCTTATAACATGAATCTTGTATGTGACTTATCTTTGTGCTGTGCAAGCATCCTCTTTCACACCTGATAAACAAAACTTGCTACATCAAGAATTGACCCCAAGGTGCTTTTTCTTTCCCTCCAAGGATATGAAGTTGCGTTATTTTTCTCGGGTTGGATATCTATATATCCTACCCTTTCATGTGCATCAGACCCCGGCCAAATCCAAGCTCCACTTTCTTTACTGCCATCTATAATGTAGAACAGTTTGGTCCAAATACATGGATTCATTAATATTAATGTTGCACTGCTATTTATTTGAAGTCGGGGCTGATCCTCTTGTTTGTTGACAAGTAACCGAGATTAAGAATGGTTCTATTGCAGCTGCCAAAACTTAAAACTTCACGCACAGCACAATTGGAGAGCATAGAACTGGAAACAGAATGTTACTTCTACACAAAAGAGGAGAAACTATATTGAACCTTGGATGTTGCAAAGGAAGGAAAGAGAAATGAACAAGTGTTAAGAAGAAAAATATTCTGTTTATCCGAGTTAGTAATGAGAGGTTCTTGTCACTTCTGGCTGTTGAAGAAAAAAGAATTCAGTAGGTTTCTCAATACGCTACGTTGCAAAGGATTTCCATCTGTACTTGCAACAGCATGAAAAGCTTTCCCATTAATGTGGGAAATGGCTTTAAATGATAATGAACTCTGTCAGGGAGGCAGAGGGGGGTGCGGGGGAGGAGAGAGAAGCTGAAATGAAAAGATGCAACATTAATGAATACAAACAGCAACGCACATTGTGCTGCGGAATTCAGACAGGAGTTCTAAAGCAAAGTTTGCAGTTCGCGGCCCACTGAAAGTGAGACAGAGCAACAGCTGTGTGGCGAAAGGAAGAAGGTCAGCTCTGATTCTCTCTTATTCCAGAGCCACAGACAAACAGATACTGTGGATTATTCCTCAGACTCAAATCAGATACAAAGTAAGATTTTAATCAGCATCAACGCAATACAGTTTGCAGTCGGTAACTGAAGAGAATGGATCCCCCCTCCTGTTGCTACTTTAATTCATGCATCAGTGGACTTTCTGTATTTAATAGTCTTAGCAATAAAAAGCATCTTATTGCTGAGGAGAAGTCACTTGTACACATAGCCGCTGCACTATTAAATCAAGAAAGTAGAGATTAAAAAGAAAACACCATGAATGCTGTTTTCTGATGCAAGGTATTACACGAACGTATCTTCTCTTTCAGATACTAATTTGCCCCGCTCTGCACGGGCAGCAGTTTCTGTTTTATTGTCCGTTAGATCAACAATAAAAAACACCTGTTTCAATAAAGAATAATCAGGAACAAAGCAATCCCAGCCAATGTTATTGAAAAGGCCACTTGTTACTTTGGGGAGTAAGTTTGAGTTCAGTACGTCTGTTGACAGATCCCATACCTGTGTTAATAGTATATATTATGGTAATCAGATTTGCCCATTTTGCTTTCTCTGTGACTAAAATTGCATTTTTTATGATTCTAAAAGTATATCTTCACTAAAATTCTATTACAGACTACACCCTTGAACCCAAAACCTGAAAAGTTGCACTTATTTAAAGGTGCATTGGCAGAACTGTACAGCTGTTTTGTGTGGAAGCCTTTCCTTATTTCTTTTGAAAGCAACATCCTTGCATTTGTGTGTGTTGTGAGGGAGGGGGGTGATGTGACATAGAACAGGGTCGGGTTATTATTTTATGCTATTTATAATGAGGTCAGTGCTGACAAACATTGCTTCCTATGTTCTTTGATAGCACAATATTCTCCTACGTTTTTCTTTTAAACCAGAAAAAATTGGTCATCATTTTCTGTTTGTGTCATTAAAAAATTGATATATATGTGGCTATATATTTTTTATAAATATAATCGGTTACCTCAGCTTTAAGATGGACCATTTTCATGTAAAACAAACCCTCCATTGTGTTCTGGCTAACAACCAGAGAACATTGAATACAGACTTTGAGGCAAGTGTTCAAGCAGGAAATGCAGTTGCCAAGTTTGGATGTTGATTCAATGGTTGTTTATAACAGAAGATTTAGGAACTGTGGAGCTATGAGCTTGAATCTAAAGTGGAACGCTGTTTTAGAAAGACAGAGATATAACTATTTCCATTAGGAAGGGATGGTGCTTTCAGCGAAGGGTTGAATCATGACTTCAATAGCCAGCCACTCAAGCAGTCAAAATATAATTGATGCTTTGACTGGTGTGGAAAACCCCCAGTGATTTCAGTCATTCTCCAAGATATAACTGAACTATTTTCAGAGGAGAACATCATCTACTTTGGCTCATCTTCGACAATAGAGTGCATTTTCTCACTGGAATGAGAGAACCGGCCAAATTCTAAGAGCATTTTTCTTGACTCAAACCCAATATACCAAATGCCAGAATTAAGCCTTGGAAAAACCTCATTCCCTCCCCCATCTCTATTGCTACATTCATGGCCTGACCTAGTTGATGATTCCTATACACAGCCAGTCCTAATCCCCAGGTTTTATCAGCACCAGCAGCAAGTCTCATTCCCATACACAATGAAATTTTACAAGAGGAAGCTGAAAGCTCTAGGGACTTTAATACGTCAAGGGTGGGGAGGAGTACTTATTATGGGTTCAGACTCTGATTTTGACCATTGACCTGGACGTACACTGATTTCTAATTGGTATTGCATCCCTGTAATGCCATTGTAGATGTCACTTGAGTAAAGAAAAATGTTGCAAGGGGAAAATAAAGAAACATAAAAAGACTAATAAAAATTAGATAAGGCATTCCAAGGTTTGGTGAGAAATTTAAAAAGACTTACATTTCTATAGCACCTTTCATGATCTTAGGGCATCCCAAAGCGTTTTACAGTCAATGAAGTACTTTGGCAGTGTCGTCACTGTTGTAATGTAGGAAAACATAGCAGCTAATTTGTGTACAGCAAGCTCCCATAAACAGCAATGAGATAAATGATCAGATCATGTTTTTTAGTGATGTTGGTTGAGGGATAAATTTTGTTTAAAAGGTACCAGTGCCTCGAAATTTCAACCACATTGGAGGGTGTTTGTCAGATATTTCTCAATTTACCAGATTCCAATGATGTCTTAGTGAGCAAATACAGCAGCCAGTGTTTGATGCTGAGTCATGCAGACTCAGTTCCCAGATTTGAACCTTAAGGGGAATAACTGGTTTCAAGCAGATCACCACCCACCTGCTCCAGCATGAGGTCACAGCGGTTTAAACTGTCGGGCCTCAATAACATGTCGCCACCCGGCTTCGTGCCTGGAATAGGCAGGGAGCCGCTGCCGGTGTGCGGATATTTGGGAGGGAGTCTCTTGGTTGCCTGCTGGCACTCGGTTAAGTGCGGGGAGCGGGGTTCCAAGGAGGGGGGAGGGTGGAATCTCACTGGATGGAGTGAGGAGGCGGCCCAAACTTTTCTTGTGGGGTCCGGAGGCGCACTTCTACGCTTCCTCATCCCATGGCTCTACAAAAAGGAAAGTAAAAGACTTGCCTTGAATGGCTTCTTCTGCTTTCAGTCCTCTTTTCACTTGACTTTGCCTGACAGGAAAGCCATAGTGGCTTTCTGCTCAGTTCGCAATCCGATGATGTCATCGGATACCGAACTGGATAGTTAAAGAAGGACCCTCAGGGGCTTAAAGCGGGTACCTTAGCCACCAGGTCAGAAGAGCAGATCAAAATTGAAGGTGGCAGGTTATCAGTGGACAGGCCACCTTGTCCATTTTGACCCGTCTACTCGCCCGGCGGATACTGGGTGGGTAGGGTTAAAATTGATCCCCTAATCTGCGTTGAGTTAGCTGATCTCAAACAAAGTGGGAGCAGGAGCATTGCGATTGGTTTCAGGTAGAGCAGAAACCAGCCGGTGTCGCGCGTCGTGATCATTCTCATTATGGGCTGTGCTTTGGAAAGTGTGTGTATGGGTGGTGGGCGAGGAAAGGATCAGCTTCAACTGCGATGCTCTCCCTACGGTCAAAGAGTCTGCCAACATCCGTATCTGGGCTCATGCATTGAACAATGTTTATTTGGGTGAGGTACCAGGTGATGGCCAGGATCTGTGGAAAAGTACCATGAATACGTTAAAGATAAAAGAAAAAAGAAAAGAAAAAGGAAAAAAAGAGAAGAGGAAGGGAGGAAAGAAAAGAACAAACTTGCATTTCAGTAGCTCCTTTCATGCACCATAACGTAGGAAACACGGCAGCCAATTTGCACACAGTAAGCTCCCACAAACAGCAATGTGATAATGACCAGATAATCTGTTTTTCAGGTGTTGGTTTAGGGTTAAATATTGGCCAGGACACTGGGAAGAACTCCCCTGCTCTTCGAAACACTGCCATGAGATCTGTTACATCCAACTCATAGGGAAGATGGGTCCTCTTATAATGTTCCCTCTGAAAGACGATATCTCTGACAGTGCAGCACACCTTCAGCACTGCACTGAAGTATTCGCCTGGATTTTGAGTGCAGGTCTCTGGGGTGGGACTTGAACCCACGACCTTCTGACAGAGGCAAAAATGCTACCCACTGAGCTATGACTAACTCTACTGAGTATGTTGAAAGGTTCGTCAATTGATTACTATACCCTAGTTTCCCCTTGCAGAAGGGAATAAAGTAGAATGATTGATCATCAATTTTGATCACAAATTAAAAGAATTTGAGACAAAAAATGCAATTGGCAGAGCTGGTTGGCAGATCCCAGTCAAAATCTGTAGATCTAGCCACTCGCAATCAGAACATTTTTGAACGCAACCTAGCAATGTCACAAGTAGTCATTCAGGGGATTATAATTATGAGAGCAAAGTCACAGTTATTAGCATTTTAAGGAGAATATATTGGAAAAGATATACATTTAGTCTAGACAACCTTGTCAGTGAAATAATGACATTATAAGACATTCCGCTCATACTGGCAGGTGGATAGGTCTGTCTTTTCCTTGTTGAACAATTTATCTCAGTTAAATTGATTAACTCATTATGATGACATTACTTGATCTGAATATTAAAAAGGTGAACAAGATGGAAGGAGACGTGTAGAAATTCTTCTCTCATCGCAGCACAATATATTACGTTTTACAAGATAGCTTTTTAGATTTTTTTCTCCACAAGCCTATTTTCTGCCCGTCCTTCCCCCCCCCCCCCCCCACCCCATCCCCAAACCCCGCACTGCAAACACAGCATCAGCAGGCCTTTGCATACTGCTTTCACGAATAAAGTCAGGGACTGACATCAATTAGATGAAATACAAGTTACTCATACTCCAATAATGCAGTTGTCACGATACCGTATTCAGTGATATGATTCATATTCTTTCACATTGATGACTAGATTCTGATTAAAAGAAGAAGGCTCAAATCAGCAGTAGCAGCAAATAAAGCAGTTAATCCTCAGTGAGAAAACCCATCATTCTGCTTTTATTACCAGCGTGCTGTGTACAGTGAGACAAGCTAGTGCTTACTTTGCAGGAGGATCCCTACTGCTGAACTCGCCTGATGAGAACTAATCTGGACCTCGGAGTTATTTTCTGGTCGCTTGTCTCAACAAGTTACCCGCCTGTTTAATCCCATTACGGTTTAATATTAGAGAGCAGTGAAGTGAAAATTATGGATGCAAGCTTGTTCTCTTAGTGTGAATATTTTGCAAAGATATGAATGATTCAAGATGTCCCTTTGCTTCAGAACATTTTAGCATGAATGGAACCGCTCTCCACAGCAGCTTAAATCGCAAATTTGATTCTATCGTGAAGGCTGAAATAGAGGCTTTGTTTCACAGTTTCCCAAGAGTAGCAATGGGAGTGGGAACTCATTCCAGATCACCTCAGAAATTTTATAGAAACATGTCAAAGTGATTAACAAATATTAGATGACAGGAAGGAATATAATCTGGGCCTCTTAGTAGATAAATTGGCCCAAAATTTGCTGTCAAAAAACTCGATGAGGCTAATGGCGTTCCCATTATTTATGTGTAAATGCTATACCAACTTCAGGCGAGGAGCAGATGCGTGGCTAAACGCACAAATCCAAAAGTTGCCATCGGAGATGCGCTGCTCCGCCGTTAGCTTCGCGAAAACGGCATCTCGCTGTCTGCCTCACCATTGACATACATTGAGCGACATGAAGTTCCTGTACTGCATGGTAGATACAAAGTAAACTCACCAGAGAAGTTAAATCAAGTAAGTTCGAGTCTACGTACACTTTTAATGATGTGATAAGTGTTCATTACTGTCAAACAACCTCATTGGCACTGAAAATTAACTATTACAAGTGTGGAGTGTCATTCCTTCAGGTTTTAATTGTTGTTGGAGATTTAAAAGAAACATTTTAAAATAATTTTTTTTTTAACTTTTCCTTCCTGTCTCTTTTTTCTCGCAATCTTTCTTTCCCTCTTTATTTCTCTTTCGGTACCAGATTTGACATTGAATTCATCCATTATAATTTACACTTCCTCTCAGTCCTTGTGTTGCTAATTTCACAATTCTTCAATCTGATTGGTTAAGGAGATACACCTTTGCTTGCCCTATTCACTCAGGTCCCAGATGCCCTGTAGAGGGTGCCGCACAGTTTCCATCTCCCACAAACAGCAACTTGCAGCGCAAAATATCATCAACATTAGCAAGGGCGAGTCTAACTAAAGGTGGGCACCATTTGTTGTCCCGCCACAGCAACTTTTGTACCAATATCTTAGACCCATGGATTATTTATCCTCTGTACAATTACAAGTGTGTGTCTGTCACACTCAAAGTGTTGCAAAGTGTCTCTCTCTGCCTCTTTCCCTCCCTCCTTCCCCCTCAGCCAAAACATCTTGATTTGTTGTCTCAAATGCTTCAGCCAACCAATGTTAAACTGAACAATGCTTATTGACTACAATGTGATTACGTAGGAAGGAAAGCTGCCAATGAATAACCAGGCAAAAGGCTACTAGTACACAAGCAATAAACCAAAAGGGTACTATAAGTTTCATAAAGCCAACCACTGATTATTTTAATGGTTTCTCTGAGCCATGGAAATACATCTAAAATATAAATGTAAAAGGCAACTCATTAAAAATGCACACAAAATTGTTAAACTTACCCATACAACAGAACTTCACCATATTGCAAACCATTGTAACGACTTTTGTCTTTTGAGGACTGTTTCCCTCTCAAGGGCCTAGCACTTGAATTCTGATTCATAGAAGAATCATAGAATCATAGAATCAGAGTCATAGAATAGTTACAGCATGGAAGAAGGCCATTCGGCCCGTTGAGCCTGTGCCGACTCTCAGCTAGTCCCACTCCCCTGCCCTTTCCCGGTAGCCCTGCACATTTTTTTCCTTCACTTATCCAACTCCCTTTTGAAAGATAAGATTGAGTCTGTCTCCACCACCCTTATAGACAGTGCATTCCAGATCTTAACCACTCACTGTGTAAAAAAGTTTTTTCTTACGTCGTCTTTGGCCAATCACCTTAAATCTGTGTCCTCTGGTTCTCGACCCTTCTGCCAATGGGAACAGTTTCTCTCTATCTACTCTGTCCAGACCCCTCATGATTTTAAACACCTCTATCAAATCTCCTCTCAATCTTCTCTGCTCCAAGGAGAACAACCCCAGCTTCTCCAGCCTATCAAATGTAACTGAAGTCCCTCATTCCTGGAACCATTCTCATAAATCTTTTCTGCACCCTCTCTAATGCCTTCCCATCCTTCCTAAAGTGTGGTGCCGAGAATTGGACACAATACTTCAGTTGAGGCCAAACCAGTGTTTTATACAGGTTCATCATAATTTCCACACTTTTGTACTCTATACCTCTATTTATGAAGCCCAGGATCCCGTAAGCCTTTTTAAATACTTTCTCAACCTGCCCTGCCACCTTCAAAGATTTGTGCACATATACCCCCAGGTCTCTCTGTTTGTGCACCCCCTTTAGGATTGTACCATTTAGTTTATACATCCTCTCCTCATTCTTTCTACCAAAATGTATCACTTCACACTTTTCTGCATTAAATTTCATCTGCCACGTGTCCGCCCATTTCACCAGCCTATTTATGTCTTACTGAAGTCTATCACTCTCCTCCTCACTGTTCACTATACTTCTAAGTTTTGTTTCATTTGCAAATTTTGAAATTGTGCCCTGTACACCCATGTCCAAGTCACTAATATATATCAAGAAAAGCAGTGGTCCAAGAATCGACCCCAGGGGAACACCACTGTATACGTTCCTCCAGTCCAAAAAACAACCGTTCACCACTACTCTGTTTCCTGTCACTGAGCCAATTCCGTATCTATGCTGCCACTGTCCCTTTTATTCCATGGGCTTCAACTTTGCCGGTGAGCCTATTATGTGGCACTTTGTTGAACGCCATTTGGAAATCCATGTACACCAGATCAACCGCATTACCCTCATCAACCCTCTCTCTTACCTCATCAAAAAACTCATTCAAGTTAGTTAAACACAATTTGCTTTTAACATATCCGTGCTGGCTTTCCTTAATTAATCCATACCTATCCAAGTGACTGTTAATGTTGTCCCTGGTTACTGTTTCTAAAAGCTTCCCCAATACCGAGGTTAAACTGACTGGCCTGTTGTTGCTGGGTTTATCTTTACACCCTTTTTTGAACAATGGTGTAACATTTGCAATTCTCCAGTCCTCTGACATCACCCCCGTATCTATGGAGGATTGGAATATTATGGCCAGTACCTCCGCGATTTCCGCTCTCAATTCCCTCAGCATCCGAGGATGCATCCCATCTGCACCTGGTGACTTACCTACTTTAAGTACAGCCAGCCTTTCTAATACCTCTTCTTTATCAATTTTTATACAATCTCCTCCTTCACTATGTCTTTGGCAGCATCCTCTTGGTGAAGACAGATGCAAAGTACTCATTTAGTACCTCAGCCATACCCTCTGCCTCCATGCATATGTCTCCTTTTTGGTCCCTAATCAGCCCCATCCCTCCTCTTACTACCCGTTTATTATTTATATGCCTATAGAAGACTTTTGGACTACCTTTTATGTTGGCTGCCAATCTATTCTCATACCCTGTCTTTGCCCCTCTTATTCATTTTTCACTTCTCCTCTGACCTTCCTGTATATAAATGTAAGAAGTCACACAACACCAGGTTATAGTCCAACAGCTTTATTTGAAATCACAAGCTTTTGGAGCACTGCTCCTTCGTCAGGTGAAGTGGAGAAATGCATAAAGACACTGCTTATATAGTCAGAGAATCATGTCAGATGTTTACAGGTAATCTTGCCAACTGCCATTTATCACACCTCGGCAGAGAGATAATCACAGCAATCAAAGGTGTGAATGGTGTCCAAACAGGTCAGTCAGGAAAACATTACATCAAAGAACAATGAGGTGGAGTCACAAGGGGTCAAATATTGCAGATGCTGGGGTCTGTATGAAAAACAAAAAAACAGACAAAAAACATTTTTTTTTGCTGGAAATCACAGCAGGTCCGGCCGCATCTGTGTAGAGAGAACAAGCCAATGTCGACTCGAGTATGGATGACCCTGCATCAGGTGGGGTTACATGTAGCGTGACATGAACCCAAGATCTCGGTTGAGGCCGTCCTCATGGGTGCGGAACTTGGCTATCAGTTTCTGCTCGACGATTTTGCGTTGTCGTGTGTCTCGAAGGCCGCCTTGGAGAATGCTTACCCGAAGATCGGAGGCTGAATGTCCTTGACTGCTGAAGTGTTCCCCGACTGGGAGGGAACACTCCTGCCTGGTGATTGTTGCGCGGTGTCCGTTCATCCGTTGTCGCAGTGTCTGCATGGTCTCGCTGATGTACCATGCTCCAGGGCATCCTTTCCTGCAATGTATGAGGTAGACAACGTTGGCCGAGTCACATGAGTATGTACCATGTACCTGGTGGGTGGTGTCCTCACGTGTGATGATGGTATCTGTGTTGATGATCTGGCATGTCTTGCAGAGGTTGCTGTGGCAGGGTTGTGTGGTGTCGTGGTCGCTGTTCTCCTGAAAGCTGGGTAATTTGCTGCAATGAAGAGGTCGTTGAGTAATATGAGTAATATGCCTGGGGAACCAAAGAAGGTTAGCATCTGTGGGGACTTTAAGGTGACAGTGAACCCAGTCCTTCACACGGTACAATATCCGCTTCCGCGGATTGAAGATATTTTTGCCTCGCTATCTGGAGGGAAACACTTCACTAAGATTGATCTGGCCCAGGCGTACCTGCAAATGGAGGTAGAAGAAGCCTCGAAACAGTACCTCACGATCAACACTCATAAAGGTCTCTACCAATACAACCGGCTGGTGATCGGGGTAGCATCAGCTCCGGCTATTTGGCAAAGGGCAATGGATCAAGTCCTGCAAGGGATTCCAGGGACCCAGTGTTATTTGGATGACATCCTGGTCACGGGCGAAAATGACAGTGATCACCTCACCAACCTGGAGCAGGTGCTCACTAGTTTGAAGGAATATGGGCTCCGAGCTAATCGCCGCAAATGCGAGTTTTTCCAGAAGCAGATCTCGTATTGTGGCCACGTTATTGATGAAGAGGGGTTGCATAAGTCCCCTGAAAAGATTGAGGCAGTAGTCAAGGCTCCAGCACCGGAAAATGTGTCACAACTGAGGTCATTCCTCGGGCTGGTGAACTACTACCATAAGTTCTTGCCGAATTTGTCTACAGTACTACACCCACTGAGCACCCTACTGCAAACAGGGTACCATGGAAGTGGAATGATGAATGTAAACGAGCTTTCCAGAAGTGCAAAGAATTTATCACATCAAAAGAGGTGTTGGCTCATTTCAACCCAGCACTACCAATTCGGTTGGCGTGTGAGGCATCACCCTATGGTATTGGAGCGGTGCTGTCGCACAAATTCCCAGACGGCTCAGAGAGCCCAGTAGCCTTTGCGTCTCGGTCACTAGCCTCAGCCGAGCGTAACTACGCCCAGGTTGACAGGGAGGCCCTCAGCCTAGTGTGGGGATTGAAAAAGTTCAACCACTATCTGCACAGGCAGAAGTTCACCTTGCCGACTGACCACCAACCAATTGTCTCCATCTTTAATCCAAAGAAGCCTTTCCGGTGATGACTGCGCAACGGCTACAAAGATGGTCCCTTTTTCTAGGGGCAAACCAGTATGAAATAGAGTATAAGGGCACAAAACAGCATGGAAACGCTGATGGGCTATCATGCCTGCACTGCCTACTGTGGAGGAAGCACCAGCAGTGGACCCTGTTGAGATATTTTATTCGAGTATAATTGAACGCTTGCCAGTAACTAACGCGGATATAGAGAAGGAGACCCGAAATGACCCGACACTGTTTCGGGTATATGACTTGACGGTGAAGGGATGGGCAACACATGGCGACTCACTGTTGCCAGCATTCTCATCCAGAAGAGAACAGCTGTCAGTATGCCAGGGGACCTTGATGTGTGATCCCGAGTGGTAATTCCACCCAAGTTAAGGGAGAGAGTGCTCAATGAGCTTCACGAAGGCCATCTGGGAGGGGTGAAAATGAAAAGCCTTGCTCGGGCTTATGTGTGGTGGCTGGGGATCGATCAGCAAATTGAGGACCTGACAAAGAGTTGCTCAGTATGCCAGAAGGTCCAAAATGCACCACCACATGCCCCAAGTGGAAGAAGTGCTAGTAGGTGAGCACTTTGGTGACAGTGACCATAATATGGTGAGATTTAAGGTGGTCATGGAAAAGGACAGGGATGGGCCGGAAATAAAGGTTCTAAATTGGGGGAAGGCCGATTTTAATAGGATAAGGCAGGATCTGGCCAAAATGGACTGGGATCAGCTACTGGTAGGAAAATCCGCATCGGAGCAATGGGAGGCTTTCAGAAGGGAGATTGAGATCATACAATGGCAACATGTTCCCGTAAAGGTCAAGGGTGGTTCCAAAAACCACAGGGAACCGTGGATGTCAGGGGATATACGAGAATGGATTAGAAAAAAAAGGAGGGCTTTTGGCAGATACAAAAGGCTAAAGACGGAGGAAGCCCTAGAGGAGTACAAAAAGTGCAGGGGGATACTTAAAAAAGAAATTAGGAGATCAAGGAGGGGCCATGAAATAACACTGGCGAGCAAAATAAAGGAAAATCCTAAGATGTTTTATAAGTATATTAAGGGTAAGAGGATAACTCGGGAAAAAATAGGGCCCATTAGGGACAAAAGTGGCAATCTGTGTGTGGAGCCGGAAGATGTAGGAGGGGTTCTAAATGAATTTTTTGCATCTGTTTTCACTATGGAGAGGGACGATGTAGACATAGAAATAGGGCGGGGGGACTGTGATATGCTCGAACACATTAACATCGAGAGGGAGGAGGTATTGGCGGTTTTAGCTGGCCTAAAAATGGATAAATCCCCAGGCCCGGACGAAATGTATCCCAGGCTGCTGTGTGAGGCAAAGGAAGAGATTGCGGGGGCTCTAACACACATATTCAGAACCTCTCTGGCCACAGGGGATGTGCCAGAGGACTGGAGAACCGCTAATGTAGTTCCATTATTCAAGAAGGGGAGTAGGGAAAATCCGGGGAACTACAGGCCAGTGAGCCTAACATCAGTGGTGGGAAAATTATTGGAAAAAATTCTGAGGGACAAAATCAGTCTCCACTTGGAGACGCAAGGATTAATCAGGGATAGTCAACATGGCTTTGTCAAGGGAAGATCATGTCTGACTAATTTGATTGAATTTTTTGAGGGGGTGACTAGGTGTGTGGATGAGGGTAACGCAGTGGATGTGGTATACATGGATTTCAGTAAGGCCTTCGATAAAGTCCCGCACAGGAGACTGGTCAAGAAGGTAAGAGCCCATGGAATCCAGGGTGCCTTGGCACGTTGGATACAAAACTGGCTTAGTGGCAGAAGGCAGAGGGTGATGGTCGAAGGTTGTTTTTGTGACTGGAAGCCTGTGGCCAGTGGGGTACCACAGGGATTGGTGCTGGGTCCCTTGCTGTTTGTGGTCTATATTAATGACTTGGATATGAATGTAAAAGGTATGATCAGTAAGTTCGCGGATGATACAAAAATTGGTAGGGTGGTAAATAGCGAGGAGGGTAGTCTCAGTCTGCAGGACGATATCGATGGGTTGGTCAGATGGGCGGAACAGTGGCAAATGGAATTTAACCCGGAAAAGTGCGAGGTGATGCACTTTGGGGGGACTAACAAGGCAAGGGAATACACAATGAATGGTAAGACCCTAGGCAAGACGGAGGGTCACAGGGACCTGGGTGTGCAAGTACACAGATCCCTGAAGGCGGCGGAACAGGTGGATAAGGTGGTAAAAAAGGCATATGGGATACTTGCCTTCATTAGCCGAGGCATAGAATATAAGAGCAAGGAGGTTATGATGGAGCTGTATAAAACACTGGTTAGGCCACAGCTGGAATACTGTGTGCAGTTCTGGTCGCCACACTACAGGAAGGATGTGATAGCTTTGGAGAGGGTGCAGAGGAGATTCACCAGGATGCTACCAGGGCTGGAACGCTTCAGCTATGAAGAGAGACTGGGCAGATTGGGTTTGTTTTCCTTGGAGCAGAGGAGGCTGAGGGGGGACATGATTGAGGTGTACAAAATTATGAGGGGCATAGATAGGATGGATACTAAGGAGCTTTTTCCCTTAGTAGAAGGGTCAATAACTAGGGGGCACAGATTCAAGGTAAAGGGCGGGAGGTTTAGAGGGGATTTGAGAAAGAACTTTTTCACCCAGAGGGTGGTTGGAGTCTGGAACTCACTGCCTGGAAGGGTTGTGGAGGCTGGAACCCTCACAACATTCAAGACGCATTTGGATGAGCACTTGAAATGCCATAGCATACAAGGCTATGGACCAAATGCTGGAATATGGGATTAGATTAGACAGGGCGTGATGGCCGGCGTGGACACGATGGGCCGAAGGGCCTCTATCCGTGCTGTATTACTCTATGACTCTATGACTCTATGACTCTACACCCATGGGAGTGGCCCTCCTCTCCATGGCAACGGGTGCATATTGATTTTGCTGGTCCATTCATGGACTCAATGTTTTTAATAGCCGTGGATGCGCACTCGAAATGGCCTGAGGTGATCAAAATGTCCTCCACCACCACGGAGAATACTATTGCAGTCCTACGGACCAGTTTTGCCAGGAACGGCTTGCCAGAGCAGATTTGCTCTGATAACGGACCACAGTTTGTGTCCGAAGAGTTTCGAAGATTTATGAAAAGGAATGGGGTAAGGCATTACACATCCGCCCCGTATCATCCAGCCACAAATAGATTGGCTGAGAGTTTCGTACAAACCTTTAAAAAGGCAGTAAGGGCCATATGCGATGACGACATTCCACTGCAGCATAAGGTGGACAATTTCCTGTTAGCCTACAGAAATGCGACACATGCAATCACCAACCAGACCCCGGCCATGATGTTCTTGAACCGAAGGTTGAGATCTCGTCTGGATTTGCTCAGACCAAATGTATGAAGAGATGTTGAGAATAAGCAATTCCAGCACATCAATGAGAAGCCGACAAGGAGCTTCAATGTAGGGCAACCAGTCTTGGCCCGCGACTACCGAACAGAGAAATGGCAACCAGGAACGATATGCACACATAGGGGCCACTAATGTACACAGTGGATGTTGGGGAGAACATTGTGAGACGCCATGTCGACCAGATCCTAGAGTCACAGGAACGAGTCAACCCCATGTCTCGCATACCTGGTGATGAACCCGACATACAGGTAGCATCTACCCCAAAAACAGTAGCATCGGAAGCTGATGAACCAACCGACGACAGGGGGCCAGAATCGCCTCCGCACCAAGAGCAAGACACTCAGGAAAGGCGCTATCCAGAAAGGACCAGGAAGCCGCCCCAAAGACTGAATTTATAAATGAACTATTTTCAGTTAATGTTGCATGTTAAAAGTGTTAATTGTTAATGAATGTTATGGTACTATTAATCTAAAAGGGGAGGAATTGTAGTGTCTGTAACTTTAAGGGGAGAACTACTTTTTACAGCTCCTGTATACTGTAGTACCGGCAGTGACCACACCTGTATATAAACCCTGAGTCGGGATCTGTACTGTTAGTTTTTGGAGTGACCCTCATCCAGTAAACACCTGTTGATTGTTCCTCTGCAGCCTCTGTCTATTTGTTGAAGGACACCATACATCAAGATTCACGGATTTAACAATAGTGTCATTGGATCTTTTTCATCTACCTGAAACAGGCAGATAGGGTCGCAGTTTAACATCTCACGAAAGGCAGCACCCCCTCACTACTACACTGAAGTGTCTGCTTAAACTATGTACTCAAGTCTCAAGTCTCTGGAGTGGGCCTTTTTCAAATTACCAGTCGGGGTGACACTGAATGGCCCCAGTGTCACCAGACGAGAACAAAAACCATCATGGCAGGTGCCCTTCAAAAGACTACTGGTCCTTGTATATGCAGTCAGTCTCCCACTCAAGTGCTAACCAAGTCAAGCCCAACTTAACTTCAAAGACAAAACCAGATCTGGTGCTGTCAGAGCACTGCATAGAAATTGGGAAGTCCCGTAAGTGGGGGCTGAACCCACAACCTTCTGGCTTAAAATCAAATATCCTACCACTGTGCCAAACCTGACACAGTGCAGCCTTACAAAGAGGAAGTCATAGGTAGCATGCTCTGTGAATGGTCAGTCTTACTGTCAATCAGAAAAAATCCGGTTCTTTAATATCTCAAACATTTCTTTTAAGGTATAAAACTTAATTTGGAATGGAAGTTCACCAATTGTTTTTAAAAATAATTGACAGCAAAATAGACCATTCATATAGCGTGCTGCACTATCTGTGTGTAACCACCCGCCCACTCCCATGTTCAGCCAAGGGAAAGGGATGGAAGCACAAAAACACAGTGAGGGATAAACATCTTGAACGCAGCTCTCACTATTCTTTAGACAAACAACAAGATACGATGAAGAATACACTTTTGAACTGTACCTGAGGTAACCTTGGCATGAAAGGTAATGGCCCCTGAAATTGTACTGTTGGATACAAAAGCTTAAGTGAGAATTTTTTTAATTCAGTGGGATGCGGCCTCAGAATGCTTTCTACAGGGAATCGTTGAAGCAAAGACCATTGTATATTTTATAAGGGAAACTGGATAAATATTTGAAGCGGATGGAGACACCGGGCAATGAAGAGAGCAAGACAGTGGGATTAGCTTTGGATCATCCTAACAAAGAGCTGGCACAAGCACAATGGGCTGAGTAGCTTTCTTTCTGTAAGGCTCTAAGTCTCAAGCCCTCACCTGCAGCCTTGCTGATGGCTGTACTTCCTTCTCCAGATTGAAACTATCTTCTTCTTAGGCAGTCCCTTGGAACTGAGGATGACTTGCTTCCACATGGAAACTATAGGGTTAAAATAAATAAATAAAGAGAGTATCTTATAAGAAAACTATTATATGCCATGAATAGAATCATTGAAAATGCAGTGTAAGAATACACAATTTACTGTAAAGTTTGCTGTAACTTGACCAAACTTAAAAGTTGACCAAATTTAATGTACCAGCATGCCTTGAGAGGTGAAGAGACTTTCTGCTGAACAAATGTTAAAATAAAACTACTGCGGCTGCAAGCTGTTAATCAGATATGGAAGCAGCAGATGCTGAGCAGGAACAAATGGTTGAGTGTTACAAAGACAGGAACATCTTCAGGCAAATGGTGTGAATGGCCTTGCGCACACTGATTAACTGATTAGGTGATAAGAAGAGGAAAACAACTGCTTGGGGCACATATGCATTGAGGGACCTACCCAGATTTTGGGGCATAAAAAGTGCTGCTAAACGACACTTGGGACTGCAGTCTGGGCAACTTGGTCAGTTGCCAGTTAAAGTCATACGTCTAGTCATCGCCGAACCGACCACTCGCTGGTGTTAGTACGCATGTGGTGTTTGCTTATGATGGCTTGAGTTTAAAGTAAAGGAATAGATCTGTGCATGCTTAAGTATAATCGGGAATTGTTATACGCAAAAGCACTATTAGATGCTTACTGGTAATTGCTTACTGATTTTTAAGTAAAAGAAAGTTTTCCCCTGAAATCCTTGGGTTTTGTGTTGTCTGTTCCATGGGTCTGAATTCTATAAACTGTTGGACGGGACGAGGGGTAATTCTGCATGTCTTACAGATTTTGGCGCCCGAACAGGGACCTGTTCAGAGCAGACAATGGCAAAAACAACGGATGAGTTAGTCACAAAGTATGTGGCAGGGAAGTTACCTCTCTGGGCGAGGTGAATATGGATCATTATTGACGGTGATGATCCAGTTTCTGAGGCTGAACACTGGACACAAGTGTCCACATGTTGGTCAAGGTTAATGGAGTCCATCTGGTTGTTAGCCTATCAGAGGCAAGTTAAGAATGACGAGTGTACAAAGATTAAGTTACGAAAGGAAATAGAAGATATGGCGGAGAAAGCCAGTGATAGAGAAGCAGTGGTAAACCAACTTCTGAAGGAATTAGAAGAAGAAAGGGAAAGGAGTAAAAAAGAATTGGAGGAAGAAAGGTAAAGTAAGAGAAGGCTTGAGGAGAAGTTTGAAAAAGCAAAAGAAAGGTGGTGTAATAAAGAACAGTACCTTGAGAGCCAGTGTATAAATAATCATAATCAGTGTGATGGGTGGTCATTGAAGGAAGCAGATCAGAGGCACCGAATGGAGCAGGCAGAAAGGGCCAATGAGGACCTGAAAGCCGCATTTAGGGTTGTTCAGAAACAGGCTTCTGAAGATAGTGGTGCTTGAGGGGATCACACCGAGTGTAAAAGGAAGATTAAGGAGTTGGAGAATAAATTTTGGGTCCAGAGGAGCCTTGTGTGCACCATGACCTCTTTGTCAGGAGAAGAAGGACTGGAAAGTATAGAAAGGGATAGTGAATGTGATGAAGATAAAGCGGAGCTAGAGCAGGGGCCAGGTTGTGACCCATCGGAGGGAGTTCGGACACTGCCTATGGCCCCGATGTGCCAAAAACAGTACCAGGCACCAGCTGCGGAGGCAGGAGACTTAGGGGTGCTCGATCAGGAATTTGTGATTCTGTATAATATGGAGGATTTAAGGAAAATGTCTAGTGATATGAAGAAGTTGGATCTGGGAGGGGATCCACAATGGCATTATTTAGAGGTGGAACAAGTGGCTGATTTGAAAGGCTTGGATGAGGAGGAGAAAAAGTGTTTACTGCTATTCACTCTAAGCCCTGGTGTTTATGCAAGCCTCCCACCGGAAAGCAAAAGGGGGGGGGAGGGAGGCGACTATGAGGGGTTGAGCGTGAGGATTGCCCAGGTGATGGGACAAGGTAAAGGGGATCCTTTTAAAGCCATAGCAGATGTGGAACAGGGCCCAAATGAAACCTCGGTGGTGTTTGCCGACAGACTGTGGCCCACATAGCTAGTGGCGATGGGAGAAGCATTGAGAAATAGGGAACAGCTAGCAGGAACAGCACGCAACCACTGGCTCTGTGCCTTGATTTCTCCCGGTTTGCCGTATTTACAAGCTGCTATGTCAGATTTTGATCCAGAAGATGGGGAAAACATGGAGGCTAGAATTGCAAGGAAAGTGACCCTGTGCTTCGAGGTGTGTCAAACAGATAAAAAGAATACTGGGGTAATGAATAAGCCACAGGGCAAGATATGTGAAATGAAAGGTGTACCCCTCGAAAATGGCAACAGGAAGGGACTGCGTCAGACAGGGGAGGGTGTCAGGACAAGGTATGCTATAACTGTGGAGGAGCGGGACATTTCATGTGTAACTATAAGAAATCTAGGAAAGGAAAGGTGGAGGTTCCACAACTGGCAAAGTTGCAGCCGAGCAACCCCAATTATGAGGAGTTGATCAAATTGGTAGCAAAGACCATAAGGGAGCTTAAACTCCTCAAAGGAAAATCCATGTGGCCCATGGGGAGGACGATGGGGAGACCCAAGCATGACGGGGCCGCGCCCAGCCCGAGTATCTGTGTCCACTCAGATACAATGATTGGGGAAGACCATGTATAGACATCGTAATAGAGGGAGAAAAGGGAACTATTTAGTAGACACTGGAACATTGAGTACAGTAGTCCACTCTCCCACCCCGATGTTGTCTCCCTAGTCAAGTGGAACTCCTCATGTTTTAGGTGGTTTCACAGGCAACCCAACGGCTGAGGTGATGTCAAGACCTTTGAGTTTTAAGGTAGGACCCCTCCACACAAAGTGGATGTGTATACTAATGAAGTGGGATCAGCCAGGAATGGGAGGGCTGGGCTCTGATTGGATGTTAGCCCACAATGTGATCGTGGATATGGTTATAACTGTAGGGTGGGGTGGATCATGGTGAGGAAGTAGCTGTTATACCCCCACGCCACGGTGAGTCATGGATGGTAATGCCCGCGGGACCCTACGACTTAGAAACATTAATGGCTAGGGTGCCCGAAAGGTATAGTGCGGGATGCCACGGGAGCCTTTGCTACCCATAAACATGATTGTGGCAAGGTAGCAGAAGTCGAGGTACGAGTGGGGGGAAAACCGATGTCCCGATTCCAGAAACAGTATACATTCCCCAAGGAAGCCGAGAAAGATCTGGAAAAAGCTCTTGTGTCCTTCGTGAAACAAGGGGTATTGAGACCTATTGCGACGCACGTTAACTCTCCCGTTTGGCCGGTAAAGAAACCAGACAACTCTTGGCGGATGACTATAGAATACAGGGTTTTGAATAAAAACATTTCTGCCTGTGCCCCCACGGTGGCGGCCTTGGGTGATATGATTGGCAATATCCCTAGCTCTGCCATGGTGTTTACTGTGATGGATATATCAAATGGATTTTGGTCGATTCCCTCACACCCGGAAGACCAGTACAAGTTTGCTTTTACCTTTAAGGGGCAGCAGTATGCATGGACTAGTCTGCCTCAGGGGTTTCATAACAGCCTGTCTATTTTACATCAGTGTATGGCTAACTGTCTATCAACGTTTAGTTGGCCAGGTCAGCTTGTGCAGTATGTGGATGATTTATTGCTGTTCACGGATAGTGAAAGTGAACATGAGACATGAGAATTACTGTGGGAGCTTTTGGAAATGTTTGCAGCAGCAGGTTTTAAAGTAAACCCCAAGAAGGCACAGATAGGACAAAGAGAGGTTCAGTTTCTTGGGTTGACTCTTCGACTGGGAGAGTGCGCGATAGACGAGGCAAAGCGCAAAACGGTCCAGGAACTGCACCGTCCCGGTTCGATAACCACTCTTCGATTGCTCCTGGGTCTGACAGGGTACTGTAGAGAATTTATTGAGAATGATGCAGCCACGATTGCTCCTCTGCTGAGATTTCTGCGAAAAGGAGTAGAATGGGAATGGGATGAGCATTGTGAGGAGGCTTTTGTAAAGTTGAAAAGGGATCTACAGACAGCCCCAGCTCCGGGGGCAGTAGACCCTACAAAGGACTTATTTCTTGAAGTGCCGCGACCGACGCTAGTTTGGGCGCTGTTTTAATACGGGAAGTAAATGGACATCTGAGACCAGTAGCTTATGCCTCCAGGGTAATATTGGAAGTGGAGAAGGGATTTTCTACCTGTGAGAGGTACTTGCTTGCTACATTCTAGGCGGTAAAACATTTTTGCTACATTCGCGGGAACTTAACCCATCACTCTCCTCACCCACCACAGGCCAACCCGTCTCCTGTTAAAGAGGGAACGGTGTCAAGCACTCGGGTAACTATGTGGACCCTACAGTTAGGAGGGATTGATCTGAGGGTAAGGGCATTAAGCGAGCCAAAGCTAGCAGCTAACTTCAACTACCAGGGTGAATCTCACACCTGTATGGTGGAAGGGGTGAGGGAAACAGAAAGCGGATTCAAATCTGGTATCCACCCTGATGGTAGAGACATATATGTAGATGGGTCTAGTTTTGTGGAGAAGGGGGAACGTAAAACAGGGTGTGGAATTTATGTCCCACAGAAAGGGGTGGAAGTGGCAATTAAGTTGCCCACCACTCTTAGTGCTCAACAGGCAGATTTGGCAGCCATAATTTATGTAGTAATGCATGCCACAAGTTTCCCCCGCTGTTTACAATCTGTTCTGACTCCATGTTCACCTGCAATTCCTGCATGGAGTATTTGGTGATTTGGGCTAGAAGAGGGTTTACATCCGCGGACGGCAAACCGTTAAATTACCACAGCAATGCTGGCAACTCTTATGGAAGCCATAGGAAAGGGAGGTGAGGACGATTACATACATAAAAGTAGAAGCGCACTCTAAAACCGAGCCCAGGTGGGAGGGGAACAGAAGAGCAGACGAATTAGCTATGACGGGGGCGGAACAAGAGGTCCTGTGGGACCCGTATCAATTGGGAATGGTGGCAGCCGCAACTCCAGTAGCTGATATTGTCTGTAGGGGGTGGCGGGTGGCGCGTGCGCCCAGTTAGTTAAGCCGCTGACTGCCTGTGAGCGGTTTGAATCACTCCCACGCCCCTGGGTTCTAGACACCGGACTTAGGTGCAGGCGGCGATACAGAAAAATCGAGTAGACAAGTGGTTTGGTGTAAGAAAACCAAGATTTTATTAAAACAGAAATAAAAACACAGTCTTATGAGAAATTTACTGGTAAACAATTACAGGCGTAAACAAATAACTATACTTATACAGGGAATGGGGAACACACGGCACATCGAGGGAAAACAAACTACATTAACAATCGCCTTATCCTTATCCCACCCCCTATACCTAACTAGATTAAGCTATGAGGGGCCAGGAATTTATGCTCACCAATCCAAAGCTTGTTGCTTTAACAGTTGCGAGTTTTGAGGTTTGGTCTTCTGTCGTTTGGGGTACTCCATCGCCACGTGGTCTCAGGGCGCGGTGCTGGAGCTGTTGCTGTGACACACCTTCCCTCTCCTCAGCTACCGTCGTCATCTTGTCGCGATGGGTTCTCTTCTTCTTCTCCCTCGGGCAGTTGTCGGCGGTGACGGGGCAGTTGGCGGTCTTCACTGCTGGTTTGATTTTATTACCCAAGCGTCAAACGCCAGCATATTCGTCTAAATTCTTCCCCCAAACGCCAGCTTATAACTAAGCGTTTGGCTTTTATCAGTGTGTCTTTTGCTGCCCTTCTCTGCTCTTGTTGGGTCTCTACCTTGTTCTTCATCTCATTTCATTTCGCCTCGTTTCGTCTGCCCTCTTTTGTGGCCCGTGTGTCCTGGGTGACTTTGGGCTCGGGTCTCGTTCCCCTCTCCGCGATTGGTATGGATGTCCTTGGCTGTATTAACCCAATGCGGGGAGTGAGAAGAGAACCCGCCATGTGGCCAGGGCACGAGTACGGGCGGCAGCAGCCCAAGACCAGACAAGAGGTCAGAGTCAAGAGAAGAGAGCGATTGCTACTAAGGGCTTACAGTTATACTCCTTCGGATGGCCCTTAATCTGCACGCCAAATCAGGTCAGTCCATTGTTTAACTTTTGGCGGGCTGTTTTAAATGATTATACCAATCTAAACTAACTGGCTTTAGATGGCCGTTTATCACAACTGATGGCCTGATGTCCGAGTTGTATTGTCATGAATGCATTTTAATCGGCCTGTCCAGCCTTGGTGGCTTCCTTAAGCCGTTTCTGATTATTTATGCAGACAAACTAATGGCCTTGTGCTTAGGCCTAACTGGGTTGATCTGTTCCAATCTGACGCAATGCATATTCGGTGTTTGCCTGGCTGTCTGGCTTTTCAAACACAAAGTCCTTTTCACAGAAATGCATTTTAAGTTTCGGTTTCCCAAACTGCCTGCTCTGTGCTGCAGAGTCCAAGCCTTAAAAATCTTACAGGCTTTTGGTCACGAGGTGCGGACGCCATCTTTTGGGTACCCTTTCTAAAGTGTCCATGCAGGGTCCCTTTTATTAATAACCTTGGGGGAATGTGGGAATTTTGCAAATCTTACACTCCCCTCTGTGATACTAAAACTTGCTTGAAGTATCATCCTTACAAGGTGAGCAAAATTTCTGACCCTCCATAGTCAACCTTCCCCTGTAATTACCTATCTAATATACCCACGACACATGCACTTCCCATTCTGTGAAAATGTAGTGTACATAAGCATACATAGAATAACTACAGTCATTTACACACATCCAAGCATGGAGGGGGTCCTACACCCCTGCACCACTTGGTACACATACATCTTTATTAACAACGCATCACAAAGTCTTTATTAAAAACAACAAACACACAAAAAAACAACAATCTTTAATCAAAAATACAAAAAAATCTCAGACAGGCATATCTCCCTCCACCTTCACATAATGTTCCTTCCAGATCCTCTGGTTTCGGAATTCTAGCATCTGACCTTTTCCCTTGCACTGAATGCAGAATAGATACAACACTATCCTTAACTGGCAAACCACGAGGATGTGGGAAGCCAGTCTGATCCACGAAGTGACCGCTATGTTATTGAAAATGTCCCACCAGGGTGGAATCACAATATCCAATATCTTAGCCCCTATCTCTACTGTTTTCTGCTCTAGAGTGTAAAAATGTTTCTGCGAAACTATAACGGCTCTCAGTATTTTGGTAAGGTGTTCAGGGAGAGGGGGAATTTTGTAGCCGAAGTATGCTATGTACTTCTGCAGGTTGGTAAAATTCTCCTTCACAGTGAGGTGAACAGTGGAGGGTTCAGGAATGGGGACAATTCGTTCCTGGACCACTTGAACTTCTGCCTCGGGTTTAAAGCAGAAACTGCTGTCACTTACCGGACACCAGCTATACTGTCCATGCTGGTAGTGGGGCGCACCTGTGGTGACACAATATGTCCCACCTCCTATATATGCTACCTGCGGGGAAACATGGCCTTGTGTCATTGCCTCCATGGTACAATTTATAGGTTTCGCGCCAGCAGCTCTGAAACTGCACTGCGGTTTTGAATAGCCATTCAAGTGCTGGGGACACAGGATTCTGTGTGCTCCCTGGCTCCGGCACCCTGAGAGGTCAGTACCTGTCATAGCGTGCTCCCACTTAATGACGTAAGGTGAGACTGCTGTGAAACAAATGTGCGCACCCTCTTGAATGACTCCAATGTTCTCCACACTGTATACCGGCACGGGTCGGGCTGTCCTACCCATGACCGGCATCCTGACTACTACTCCCATGATGGTGTGGTTGGACCACCCACAATCCACTGGGACTGGGTAGGCTTCGGAAGCTAGCCGGAGTTGGCACGGACTTAATACATTCTCAAATGGATGGAGGGCTGCGAGGTGTTTGTTGCTGATCCAGTAGGGGACTAAACCCTGTTTTAAATCCTCCAGATTACTGCAGCCTTTGTCCAGCAACCACGCTCCATACAGCATGCACACCTCGTTCTGCGCAGCCTAGTCAGAAGCATTTCTGTCCTCCCTTATGAGGGCATATGCCGTCTTTCCGTGCTTCTCCAACTCCGCTATAATCTCCTTTAAATGGGCCGTCATGGCATGGTCCTCATGCAACTCTGAGCCCACTATCTTGTTCTCATCTGTTAATATCTCCTTAACTGTGTTTTTAAACCGTTTATCTGGGGCTGCAGCTCTATGTCATCCAGACTATTGATGACAGAGGACCCAGTGTTAAACGCAGTAAAAACATCATTCCATACTCCCCTTCTTTGTCTCCCTGCATTACCCAAAAACTCGCGGTGTGTGGTGTACAGTTCGGTTTTGTCAACATTGGCGAAATCGAACTCATAAAACTTCTTGAACATGTCCTTTAATAGGGCCTGGTACAGCTGCTCTGTTTCTTTGGGACACCACTCCGGCAAATGTACCTCGGTGAGATTTAAAATCACAGAGGCTACCACGTAGTGTACCTGCTTGTATAGCATCTGGTCGGTAGGTACTAGTACCAACCCATTCCCTGGTCCCTTGGTGGTGGTGGGGCACCCTTCCCTGGGTAACCTCGCCGCCTGTGCCGTGGGCAGGGGTTTTCGGGGGCAGGTAACAAGCTCAGTGGCATTGACTGGGATCGGGGAGAATGGGACTGCGCACGCCTTCAGGCTGGTATCCCGCTTCATCCCCTCCCCGGTGTCTTGCCACTGTCGGTGGAAAATAATGGATATACCTGAGGGGCAGACAGAGAAACATAGAAACATAGAAGATAGGAGCAGGAGTAGGCCATTCGGCCTTTCGAGCCTGCTCTGCCATTCAATGAGATCATGGCTGATCATCCAAATTCAGTTCCCTGTCCCTGCCTTCTCCCCATATCCCTTGATCCCTTTAGCCTTAAGAAATATATCCAACTCCTTTTTGAATATATTTAATTAATTGGCCTCCACCGCCCTCTGTGGCAGAGAATTCCACAGGTTCACCACTCTCTGGGTGAAGAAATTCCTCCTCATTTCAGTCCTAAATGGCTTACCCCTTATCCTTATACTATGACCCTTAGTTCTGGACTCCCCAGCCATCATAAACATCCTTCCTGCATCCAGTCTGTCCAGGCCTGACAGAAATTTATAGGTTTCGATGAGATCCCCTCTCAATCTTCTAAACTCCAGTGAGTATAAGCCCAATCGGCACAATCTCTCCTTATACGTCATTCCTGCCATCCCAGGTATCAGCCTGGTGAATCTTCGCTGTACTCCTTCCATGGCAAGAACGTCCTACCTCAGGTAAGGCGACCAAAACTGCACACAATACTCAAGGTGCGGTCTCACCAAGGCCCTGTACAGCTGTAGCAAGACATCCTTGTTCCTGTACTTGAACCCTCTTGCTACGAAGGCCAACATACCATTTGCCTTCTTAACCGCCTGCTGCACCTGCATGCTTACCTTCAGCGACTGGTGCACAAGAACACCCAGATCTCTTTGCACTTCCCCTTCTCCCAATCTATTGCCATTCAAATAATAATCTGCCTTCCTGTTTTTGCCACCAAAGTGGATAACCTCACATTTATCCACATTATAGTGCATTTGCCATGTTTCTGCCCAATCACCCAATCTATCCAAATCGTACTGGAGTTTCTCGACATCCTCCTCACAGCTTACCCTCCCACCCAGCTTTGTATCGTCTGCAAATTTGGAGATATTACATCCAATTCCCTCGTCCAGATCATTAATATATATTGTGAACAGCTGGGGTCCTAGGACCGATCCTTGCGGTACCCCACTAGTCACTGCCTGCCACTCGGAAAACGACCCGTTTATTCCAACTCTCTGCCTTCTGTCCGCCAACCAGTTCTCTATCCAAGTGAATACCTTGCCCCCAATCCCATGTGCCTTAATTTTGCACGCTAATCTCTTATGTGGGACCTTATCGAAAGCCTTCTGAAAGTCCAAATACACCACATCCACTGGTTCTCCCTTATCTATTTTACCAGTTACATCCTCAAAAATTCCAGTAGATTAGTCAAGCATGATTTACCTTTTGTAAATCCATGTTGACTTTGTCCAATCCTGTCACTGCTTAGCAAGTGCTCTGCTATTACATCTTTTATAATAGATTCTAGCATTTTCCCCACTACCGATGTCAGGCTTACCGGTCTATAATTCCCCGCTTTTTCTCTACCACCTTTTTTGAATAGTGGGGTAACATTAGCTACCCTCCAATCCATGGGTACTGTTCCAGAGTCTATCGAGTTCTGGAAGATGACCAGCAATGCATCTACTATTTCTAGGGCCACTTTCTTAAGTACCCTGGGATGTAGATTATCAGGCCCTGGGGATTTATCGGCCTTCAGTCCCATCAATTTTCCTAACACCATTTCCCTACAAATACTGATTTATTTCAGTTCCACCCTTTCATCAGGCCCTATGTTCCCCGGCATCTCTGGGAGGTTATTTGTGTCCTCCTTTGTGAAGACAGAACCAAAGTATGAATTTAGTTGGTCTGCCATTTCTTTGTTTCCCATTATAAATTCCCCTGATTCTGACTGCAAGGGACCTACGCTTGACTTCACCAATCTTTTTCTCTTCACATATCTATAAAAGCTTTTACAGTCAGTTTTTATGTTCCCTGAAAGCTTACTCTCATATTCTATTTTCCCTTTCTTAATTAATCCCTTTGTCCTCCTTTGTTGAATCCTAAACTGCTCCCAATCCTCAGGATTATTGCTTTTTCTGGCCAATTTATATGTCGTCTCCTTGGATCTTATGCTATCCCTAATTTCCCTTGTTAGCCACAGTTGAGTCAACTTTTTTGTTTTATTTTTATGCCAAACTGGGATGAACAAATTCTGTAGCTCATCCATTCGGTCTTTGGATGTTTGCCATTGCCTATCCACCATCAACCCTTTGAGTGCCATTCCCCAATCAATCCTACCCAATTCGCTCCTCAGACCATCATAGTTTCCTTTATTTAAATTGAGGACCCTAGTCTCTGAGTCAACTACTTCATTCTCCATCTTAATGAAGAATTCGATCATATTATGATCGCTCAGACCCAAGGGGCCTCGTACAACAAGATTGCTAATTAATCATTTCTCGTTACATAATACCCAATCTAAGATGGCCTGATCTCTGGTTGGTTCCTCGACATATTGTTCCAGGAAACCATCCCGTAAACGCTCCAGGAATTCCTCCTCCACAGTATTGTTACTAATTTGGTTGGCCCAATCTATATGTAGATTAAAGTCACCCATGATGACTGCTGTTCCCTTATTGTACGCTTCTTTAATTTCCCTTTTCATGCCATCCCCAAACTCCGCCTTACTGTTGGGAGGTCTATATACCACTCCCACTAATGTTTTTTTCCCCTTAGTATTTCTCAATTCTACCCATACAGATTCCACATCATCAGAGCTAATATCCTTCATTACAATTGTATTAATCCCTTCTTTAACCAGTAATGCTACCCCACCTCCCTTTCCTTTTTGCCTATCTTTCCTGAATATTGAATACCCCTCGATGTTGAGTTCCCAGTCTTGGCCATCCTTGAGCCACGTTTCCGTAATCCCAACCAAATCATATTCGTTTACGTCTATTTGCGCAGCCAATTCGTCCACCTTATTACAAATGCTCCTCGCATTAAGACACAAAGCCTTCAGGCTTGCTTTTTTAATGCTCTTAGACCTATTAGAATTATTATTTACTGTGGCCACGTTTGATTTAAACCGTTGATTTCTCTGACTGCCACTTTTGTTTTTCTCCTTCCTATCTTTTGCTTTTATCCCTGTTTCCCTTTCCTCTGTCTCCCTGCTCAGGTTCCCAACCCCCTGCCATTTAAGTTTAAACCTCCCCGAACAGTGCTAGCAAACCTCCCCGCAAGGATATTTGTCCCGCTCTGGTTCAGGTGCAACCCGTCTGACTTGTACAAGTCCCACCTTCCCCAGAAGCAGGCCCAGTGATCCAGGAAACTAAAGCCCTCCCTCCTGCACCAACTCATTAGCCACGCATTCATCTGCTCTATCCTCCTATTCCTATACTCACTGGCACGTGGCACCGGGAGTAATCCAGAGATTACAACCTTTGTGGTCCTGCTCTTTAACATAGAAACATAGAAGATAGGAGCAGGAGTAGGCCATTCAGCCCTTCGAGCCTGCTCCGCCATTCAACGAGATCATGGCTGATCATCCAAACCCTAGCACCCGGTCCCTACACCGACAGCCATCCCACACAAGCCCTATCCCCGTAACCCCATAACCCCACATATTTAATCCCCCCCTAACACTAAGGGCCAATTTTTGTCATGGCCAATCAACCTAACCCGCACATCTTTGGACTGTGGGAGGAAACCGGAGCACCCGGAGGAAACCCACGCAAACACAGGGAGAATGTGCAAACTTCACACAGACAGTCACCCGAGGCCGGATTTGAACCCGGGTCCCTGGCGCTGTGAGGCAACAGTGCTAACCACTATGCCACCGTGCTTCCCAGCTCCCTAAATTCTTGCTGCAGGACCTCATCCCTCTTCCTACTTATGTCATTGGTCCCAATGTGAACCACGACCTCTGACTGTTCACCCTCCCCCTTCAGAATGCCCTGCAGCCGTTCAGTGACATCCTTGACCCTGGCACCAGGGAGGCAACAAACCATCCTGAAGTCACGTCTACGGCCACAGAAACGCCTATCTGTTCCCCTTACGATAGAATCCCCTACCACTATTGCTCTCCCACACTTTTTTCTCCCTTCCTGAGCAGCAGAAGCACCCCTGGTGCCGGGAAGTTGGCTGCTGCTGCCTTCCTCTGGTAAGTCATCCCCCTCAACAGTATCCAAATCGGTATACCTGTTTGGGAGGGGGATGGCCACAGGGGTCCCCTGCACTACCTGCCTGCCTCTACTGCTCTGTCTGATGGTCACCCAGTTCCCTTCTGCCTGTGCAGCCCTTACCTGCGGTGTGACCACCTCATCAAACGTGTTATCCACGACCCTCTCAGCATCGTGAATGCTCCAAAGCCCATCCATCCGCAGCTCCAGCGCCGCAATGTGGTCTGCTAGTAGCCGCAGCTGGATGCATTTCTGGCACACATGGTCATCAGGGACACCGGCAATGTCCCTGAATTCCCACATAGAGCAAGAGGAGCATAACACGGGGCTGGGCTCTCCTGGCATGACTTACCCATTAATTAATTTAAATTAATTCACTATCACCAATTAAAGATAAACTCTAAGGCGCTTGTATGGTTTACCAACAGTCCCCGCTACACCAGAAAAGACCTTAGCAACTATAAACCACAGAGTTAAAGTTTAAAAAAGAGAAATACTCACCAACCAATCACTTACCTGCTCCCTGGTGATGTCACACTCTGATTACTTTTTACCTCTCTCCCCGCTGCTGAGTTGGTAATCCTCGCCTCACTCCTCCTTTTAACTGCTGCCTCGGTGCTCTCCTGGTCCAATCTGGCCCCCACATACAGATGTAAATCCTTTGATGCAGTTCCCATCACTTGTCCCAACACACGCTTAATCCCCCATGAGTCCCTGTAATCGTCCGGTGGGTATTGTTCCCCAGCTGTTCCCACTCGACTGTGGGGTTCCTCATATGTTTGCTCAGCTTTCTGAGCCACCACCACCTATCCAGTGGAATGTGTCCCTTGCACGTTAAACATATACGCTTCCCTATGGTGACGCTGACCCTTGTGGTAACGACCCGTACCCTGGGGCACATGAGGGAGGCCTCCCCGTACGTGAACCCGGTCTGGCTGGAGTACTGAGACGAATTAGACCCCAGCCACCCTGGCCACCTTCCCTTGTGGACGTAGACGGCAGTCTCCTCTGCATCCCGTTCGCCGCTTCCATCGGTTGCTATCGGCGCTCTATCTCCGGAGCACCCATAGATGTGGGAGTCCTCTACATCACCCCTCCGTCCCAGGCTCAGTCCCATCAGGGCGAGTAGGATTACGATCCCCTTCATCCTGAAAGTCTTTCTGCAACAGATACAAAAACATGCAGCCAGGTCCCCTAGAGATTCTCTGGCTTGGGTGAAGCATAGTCGAGCCTTGCGGCCTCGACTCAAACACACACACTCTTAGCAGATTACTACTTAATTAAAACTACCCAACACCTTACTTAACTTAAGCTAAAACACCCAAACTTAAGCTAAATACCTAACTTAAAATATAAACATACATTAGCTAAACTATATATATCCGCTGCCCGTCTCCGGCAGGCCAGGCTAATTCCTGGTTGGACTGCGGCACACCGTTTCCTCCGGCGTGGCCGCACCGTCCTGCACTGTTGGCCCCTCGCCGCCCATGGCTGCTGGCTGGGGACCTCTGTCCTCGGACCTCCCCCGAACTCGAGGGGTGGCCCTTGGTAACTGGGGAGCTGGTGACCATGGCTTTCTCGGCTGGGGCGTCCGTGGGGACCTTCTAGGGACTTTAGCGGGTGGGGCTTTTTTGGCTGCTGGGCCTTTAACCTGAACCGTTGCTCCCTCAGGCTTGACTTCTCCCGAACCTGGGCTAGGGGCAGGTAACACTTCACAGCCTATTGCTGCAAGCCGAGAGTCTCCGCCCGAGGTCCCATGGCTGGGTCCGGGGCAGGGTTTTCGCCCTCATCGGGATCCCAGAAGAGTGGGGGAATGTCCCAATCGATGGGCGGGATGGCCCCTCCCTTTAAGCAAGCCGCAGCGCCTGCCTGTGCAGTCTGTGAACTCGCTCCTGCTGCAGGCTGAGGATCTCTATCCTCAGACCTTACCCCAACTGGCTGTTTTCTCCTTTCAGGTTTAAACAGTTTGCACTGGTTAATATAACCAGCAGCCTGTTTTAAACCCTCATCTGCTGCCCCGAACGGGCCTTCTAGGGACTCCCCGTTCTCTTCCCTTACCGGGATGGCCTCACAGACGGGATCTTGGGCTTGGACCTGCTTTAGGTCCGGGGCCAAAGCTACCCCCTGTGTGCCTCCCTTGTCCTGGACTGCGGCTACCAGGCCTGCTCTACAGGGACCCCAGAACTCTCCTTCCCTAGCCCCTGCTCGGCTACCTCATTGGTCCTTTGGTTACCCTCCCACGTGGTAGGGAGAGATCCTAAAACTATGCCCAAAAATTTGGCCATTTACCCAGCCTGCTCGTTCCCTGCAGCTCCCATTGGGCTAAATGGGACCTCATTAGACCTGGGTGGATTGGTCGGGTCTTCCGAATGGGCCACCGTGCTGGAAGCTCCAGTGTCCACCGAATATCTCCCCTGCACTGTCTCCACCCGCATCTTAACACAGGGCCTGCTCCCCTGTCGTTTTCAAGGGGACACAGGTCGACAGGCTGCACTGGCTCTAGTCAGGGCTGTGGGTTGGATGGGGCTGACGGGGTCAGAGCACTGGTAGCGGTTGCTACCCTCCCTTGGCCAGTCAATATGGACCTCATTGTGTCCAAAAATGACTCAACCGCTGCGGGAGTGATTCCTGCCTCCGCCTTTTGGGCTGGGTCTGTGGAATTCTTTCCCTTGTTATCTTTCCAAGGGTTCTTGCACTCCTTCCGCCAGTGACCATCCTTCCCGCACCCGTAACAATTCATCTTTGTGTTGGGGGGGTTATTCCCTTCCTGGTGCCACTCTTTCCTACCCGGTCCAGGTTTTACCTTATGCACCTTCCCCTTAGGTGGGTGTGCATCGGTTCCCCTACCGTTTTTATAGGCTAGAGTGAACTGCCTGATCACCGTAAGTTTGGTGGTCTGGGGGTTCTTGGGGTCGAACCAGACTTCTGCCTTGGCCCAGACCTGTGGCAAGCTGTTCGCCACCAGGCAACGGAGCCAATGGGCCAGGGGAACCCCGTTCAGGAACACCCGGTTTGGCGTCCCCGGACAGGCCCTCCGGTACACCGCCATAACCGGTCCGCGAAAGCCTGTGGGGTTTCCCCTGCGAGCTGGATTGTCTTCTCCACACGGGAGAAAGGACTTCCCTCATTCATCCCCATGGCCTCCAGAACTTCACCCCTGAGCTCCTCATACCCGCTCTGCCCTTTCTTACATTTGTCAGAGAGGGATTGGAGGAGCCTACTCTCCAGGGAGAATAGCAGCATCTTGGCCTGCTCAGCGCCATCGCAGTCGTTGATGCTGGCTGCCTGCTCTACTTCCCTGAAGTGGATCGAGGGGTCTCCCTTTTCGGAGAGCTTTGGGATATGGTTGACCATAGCCCTAAGCTGTTGGGTGCTATAGGGTAATACGAACTGGTTTTGGAGGTGTCCCTCATCATCGCCATTGACGGGTGGGCCGAACCTCCGATGCCGTGCTGGGCACATCGGTCCTGGCTCTGACCTCTCTGGCGGGGGTTGCTCCACCTCTGCTCCCACCTCTGGCTCCACCCCCCCTTGCTGCCAGACCTCGCTGAAGCTTGGCGCTATGGGTGGTGGTTGTGAGACCTCCTGTCCCTCAACCGGGTCATCCCTGGGCACTACCGGTGACGTTGGAACTGTCCTCCCCTCGTTCCCCATAAAATCCGCCTGACCTGCTGATGCGCTATCAATTACTCATAAAAGACTGAGAGTTAGAAGAGTAACCAAAGGCTTTTATTAACAACAGAATGGAGGTCTGCCTCGAGTGGTCGACCGGTCCAGGATACCAAGGGCTGGGGAGCAGTCACCTTTATACTAGGACCTGTGGGAGGAGTCAGCCGAGGCATGTCCAGGCATGTACACAGTGGAATACAAACAGGACAAACAGGAATACAAACAGTGGTTTACCACATTCACCCCTTGTTTAAAATTGAGTCCGGCGGGGTGAAGTGTATTAAAAGTTAGTGTATTGGAGTCTCTCCGGAGGTCTTGTCTGCCGCTGTGATCGGCGTGGCGACGGCAGGGGTAGTGAAGCTTCCGGCGTCGAGTCCAGCGTAGGCCGTGGCACAGGCGTGTCGTCCTCGTAGATGTCGAGCGGGTCGCGGGGCCCAGGCCTGCCGTCTGCTGGGGCTGGATATCGGATCGTGGGGGGGGGTGGTAGTGGGTAGTGGGTTACTGTGGTCCCCGAGGGTGCAAGGTCTCTTATGGAGACTGTGTCCTCCCGCCCGTCCGGGTATGCGATGTAAGCATACTGGGGGTTGGCGTGGAGGAGGTCGACCCTCTCGACCAGGGGGTCCGTTTTATGGGTCCTCACGTGTCTTCTCAGTAGGACCGGCCCTGGGGACGTCAGCCATGGCGGTAGCGATGTCCCTGATGTGGACTTCCTTGGGAAGACGAACATTTTCTCATGAGGGGTGGCGTTAGTGGCAGTGCAGAACAGTGACCGAATAGAGTGGAGCGCATCGGGGAGCACATCCTGCCAGCGGGAGGTTGGAAGGCCCCTAGACTTTAAGGCTAGCAGGACGGCCTTCCAAACTGTCGCATTTTCTCTTTCCACCTGTCCGTTCCCCCGGGGGTTGTAACTGGTGGTCCTGCTTGTGGCAATACCCCTAGTTAGCAGGTACTGACGGAGTTCGTCGCTCATAAACAATGAGCCCCGGTCGCTATGGATATAGCTGGGGAAGCCGAACAGGGTGAAGAGGTTGTTCAGACATTTAATGACCGTGGCACTGGTCATGTCCGGGCAGGGGAAGGCGAACGGGAAACGGGAGTACTCATCAATAATATTGAGGAAGTACACATTGCGGTCGGAGGAGGGGAGAGGCCCTTTAAAATCAACGCTCAGGCGCTCGAAGGGGCGAGTGGCTTTTATCAGGTGGGCCCTGTCTGGTCTATAAAAGTGTGGTTTGCACTCAGCGCAGACTTGGCAGTTCCTGGTCATGGTCCTGACCTCCTCAATAGAGTAAGGCAGGTTGCGGGCCTTGATGAGGTGGAAGAACCTGGTGACCCCCGGGTGGCAGAGGTCATTGTGGAGGACCCGTAGTCTATCGATCTGCGCGCTGACGCAGGTGCCACGCGATAGCGCATCCGGGGGTTCATTTAGCTTCCCGGGCCGGTACAAGATCTCGTAGTTGTAGGTGGAAAGTTCGATTCTCCACCTCAAGATCTTGTCATTTTTGATTTTGCCCCTCTGCTTGTTGTTAAACATAAAAGCAACTGAACGCTGGTCAGTGAGCAGGGTAAATCGTTTTCCGGCCAGGTAGTGCCTCCAATGACGCACAGCCTCCACAATCGCCTGGGCCTCCTTCTCAACAGCGGAGTGTCTGGTCTCCGGGCCTTGGAGGGTTCGTGAAAAGAAGGCCACGGGTCTCCCCGCCTGATTGAGGGTAGCGGCCAGGGCAAAGTCGGACGCGTCGCTTTCCACCTGGAAGGGGATGGATTCGTCCACTGCGTGCATGGTGGCTTTGGCAATGTCCTCCTTGATACGGTGGAAGGCTAAGCGGGCCTCTGCCGTCAAGGGAAAAGAGGTGGACTTGATCAGCGGACGGGCCTTGTCCGCATAGTAGGGGACCCACTGGGCGTAATAGGAGAAAAACCCTAGGCACCTCTTCAGGGCCTTGAGGCAGTGGGGCAGTGGAAGTTCCATCAGGGGACGCATCCGGTCGGGGTCGGGGCCGATGACTCCGTGTTCCACAACACAGCCAAGGATGGCGAGGCGGTTTGTGCGGAATATGCACTTCTCCTTGTTATATGTCAGGTTTAGGAGTTGGGCGGTGCGGAGGAATTTTTCGAGGTTTGCGTCATGGTCCTGCAAGTCACGGCCGCAGATGGTCACATTGTCCAGATATGGGAAAGTGGCCTACAACGCATTTTGATCTACCATCCGGTCCATCTCCCTTTGGAAGATGGAGACCCCGTTGGTGACGCCAAAGGGACCCCTAAGGAAGTGATAGAGGCGGCCGTTTGCCTCAAAGGCAGTGTACTGGCGGTCCTCAGGGCGGATGGGGAGCTGGTGGTACGCTGATTTCAGGTCAATGGTCGAGAAGGCGCGGTACTGCGCGATCTGGTTGACCATATCAGCTATACGGGGGAGTGGGTAGGCGTCCAGCAGGGTGTAGCGATTTATTGTCTGGCTGTAGTCGATGACCAGGCGCTGCTTCTCGCTGGTCTTAACGACCACAACCTGGGCTCGCCAGGGGCTGGTGCTGCCCTCAATAATCCCTTCTTTCAGGAGCCGCTCCACTTCGGTTTTAATGAAAACCCTGTCCCCGGCACTGTATCGCCTGCTCTTTGTGGCGATGGGCTTACAGTCGGGGGTGAGGTTAGCAAACAGTGGTGGGGGGGTGACTCTGAGTGTGGAGAGGTTGCACCTGGTGCGCGGCGGGCAATTTGGAAGCTGCTGGCTGCGGACTGTGAGTGGGGGTAGGGGTCCACCGTACGCCATCGTAACACTTTTAAGGTGGCACTGAAAATCTAACCCCAGCAGGACGGCAGCGCAGAGGTCAGGCAGGACCAGAAGTTTAAAATGATCATACACGGTCCCGTCTACTACGAGTGTCACCACGCAGTAGCCGCCGATGTCCGCCGACTGGGACTCGGAGGCCATAGAAATCCGCTGTTGCGCAGGCAGGACTGGGAGAGAGCAACGCCGCACCGTGTCGGGGTGGATGAAGCTCTCCGTGCTCCCAGAGTCAAAAAGGCAGATTGTATCGTGACCATTTACCTTAATGTCCATTGTGGAACTGGCCAGTTGGTGCGGTCTCGCTTGGTCCAGTGTAACGGATGCCAGCGTAGGGGTCGGTGTGTCGCTGCGGGTATCAAATGAGGCGGTGTCGGGGGCCTGCTGCGTCCCGGCTGTCGTCCACGATGGCGGCGTCCATGATCCCCATGTGGCTGGAGGCGTCCAAAATGGCTGCTGTACCGGTGATTCGCACACGGCCGGGGAGGTCCAAAATGGTGGCCCGCATGGCCCACACGCGGCGCTGCTGGGGTTCGGGGTGGCTTTGGCCCTGCAGATGCTAGCGTAGTGTCCCTTCTTCCCGCAGCCCGAGCAGATCGCGTTTTTCGCCGGGCAGCGCGCTCTGGGGTGTTTTGCCTGGCCACAGAAGTAGCATTTCTGGCCTTGGGGCACTGCTGTCTGGCCTTGGGACACTGCTGCGGTAGTTGGGCTGTTGTTGGGGTGTGGCTGGGGTGGCACGGCGCTATGAGGCGGTCCTACTGTGTCCCAGGCTGTCATTCCCCGCGGCGTCCACGGTGCAGAGGAGTAGGCATCCATGCCCTGGTAGGCTGCATCCAACGATAGTGCGAGTTCAGAGGCCTTGTTGAGGTCGAGGTTACTCTGCTCCAACAGTCGCTGTCGTGTGTAATTGGATCTGTGGCCCGCTACAAAAGCGTCCCGGATAAGTTCCTCTGTGTACACGGCGGCCTTTACATCCTTACAACCACAGGCCCGGCCAAGCACAGACAGTGCCTGAAGGTATTCCACGGTCGATTCCCCAGGTTGTTGTTTACGACTCCCCAGGAGGTGCCTGGCGTACACTTCGTTCACTGGGCGCGTGTACTGGTCCTTGAGGAGCTTGATAGCATCCGCGTACGAGGTCGCGTCTTGGATGACCGAGTACACTCGGTGGTTCACTTTGGAGGTCAGGACATCCAGTTTGTCCTCGTCCGATTTGATTGCTTCGGAGGCGGTCAGGAATTTTTCGAAACACTTAAGCCAGTGAGTAAACTTGGTGGATGAGTCCGCCTCCCGATGATCTAAGTCCAGGCATGCTGGTGTGAGGATCTTCTCCATTATAAAAATGTTGTTAATAAAATTGATGCGCTATCAATTACTCATAAAAGACTGAGAGTTAGAAGAGTAACCAAAGGCTTTTATTAACAACAGAATGGAGGTCTGCCTCGAGTGGTCGACCGGTCCAGGATACCAAGGGCTGGGGAGCAGTCACCTTTATACTAGGACCTGTGGGAGGAGTCAGCCGAGGCATGTCCAGGCATGTACACAGTGGAATACAAACAGGACAAACAGGAATACAAACAATGGTTTACCACACCTGCCTTTGGGCTTCTGAGGCACACCATGCCTTTTGCCTTCCTGAGGGCCAGGCTCAGATTTTCCATCCGCTCTTTGCAGGGGCTGTGGTCTGCCTCCTCAAACCCCCGTTCGCTCGCTAGCTTGTAAGCTGCCTTTACCTCCTGTACTTTCTCCTCCTGTTCCCTAACTTGCCTTGCCAAGCGGGCGTTCTTTTCCCGCAACCTGAACTCATTTCCCTTGCCTTCGGTGACTTGGCACTGTAGGTATTCCAACTGGGCCTTGTGTTCTCCCATTAAATACACTCCTGATTCAGGGCCTGCAATGCTACCAATAACTTTTCCCCTGCTAGAGCCTTATCCTGGATCTCCAGGGCCGACTCCTTTAACTCGGCTGCCTGTGCTGCAACGAGCCTGTCCAAAAGCTGGACCTGCTTTTTGAAACACATCAGCCATACTGCCTTCTCTAAAGGTTCTTGTGTTCCTTTCCCTCTGTCCACTTAGCTGCTGCATCTACCGGACGCCCAGCCCTTAACAGAGTGGTGATCCACTTCTTTGTGATATTCACCTTGCTAAACACATAATCAGAAATCCTTTCCTCCATCATGGTTTGCTCATCCAAACCATTGTCTACTGTATCGCAACCCTGCTGCCGGAGTCCTGCCGCAGTTGCCATTTTCTGTAGGGGGTGGTGGGTGGCGCGTGCGCTCAGTCAGTTATGCCCCTGACTGCCTGTGAGCGGTTTGAATCACTCCCACGCCCTGGGGGTCTAGACACCGGACTTAGGTGCAGGCGGCGATACAGAAAAATCGAGTAGACAAGTGGTTAGGTGTAAGAAAACCAAGATTTTATTAAAACAGAAATAAAAACACAGTCTTATGAGAAATTTACTGGTAAACAATTACAGGCGTAAACAAATAACTATACTTATACAGGGAATGGGGAACACAGGGCACATCGAGGGAAAACAAACTACATTAACAATCCCCTTATCCTTATCCCACCCCCTATGCCTAACTAGATTAAGCTATGAGGGGCCAGGAATTCATGCTCACCAATCCAAAGCTGGTTGCTTTAACAGTTGCGAGTTTTGAGGTTTAGTCTTCTGTCCTTTGGGGTACTCCGTCGCCACATGGTCTCAGGGCGCGGTGCTGGAGCTGTTGCTGCGACACACCTTCCCTCCCCTCAGCTACCGTCGTCGTCTTGTCGCGATGGGTTCTCTTCTTCTTCTCCCTCGGGTGGTCTGCGACGGTGACAGGGCGGTTAGCGGTCTTCCCTGCTGGTTTGATTTTATTACCCAAGCGTCAAACACCAGCATATTCATCTAAATTCTTCCCCCAAATGCCAGCTTATAACTAGGCGTTTGGCTTTTATCAGTGCGTCTTTTGCTGCCCTTCTCTGCTCTCGTCGGGTCTCTACCTTGTTCTTCGTCTCGTTTCGTTTCGCCTCATTTCGTCTGCCCTCTTTCGTGGCCCGTGTGTCCTGGGTGACTTTGGACTCGGGTCTCGTTCCCCTCTCCGCGATTGTTATGGATGTCCTTGGCTGTATTAACCCAATGTGGGGAGCGAGAAGAGAACCCACCACGAGGCCAGGGCAAAGTATGGGCGGCAGCAGCCCAAGACCAGACAAGAGGTCAGAGTCAAGAGAAGAGAGCGATTGCTACTAAGGGCCTACAGTTATACTCCTTCGGATGGCCCTTAATCTGCGCGCCAAATCAGGTCAGTCCATTGTTTAACTTTTGACGGGCTGTTTTAAATGATTATACCAATCTAAACTAACTGGCTTTAGATGGCCGTTTATTGCACCTGATGGCCTGATGTCCGTGTTGTATTGTCATGAATGCATTTTAATCGGCCTGTCCAGCCTTGGTGGCTTCCTTAAGCTGTTTCTGATTTTTTATGCGGACAAACTAATGGCCTTGTGCTTAGGCCTAACTGGGTTGATCTGTTCCAATCTGATGCAATGCATATTCGGTGTTTGCCTGGCTGTCTGGCTTTTCAAACACAAAGTCCTTTTCACAGAAATGCATTTTAAGTTTCGGTTTCCCAAACTGCCTGCTCTGTGCTGCAGAGTCCAAGCTTTAAAAATCTTACAGGCTTTTGGTCACGAGGTGCGGACGCCATCTTTTGGGTACCCTTTCTAAAGTGTCCATGCAGGGTCCCTTTTATTAATAATCTTGGGGGAATGTGGGAAGTTTGTGAATCTTACATGTCCCACTCCCATTGGATCTTAAAGCAGTGCAGTTAAACAATATTGTGTAAAACAATATTGTATTGAAGGCAGTCTTTAGAGAAAAGGAGGCAGGCCAGTCTGTGGAAGGATCCTACGGCATCAGTGATGTGGAGGTTAGGGAAGGCATGTTGTTCAAAGGGGACAAGCGGATTGTATCCGAGGGATATCGGGAGGAATTTATGCAGCTTGTGCATAGGGGAGCCCCCCAGACCCGAGATGATTTGGAAGCGAGTTGAGGAGGTAGGGTGGTGGCTTCATCTGAGGGAAGACGTAGAGAATTATTGTAAAAGTTGTCTAGTCTGTGCAGCTAACAATCCTGACCTAAAAGGAAGGCTCCCCTCGGACATACCCATCGACCAGCGGGACCGTGGCAGTGGGTCCAGATAGATTTTATCGGACCCCTGCCCACCACTAAGAAGGGCAATAAATATTGCCTGGTTCTGGTGGATAATTTCACCAAATGGGTAGAAGCTTTTCCGTGCAAGTCGGCCACAGCGCTGTGGACAGCCAAGACCCTAGTCAGGGAGGTATTCACCAGATGGGGACTCCCTCGTGTGGTAGAATCAGATCAAGGGAGTCACTTTACAAAAGCAAAATACTGCGGATGCTGGAAATCTGAAATAAAAGCAGAAAATGCTGGAAATACTCAGCAGGTCAGGCAGCATCTGTGGAGAGAGAAACAGAGTTAATGTTTCAGGTCGATGACTCTTCGTCACTTTACAGGTCAGGTGATGCAAGCCACCCTGAAATTGCTCAGGATTGAGGGAAAGTGGCACGTGATCCACAACCCGCGGTCGTCAGGAATCATAGAGAGGATGACCCGTACGTTAAAATTAGCCCTGCGAAAAGAATTGAATGAACAGCATGCTAAGTGGGATGAAGTACCTCTCCTAATTCTTATGGGAATATGTAGTAATAGGTCCAAAGGGATGGGCTACTCCCCTCATGAATTGGTAACAGGGAGACCCATGCGAACCCCCACCCACTTATTGGTCCCCACTTTGACTGACAAGCAGATTAAGGAGGTGGCTTGGGATAAGTTCTTAAACAACCTTTGGGGGACCTTAAAGGAGTTGAACCTGAGGGCCGCCAACAACATTGGGAAGGCACGCCAACGCAACTGACTGCAATTGGCTCTGAGTAAACCCCAGGATAGGAAGTAGGGAACCAGGTGATGGTACGAAACTATGCGAGGTTGGGAGTCTTTGAAACCCTTTATAAGGGGTCGTATAGCATTGTTGACAAAGCCAGTCCCATGGTGTATGCAGTTCAGTTGCCTAAGAAAATTAAGTGGTTTCATATTAACCAGGTGAAGCTTTTCCAGCCCACTAGCAGGTCAAGAAAACAGCAAGCTACAATCATGAGCATGGTGAGAAGAATTCATCCTCTCCAGTGGGATGATGAAGAAGGCACCCCCACCCAATGAGGTGCCCTTGCCTGAAATGGTGCCTCCAGAGGTTCAGTATGGTCCAGGCGAAAATGGGCAGGGCACAAGAGGAGTTATACAAACCTCTCCGGCTCCAGATCCGGAACTAATCCATGCCCACAGACGAGTCCAACAGACTTCTCACACCCCATGATGCAGTAAAAGAAATATCGCTAGTGGTAGGAGGTGAAATTGACCAATGATAAAATGTGTAGTAATAAAAATCAGTAATGAAGGCCTGGACTAATGGGTAGTTATAGGGTGCAAGGTCGGGAGTAACACTCCATTTTTGTCCCTTATCCCCACAGGCAAGAAGATATATAAAATGAAGGAATTATTCTGGCCGATGATTGGGATTTTGCTTATCTAAAAGATTCAACATCAGCCTATTCAGTATATTGGACCACCACTAGCTACTAGCCCTATAATAGTTCGATTCCAGTTACCCCGGAGACACCACTCCGAAGCGCCGCTCGAAACATTACCCTCCAGTCCATTAAGGGTCATTGCAAAACTGCGTGTTTGGGAACCGTATGGGTTAACACTTCCAAGGTCCAAGAAGGAAGAGGGGTATGCATAGAATGTAAAAATCATCCCACCCACTGGCCAAGGGTGTTGTTCTTACAGGCTGAAACCAGTAATCATTCAAGGTACTATCAAATAGGGAACCCTCGGGGAAACGTAGGAAGCCAGACCCAATCCCAGGGCACTGGGTATACCCTGTTGTGTTGGCCCCGAAGGTGGAAAGATCATGAGGGAACTTACAGATGCGTAAGCCCAAGTGTGGTAACAGATGGGTTCAAGTCGGATGACTCGCACGGCTTGTCCGCGATTGCAAGGGACATGAACAGCTGCATGATGTTTACCTACAATAGGGCTAAGGAACCCTACCAATGGTATAGTAACAGTACCAATGTTAGCACCTATCAGGTAGAGGGATGTGGTGATGGAAGTGCGGTTATATATGCAGTAGAATTAAAGGTTCGTCAGATAATTCCTCCTCCTATGAATAAAACACAACTGCGGGAAGAACATCACACGACTCAGGTTGCTTTCCCCAAACACACCCCAGGATCAACAAATGGACTAGTAGTAGTCCCATCTCGGATGATATTGTACCATGATAAGAGATTAGCGTGTAAAGTTAAGGCACATGGGATTGGGGGCAAGGTATTGACTTGGATAGAGAACTGGTTGGCAGACAGAAAGCAAAGAGTTGGAATAAACGGGTCTTTTTCCGAGTGGCAGGCAGTGACTAGTGGGGTACCACAGGGATCGGTCCTTGGACCCCAGTTATTCACAATATATATTAATGATCTAGACAAGGGAAGTAGATGTAATATCTCTAAGTTTGCAGACGACAAAAAGCTGGGTGGGCGTGTGTGCTGTGAGGAGGATGCCGAGAAACTCCAGGATGATTTGGACAGGTTGGGTGATTGGGCAGAAGCATGGCAGATGCAATATAACGTGGATATAGCGAGGTTATCCACTTTGATGTCAAAAACAAGAAGGCAGATTATCATCTGAATGGCAAAAGATTGGGAGAAGGGGAAGTGCAATGAGACCTGGGTGCCCTTGTGCACCAGTTGCTGAAGGTAAGCATGCAGGTGCACAGGCAGTTAAGAAGGCAAATGGTATGTTGGCCTTCGTAGTGAGAGGGTTTGAGTGCAGGAACAAGGATGTCTTGCTGCAGTTGTATAGGGCCTTGGTGAGACCACATCTTGAGTATTGTGTGCAGTTTTGGTCACCTTATCTGAGGAAGGATGTTCTTGCCATGGAGGGAGTTCAGCGAAGATTCACCAGGCTGATACCTGGGATGGCAGGAATGACGTACGAGGAGAGATTGGGTCGATTGGGCTTATACTCACTGGAGTTTAGAAGAATGAGAGGGGATCTCATTGAAACTTATAAAATTCTAACAGGACTGGACAGACTAGATGCAGGAAGGATGTTCCCGATGGTTGGGGAGTCCAGAACCAGGGGTCACAGCCTAAGGATAAGGGGTAAGCCATTTAGGACAGTAATGAGGAGGAATTTCTTCACCCAGAGAGTGGTGAACCTGTGGAATTCTCTACCACAGAAGGCAGTAGAGGCCAATTCATTAAATATATTCAAGAAGGAGTTGGATATATTTCTTAAGGCTAAAGGGATCAAGGGATATGGAGAGAAAGCAGGGACAGGGTACTGAATTTGGATGATCAGCCATGATTGCATTGAATGGCGGAGCAGGCTCAAGGGGCCGAATGGCCTACACCTGCTCCTATCTTCTATGTTTCTATGATGTGCATCATGAGGTGGTGCCGGTAGTATTGAATCTGACCAAGGTGGGTCTGTCGAATTGGTGCAAGCCAGAGACAGAGCGGTTATAAGGGAGAATGATGTGTGAATTTGTAAAGGGATTTTGGGAAACGGCCAGCACAGCACTGGCGGAATCGGTATTAGAGCTGATATATCGCAAGGGCCCTAGGGATGGCAATGGGTCTAACAGTACTTTGGGGGAAAATAGTACCGAGGTCATTGACAAAGACGATGCTGGTTATGGGATTCAAGGGGACCATATCAGAAGGCAACGGGGACTGATAAATGATGCTGCAACTGCTTTTAACACTTGAACCTCCCTCATTAATAGCTTTCATTTGGTCAGCCTAGATCTATCCATAAAGGCAGTCAGAAATCGTTTAAGGGAAATATTGGATAAAATGAATGGTTTGGAACAGGAGGAATTGAAGGAGGACCAAATTATGACCATCCATTTGCAGGATGTAGTGAAAGTTAGAATCCCATGCTAAAAAGATAAATCAAATCTTGAGGGAGGAACAGAAAGCCTCTGATGATGCCACACTAAATGATGTATGTGTAATGTATGGATCTTGGTTGGAGGAACAAGCCCGAGAAAACCTGCAGCGAATTGCTGAAGGGAAACTCACCTCATGGGTGACTGATCGACATGAGGGCAATGTCCACTTACCAACATGCCAAGTCAGAGGGTGGGTACAGGTGTACCTGGTGGAACACGAGTGCCATTGGCAGGAGCAGAACAACATCACCCTGTTAGGGATGGTATTATATTGTCACATTTTGCCCGAAAAGGCGACCCCAAATCCTTTGTTTCATGTGGAGAACATAGGAGTATGCCAGGGAAATCACTTGATAAGGTATGATGAACCCCTGAAGTACGTGACCCGAGTGGATGGGACCACATGGGTGCTCAAGCTCAGGACACATTCATCTGTCCATATGATGTGGTAGCACATGCCGCTCCCACATGCGGGTTTAATTGGGATGGGATAGAATGGAACTGCACCATGAAAGTGTCCGGGGCCTAACCATCTTCAGCTGCTTCATCACTGACCTTCCCTCCATCATAAGGTCAGAAGTGGGGATGATCCCTGTTGATTGCACAGTGTTCAGTTCCATTCGCAACTCTTCAGATAATGAAGCAGTCCATGCCCGAATGCAGCAAGACCTGGATGATATTCAGGCTTGGTCTGATAAGTGGCAAGTAACATTCACGTCACACAAGTGCCAGGCAATGACTATCTCCAACAAGCCCCTTGACATTCAACGGCATTACCATCACTGAATCCCCCACCAAAAACATCCTGGGGGTCACCATTGACCAGAAACATAACTGGACCATCCACATAAATATTGTGCAGTATTTCGGGGGTTCATCATACCTTATCAAGTGATTTCCCTGGCATACTCCTATGTTCTCCACACGAAACAAAGGATTTGGGGTCGCCTTTTCGGGCAAAATGTGACAATATAATACCATCCCTAACAGGGTGATGATGTTCTGCTCCTGCCAATGGCACTCATGTTTGACCAGGTACACCTGTACCCACCCTCTGACTTGGCACGTTGGTAAGTGGACATTGCCCTCATGTCGATCAGTCACATAAATAATCTACAAGAGCAGGTCAGAGGCTAGGTAATCTGCAGCGAGTGTCTCACCTCCTGACTCCCCAAAGCCTTTCCACCATCTACAAGGCAAAAGTCAGGTGTGTGATGGAATACTCTCCACTTGCCTGGATGAGTGCAGCTCCAACAACACTCAAGAAGCTCGACACCATCCAGGACAAAGCAGCCCGCTTGATTGGAACTCCATCCACCACCTTAAACATTCATTCCCTCCACCAGGGAAGGGTAATAAAGGCCCATATCCCAAGAATGAAAATAAATGTGATTGCGGGAAAGCATTTCTCCGTATAATCTGCATATCGAGGGAAGGGTGAATATTGTGTTACTACCATGCACCTGGAATACCGGTACAGTAACAACCTGACTTGTCCTATTGCAGCAGGAACTTTTTGTTTTATCCCAGTCCAACCTGAGAGACTTGGGGCGCAGGTTTTGTTAAGCATTTATTCATATAGGCAAATAGATAACACTGTAAAAGATGAGTTAAAAGAGCAATCACACCTGTATGTGGCTATGACATTCCACCACTGCCAGAACACTTGGTAGAGTTATTGAGATGCGTTAGTCAGTCCCAAAAGCTCTATTATACCTTGGCCCAGAAAAACATGAACTGTGTGAAGAAATACCTAAGGTCAGGAACGATTCATCCTGGTGGGATAAAGGTACAAATATCAAGGTTCATTCTTGGATAAGGATTATCTCCCACGTTTTGGTCATTGTTCAGTTGGTGATTGTGTTATATTTATTGAAATAGAGGGGGTTGGTCAAGCTGTTACAGAAGACACCGAAGGAAGAAGATAATGACTACAAAGTGTAAGTGCCTGTGACTGAAGATTCGGGTGCACAACCACTTGAGAGTGGATTGTAAAAAGACATCATTTACTGTAAAAGTTTGTTGTAACTTGACCAAACTTAAAAGTTGACCAAATTTAATGTACCAGCATGCCTTGAGAGACCAAGAGACTTTCTGTTGAACGAATGTTAAAATAAAACTGCTGCAGCTGCAAGCTGTTAATCAGATAAGGAAGCGACAGGCCCTGAGCAGGAACAAACAGTTGGGCATTACAAAGACAGGAACATCTTCAGGCAAATGGTGTGAACGGCCTTGGGGCCCCCTGATTAACTGACTAGGTGATAAGAAGAGGAAAACTGCCGACCATTTGTCACATAGTTTGGGACACACATGCATTGAGGGGCCTGTCCAGGTTTTGGGGCATAAAAAGTGCTGCTAAAAGACACTTGGGGCTGCAGTCGGGGCAACTTGGTCAGTTGCCAGTTAAAGTCATACGTTTAGTCATCGTCGAACCGACCACTCACTGGTGTTAGTATGTATCTGGGGTTTGCTTATGATCACTTGAGTTTAAAGTAAAGGAATAGATCTGTGTATGCTTAAGTATAATCAGGAATTGTTATACGCAACAGTATTATTAGATGCTTACTGGTAATCTCTTGCTGATTTTTAAGTAAAAGAAAGTTTTTCCCTGAAAACCTTGGGTTTTGTGTTGTCTGTTCCATGGGTCTGAACTCTATAAACTGTTGGACACGGCAAGGGGTAATTCCGCATGTCTTATAGCAGCACAGAAGGAAGTCATTTGGCAAACATGCCTATGCCAGTACTAACTCTTTGACTGTGGAGATATCTCCTTTAATCCTATTTCTCTGCTCTTCTCCCAACATCCTGTTGAATTATAAAAATGGAGCTGCCCTAATCCAGTTAAAACTTGCTATCTGCAGTAAACCGAATCTAATATTGTGAGAAAGTCTCCATGATGCTAGAGATTCCTGAATTAACATTGGTTAGATTAACAAGTTCCATCATATGGCAAATAAACCCTAAGGGATAAGATAAGACTTAAATTGCATTGTTATACAAAAAATGAGGGCTGTGCTACAGTTCTCTTCAAATGTGCTTTAAAGACTATTCACAGCATAGCAACTGGAAATATTTCAGGTGCATGTAGGGAAATATGGGCCTTATCAGCGAAACCCGATTTATGAGCCATTTTCTGTAATAAAAGGATATGTTTCTCCATCATGTTCCTTTCACTCTCCTCACACACCTCTTCAATGCTCTCCTGATTATTATCTCAGATCACTGTGTGTTGTGGTCAGAATGCAGCATATCAGTGCTTTTCTTTTCTTGAGATGTGTCTGATTTTAATCTACAACACAAGTGACTCCTTTTGAGGCTTGCATTCAAGGGCAGAATAATAGAATGACACAGCACAGAGGGAGGCCATATGGCCCATCATGCCTGTGCCGGCCTTTTGGTAGAGATGTCCAATTAATCCCACTCCTCTGCCCTTTCCCCATAGTTGTGCAATTTTTTCCCCTTCAAGTATTTATCCAATTTTCTTTTGAAAGTTATTATTGAATCTACTTCCACCGCCCTTTCTGGCAGTGCATTCCAGATCATAACAACTTGCTGTGTAAAACAATCTCTCCTCATGTCGCCTCTGGTTCTTTTTCCAATTACCTTAAATCTGTGTCATCTGGTTACTGACCCTTCTGCCAGTGGAATTTCTCCCCATCTTCAGGGTTTTTAGGGGAGCTAAAAATGAGAAAGAAAGATTTGGCCGGAACTCTTCTGTGAGCCAAATGCTCACTCCAATGTAGGGTTGGCAACTCTAGCAGGACGAATTCCAGGAGGTTACATCACATGTCCTCCCGTCTCCAACCACCTCGCCCCCATGGTCCCACTATTGGTCACCCAACACGTCCATCCTCGTGGCGCCCCGCCTTCCCAACCCAATCGGAAAGCGTACAGGTTATTTGTTACCTGATTAACTGACAGTCAAGAATCAGCCAAACAGCCTTTCTTCCTCCGCCATCTCCAATATTTTAATAACTAATAAACATAAGCGTTTGTAGAAAATGAAATAATCACACAACTTTTGTGAATCTTTAATTCCTGGACACTCCAGGACAATCATGGAGAGTTGGCAACCCCATTCCAGTGATAATTTGAGGCCCTTAAACATGCGTCAAAGGCAAACAGTTCAAGTGAGTGCCAGCAAACAGGAAGCATCAGTTTTCAGAGGATTGCTTTATACTGTTTATATTCAGCTATGGGGTGTGGAAATTGCTGTAATTTTATTAATATAGACTCAATCAATAACTAAAGTCCCAGCCGATATTTCTACTATTAATTGTTGAATTGATATTGGGACAAGAATGACCGGTGACTGCTTTTTGGAGAATATCCTTCTTGCTGCTTTCCATTTTAATTGGTCACTTGTGCAGTAAAGCAAGCAGTTTTCAAACACAGTGCCACAGCCGTTGATATCCATCGGTGGCAGTCAGGGTTTCTTTTCAATGAATGCCAAAGAAAGCCAAGCTAAGCAAAATAAGAAAAGAAACGAGCACAGTGCTTACGGCGATGAACACATTCATGGCACTAAACTCACTATGTGCACTGTCCGTTCACACACAACTCTCTCTCTTGATTCCACTCTTTTACAAGGCGCACACTTGCTGAATAACAATGCTAAGTGTTAGGATAACATGACAAAGGAAAATATATGGTATTTTCGCACTGTAAAGTATATTAATATATTTCAAACAGTGTTATTTCAATTATAGTCCAGAGCAAGCACTAGGAGGTACAGTAGCATAGTGGTTATGTTACTGGGCTAGTAATCCAGTCTTGGACTAATGAACTGGAGTTCATAAGTTTAAATCTCACTATGGCAGCTGGGGAATTTAAATTCAATTTTGGAATTAAAAAAAACTCATATTGATGACCATGAAATTACTGGATTGTTGTAAGGGAAGGAAATCTTCTGGTCTATATGTGACTCCAGACCCTCCGAAATGGCCTTGCAAGCCACTTATTCAAAAAGGCGGCTCACCTTTTCCAGGGCAATTAGGGACGTGCAATAAATGCTAGCCTTGCTGGCGGCATCCACATCCAATGAATTGAAAAAAAAACTCATTTCCACAGAGAAAGATCTGTACTCACATCCTGGATGTGCAAAACCCAACTGGTTCATTAGGGTGGAATCCTTTCATCCTGATCTGGCCTATATGTGACTCCAGTACCACACCATTGTAATTGACTCTTCTAGCAAGCCACTTAGTTGTACTGAACCATATAGTAGCCATTGCTAAATTTTCAGAGGCTTTGTAAGACAAATAAGAAAAGATAATACCGTAAAGATCGTATCAGCCTGGCCGGTGGGACCCACTCCCACGCTGTGATGTCCAAATGGAGCCAGCATTTTGCATTTAATACTTTGTCCATTTTCCTTTCACTGACTCCCAGCAAATGCAGTAACCTAGGCACAGTCAAAGCTCAAGCCATTATAAACACCAATCCAGCCAGGGTTATTCTTAGAAAATAGGAAGAGTATTGATTTTCATCACGTCAGGATTTGATACTACATAATAGTGGGCTGGGGTGGCATGAAGTAGATTACAGTTTCTCAGCCCCTGTACACCCTATGAGTTATGTCTCTTCCTGTTAGTACCATTTCATTAGTGGCAATCCCCACCAGCTGAACTACTGCCACATACTGTAATTCCATCAGCTAACTTGATGTGTGTGACAGTTAAATGACACAAGATTTTATTAAAATATAAAACAGCTCCTAAAAAGTAGGATTTTCCCTCACACACAGACACCTGAGGCCTTTTGAGAAGCAGATGATCGCATTCTCTCTCATCAGGCCTGTTGTCTGTTACTGAAACATGTATTACCGAAGGGAAGGAGGTATCAGCAGCTGTTGTGACAGTATGAAGAATAATCAATGAGTTCTAAGGCCTATTTGCAGTCAAGCTCTTTCCTCCCCTAAAAAAGGACTTTAAGATGTCTTTATCAGACAGGAGAGGTAATGAGACAGATTTTGCTGGAGTGGGATTTACTCCATTAGTTAGACTTACAATTGCATGTTTAGGTTTTTAAATCTTTTTCCCACATCTATTGTCCTGAGGCCTAATGCTAATATCTAACACACAAAGATGAAAAATGAGAAAATAGCTGACAGCAGTGACGATATGCTCTCTCTCTCTAGTCCAATAAATGGCAATGCAGATTCACCAGAATGATACCTTGGCTTAAAGGTTAAATTATGAGGTCAGGTCGTATAGACTAGGCTTGTATTCCCTTGAGTATAGAAGATTAAGGGGTGATCTAATTAAGGTGTTTAAAATGATAAAAGGATTCACTAGGGTATCTCGAGAGAAACTATTTCCTCAGTTGTGGGAATCCAGAACAAGGGGACACAATCTTAAAATTAGACCTAGGACATTCAGGAGCGAAATCACAAAGCACTTTTTCACACAAAGGGTAGTGGAAACAACAACTTGTATTTATATAGCGCCTTTAACATAGTAAAACGTCCCAAGGTGCTGCACAAGAGTATTTTAAGACAAAATATTTGATACCGATCCACATAAGGATAAATTAGGGCAGGTGACCAAAAGCTTGGTCAAAGGAGCGTCTTAAAGGAGGAAAGAGAGGTAGCGAGGCGGACAAGTTTAGGCAGGGAATTCCAGAGCTTAGGGCCTAGGCAACAGAAGAAACCTGGAACTCTCGCCTCCAAAAAGGCTGTTTTGTTAGGTTAGGATATCAAGGAATATGTAATTTTAAAAAGTGGCCTCAAATCTTTTTTGATTTTAGTTTTGTGGGACTAGGAGGAGCACAAGTGATTGCCGGGATCAACATGATTACTGTGAGTCACTGCCACACCGGGCTCGCCCACCTCTGTGATCGGTTCCTTCCCCACCCCAGACCTACTTATCAGCTCGTTTGAATGCCAAGCTGGCCTGAAACATTATAGAATATTACAGCACAGGAGCAGGCCATTCGGCCCAACTGGTCTGTGCTGATGTTTATTCTCCACACAAGCCTCCTCCCACCCCTCTTCATCTCACCCTATCAGCATATCCTTCTATTCCTTTCTCCCTCATGTGTTTATCTAGCTTCCCCTTAAATGCATCTATGTTATTCACCTCAACAACTCCATGTGGTAGCAGGTTCCACATTCTAACCACTCTCTGGGTAAAGAAGTTTCTCCCGAATTCCCTATTGGATTTATTATTGACTATCTTATATTTATGGCCCCTAGTTTTGGACACGCCCACAAGTGGAAACATTTTCTCTACGTCTACCCTATGATATCATTCGTTCCACATTATCTGTTACCACATCACATTGCCAACCCTACCGCAGCACCTCCTCACACCTCACATCATAAACACGTTCCTTTGATATTGCATCCCTTATTTTAATAAAGTTCTACAAATGAAAAATACTCATTAAAATTCTCATTAAAAACCGCATTTGTGCGTGACATTAAAATGCCACCAAATCTCAATTTGCAATGAGCTATTCCAGATGAAGTCAATTAGTCGGAGACTCAATTTGTAACATGAAGAGAATGAATCAAAGGAGTGTAGTAGAATTAAAGCAGCTTGAATGTAAAGTGACCATAGGCACACTCCTGGGATATCCACATTCCTTTTGGTTTCATTTCATTTTGTAATGCTTCACTACACTCCAAGGTGTATATTGTTTACAATTGCACCCTTTTCCGGTCTTAGGCATCAGTTGTGTACTGGCACATCCAGGCAACAGTTTGCCATTAAATAATGGCCCTTATTTTGGGGACCTGAGCAGCGGCAGCACCGAGGAGGCAGAGTATATAAAGAGCGGGAGGCCAAGACAGTGCCGATCTGAGCGGCAGCAGCAGAGGAGGCAGTACTTAAACAGAGCGGGAGGCCGAGGCAGCGCGGACCTGAGCGGGGTCGGCAGTGGAGGAGGCGGTATCTCCGACGAATTCAAAAACAACAACAAAAAACAAGGTGAGACGTCACAGGACAGCAGGTAGGTGATTGGTAGGTGAGTATTAATTTTTTTTTTCTCTCTAAGCTAGGGCAGTGGTTTAACCTAAGAGCGGGAAAACTATAACGTACTTTATTAAATTAATAACTTAACTTGATAAACTAATTCATATAATTATAAATAATCATTTGAATGAAGACTTTGATTAAGAGAGCAAGAAGAGCAGCCAGAGATAAAGGTAGGCCCGGAGCCCAGGGCCCGGAGGGCTTGCGAGCATCAGGGAGCGAGGTAAAAAAAACTAAAGTGACATCAGCACAAGGGAGGGAGCTGATTGGTGAGTAGCTGGTGATTGTATTTTTTTAGTCTCGAGTTTATTTCTGTTAAGTTAGCTAATAGTCAATTAAATAGAGGAATGGTAGGGCACCTCAGTCCTGTGGAATGCACATCTTGTGCCATGTGGGAAATCCAGGATGTTTCCCGTGTCGTAGACAACCACATGCGCAGGAAGTGTCGTCAACTGGAGGAGCTCGAACTCCAAGTTTCGGAGCTTGAGCAGCAGCTGGGGTCACTACGGTGCAGCCATGAGGCTGAGAGCTATGTGGATAGCATGTTTTAGGAGGTGGTCACCCCGCAGCGTAAGAGTGTACCGACAGAGAGGGAATGGGTGATCGCCAGGCTGACAAGGTGGACCAGGCAGGTAGTGCAGGGGTCCCCTGAGTGCATCTCATTTTCTAATCGTTATTCAGTTCTAAATACTGGTGAGGGTGATGGTTCCTCTGGGGAGTGTTATGTTCATTAATAACTAGTCGTTTTTATTAAGAACAGCTAGCTTTTGCTAGACACTTTATTGAGCACATGTGGACTAGGTACAATATCTGTAGAGGCCTCCATCTTGACTGCTGCCTTGTGGGTAGCCTAGTGCATCCTAGATAGCCCACTCTTATATACATACAGCACCACCTAGTGTACCATTCCAGAATGACAGGTTGCTGATCATTACATCCCCCTTTCTTTGAGGTTAAACAAAATCAGTATCAATCAATATCAATCAATAACAACATAAACATCTTCAACAGTCAATACATTTTCAAGTAGTTTTCTTTGTACTCAAAGATTAAGTCTATCAAGCTTTTTTACTTCACGTGTGGATCTTCTCAGCATAGGTAAGTCTGATGTGTTTTCATGAGAGCCTGTATGTGTATTTGTGTTAGATTGTTCTGGTGGTGAGTGACAAGATTCAGTTGCGGCATTGTCATCGATTTGCTCTTCGATAGTCTCTTGTGTTTTTAGGAGGGAACGGCGGTTCCTCCTGAGAATCTGTCCTTCCTCAGTTCTAACAGTGTATGACCTTGGTCCTACTTCCTCAAGAACTGTAGCTTTCCTGTTCCATGCATCGGGATCCTCAATCCTGACAACATCATCCCTTGTCAATGGTTTCAGAGTTTTGGATGACTTGTCATAGTATGATTTCTGTTTCAGCTTTAACAGTTGAAGTCTCTGTCTCAGTTCCTTACTTTGCTGTTCTTTTGCACAGCAGGGTAGCATGGTACGCAACTTGCGACCCATTAGGAGTTCAGCAGGTGAAGAATCACAGTCTAAAGGTGAGGCTCGGTAGCTCAGCAGGGCGAGATAAGGATCAGACTTGCTTTCTGTCGCTTTCTTCAGTAGCTGCTTGAGAACTTGAACGCCTTTCTTTGCCTTACCATTCGACTGAGCATACATAGGACTGGATGTGATGTGTTGAAAGTCATAATGTGCTGCAAACTGTTGCCACTCCTTACAGTTGAAGCACGGACCATTGTCGCTAATGGCAATCCTGGGAATTCCATGTCTGGCGAAGATGGATTTCACATGCATTATGACACTGCTTGCTGGTGTGCTTGAGAGCAGCGCCATCTCAGGATAGTTAGAATAGTACTCAATCATTATTAGATATTCTTTACCATTTAAATGAAAGAGGTCCATACCAACCTTTTGCCATGGTGCTGTTGGTAAGTCAGCTACTTTCATTGGTTCCTTTGTTTGTTTGTTTTGGTGTTTCTGACATGCCTCACATTTGCCTATCATGTTCTCAATGTCCTTATTTATGCCAGGCCATTAAACAGTGCCTCTTGCTCTCCTTTTGCATTTTTCAATTCCGAGGTGTCCCTCATGAATCCTTTTGAGCATATCTTGACGTAGAGCCTGTGGATTGACTATTCTGTTCTGTTTTAGTAATAGTCCACTTGCGACACCCAATTCTGACCTTATGTGAAAATATTTTGGACAGGAACCTTTTGGCCAACCATGATGAATGTTCTCTATTACTGTTTGTAACACTGCATCTTTTACTGTTTCTTCTGCTATTTGCTTTGATTTTGTGTCTGACATGGGCAGCGCAGCAGTGACCATACTCACATGAACATCCACGTCTTCTTCAGTAGAGCTCACTTGACTCATTGTGGGTGCTCGGGATAAAGTGCATCTGCTAACACTATGTATTTGCCTGGTGTGTAGATCAGTTCAAAGTCATATCTTTGCAGCTTCATCATGAGACGTTGACTCCTTGGAGACATCTCATTCAGATTTTTTTTTATGATGGCAACCAGTGGGCTGTGGTCTGTCTCAACTTTGAAGGTGGGAAGCCCATATATGTAGCCATGAAACTTTTCTTGTCCAACTACCAAGCCTAGACATTCCTTTCAATCTGGGCGTATCGACACTCAGTATCAGTCATAGACCTGGAGGCATAGGCAACAGGCTTCCAATCTTCACCCTCTGCTTGTAGCAAGACCGCACCTAGGCCATCTTTTGATGCATCCGTTGACACTTTGATTCTTTTTGTTGGGTCAAAGAAGGTGAGTACAGGTGTGGTTGTCAGCACTGTTTTGAGGTTCATCCACTCTTGTTCATGTCTTTCTGTCCATGTGAACCAATTTGTTTTACATAGCAGGTCTCGCAGACAGGCTGCCTTGGCTGAGAAGTTAGGAATGAACTTTCCAATTAAGTTTATCATCCCCATGATGCGTAGCACTCCTTTTTTGTCAGTGGGTCGGGGCATTTTGAGTATGGCATTTACTTTTTCCATATCTGGCTCTATTCCTTTACCAGATAGATTATCTCCTAGGAAAGTGACTTCCTGGATGCCAAACTGACACTTGGCTTTGTTGAGCTTCAGTCCATTCCAGCGTATGCTCTGTAACACTTTAGTCAGTCTCTCATTGTGTTCTTTCAGTGTGGAGCCCCAGATGATGATGTCATCAACATAGACCCGGACACCTTCCAGACCTTCAATTATGTGTTCCATCACTCTATGAAAGATTTCAGATGCAGATATTATCCCGAAAGGCATTCTGAGGAAACAATACCTGCCAAATGGTGTGTTGAAGGTACAGTATTTGGTGCTCTCTTCATCCAGTTTTAGTTGCCAAAATCCTTGTGAGGCATCGAGCTTTGTAAAGTATCTGGCACCTGACATTTCACTGGTGATTTCTTCTCGCTTGGGAATCTGGTTGTGTTCACGTTTTATGTTTGCATTTAAGTCCTTTGGATCCATGCATATTCTTAGATCATTGTTCTTTTTCTTTACACATACCATAGAGTTAACCCAGTCTGTTGGCTCTTCGACTTTCCTGATGACTCCTAGTGTGGTCATTCTGTCCAGTTCTTTCTTGAGCCTGTCATGCAGGGGTGCTGGAACTCTTCGTGGAGCATGTACCACTGGCTGAGCATTCTCCTTTAGCTGGATCTTGTAAGTGAATGGTAGAACTCCAAATCCTTTGAACACATCCTGGAAATTATTCACTACAGAATCCACCGAGTCATCTGGTCTGCTTATGGCACAGTTTATACAGTAGACTCTCTTGACCAGTTCTAAGTCCTCACAAGCTTTGTCACCCAGTAGTGAATCAAGTCCTTCAGCCACAACAGAAAACATGAGATGATGCACTTTGTCTTTGACTGTCACTTTAAGTCTGCATACACCTAAGCTATCTATTTTCTGTCCCTTTTAGTCCTTCAGTAGTACTGACTTTTTCTGTATTTTGGGCTTTTCTTTCATATTGTTAATGTCACTCATACTGATTAAGTTTGCTTTTGCCCCAGTGTCTAGTTTCAATGTAACTAATGCTCCATTTACCTGCAGTGGGATCATCCATTTGTCCTCTTTTGCTGCATTAGCTTTATGTTCAGCATTGTTAATTCCTGAGGGCTGCACATTTTCTGTATTCTTTTTGATATTGTCACATGACACCATTCCTACAAAACATGTCTCACTTAAATCAGTGTCCTCAATTACATTAACTCATTGCCCTTTCTTAGTTTTTACTTTTGAAAAGCATTGTTTGGCAAAGTGATTCTTTCCATGACATTTTGTGCACATTTTTTCAAACGCTGGGCATTGTCTTAACTGGTGTTTGTAACCACAGCGTTTACAATTAAAATGTCATCCTCCAATTGCTTTTTATTTCTGTTCTGCCCATGTTTCTTCCCCTTGTAGGACACAGCACCGACAGCAGCACTTACTGCAATCGCACCATCATTGATTTCACTGAAAGTCTTGGCATGCTTTTGAGTTAGCTCGTTAGCTTGGCATATTTTCACAGCAATTTCCAATGTTAGTTCGGTTTCTCTCAACAGACGTTCCCTGACTTTTTTTATCATGAATACCAAACACGATCTGGTCACGAATCATGGATGCTTTCAGCTCAGAGAAATTACATGTCTGTGCTTTCAGTTTCAGATCAGTCAAAAAGCTATCAAAAGCCTCATTTTGCTGCTGTGTCTGAGAATGGAAGATGTACCTCTCATAGGTTTCATTATTTTTGGGAGAACAATGTGTCTCAATCTTCTTTAGCACATTGTCTAATTTTTCTCTGTTCTCCTCTGGATTAAATACAAATGTATTAAATACCTCTATCACTTGTGGGCCTGCAACCATGAGCAGCAACGCTATTTTCCTTGCGTCTGGCTTCGTACCGTACCCGATGGCAGCAATGTCGAGTTCAAATTGTTTTTTAAAAGTCTGCCAATTGTAGTCGACATTTCCTGTGAGTTTCAAACGCTCTGGTGGCTTCAAATTCTCCATGTCGCATTGCACAATATTCAGCAGATCTTACCAATCCTGGTACCATGTTATGTTCATTAATAACTAGTCGTTTTTATTAAGAACAGCTAGCTTTTGTTAGACACTTTATTCAGCACATGTGGACTAGGTACAGTATCTGTAGAGGCCTCCATCTTGACTGCTGCCTTGTGGGTATCCTAGCCCACTCTTATATACATACAGCACCACCTAGTGTACCATTCCAGAATGACAGGTTACTGATCATTACAGGGAGTACAGCCAAAGCCAAGTCCATGGCACCACAGGTGGCTCAGCTGTATGGGGGAGGAAGATTGGGAAAGCAGTAGTGATAGGGGATTCAATAATTAGGGGAAAAGACAGACGTTTCTGCGGCTGCAGGCATGATTCCAGGATGGTATGTTGCCTCCCTGGTGCCAGGGTCAAGGGTGTCACTGAGAGGCTGCAGAACATCTTGAGGGGGAGGGTGAACAGCCAGAGGTCGTGGGCCATATTGGTATCAAAGACATAGGTAGAAAGAGGGATGAGATCCTGCAAGCAGATTTTAGGGAGCTAGGAAAGAGATTAATAAGCAGGACCTCAAAGTGAGTAATCTTCGGATTGCTCCCAGTGCCACAAGCTAGTGAGTATTGAAATAGGAGGATCGAGCAGATGATTGCATGACTGGAGAGATGGTGTAGGAGGGTGGGCTTTAGATTTCTGGGACATTGGGACCAGTTCTGGGGGAGGTGGGACCTCAAGAGGCCAGACGGGTTGCACGTTAACAGAGCTGGGACCAATGTTCTCATGGCAGGTGCTGCTAGTACTGTTGGGGAGGGTTTAAACTAATTTGGCAGGGGGATGGGCACCAGGATGTAGCATTAGAAAGGAGAAACAAGGTGCACAAAGGATTGGGAGAGACAGATAGCACTAGAGTAAGAAATAGGTGGGGTCAGACTAAGAGAGAATACAAGGAGGTCTAAGACAGGTTTACAGTGCAAGTGAGTAAAAGCACGAAGTGTGGTAAATAAGGTTGGTGAGCCGCAGGTGCAAATAGCCACATGGGAAAATGATGTTGTGTCGATAATGGAAACCTGGCTCAAAAAAGGGCAGGATTGGGTACTAAATATTCCTGGATATAAGGTGTTCAGGAAAATAGGGAAGGAAAGAAAGGAGGTGGAGTGGCAGTATTGATTATGGAGAGTATTACAGTGCTGGAGAGTGAGGATTGCCCTGGAGGGGTCAAGGACAGAATCTATTTGGTTAGAGTTAAGAAATAATAGAGGTGCCATTACACTAGATGTATTCTATAGGCTGCCAACTAATGGGAAGGATATAGAGGAGCAAATTTGCAGGGAGATTACAGAGAGGTGCAAGAACTATAGAGTAATGATAATGGGGGACTTCAATTATCTGAATATAGACTGGGATAGTAATAGTGTAAAGGGCAGAGAGGAGGAAGAATTTCTGAACTGTGTTCAGTAGGACTTTCTTGATCAGTATTTTTCTAGCCCAACGAGGAAGGAGGCATTGTTGGATCTAGTTCTGAAGAATGAGGTGGGTCAAGTGGAGCAAGTGTCAGTTGGGGAAAATTTAGGGAACAGTGATCATAATATCATAAGGTTTGGATTAGCTATGGAAAAGGACAAGGAGCAATCTAGAGTAAAAATATTTAATTAGAGGAGGGCCAATTTCAGTGGGTTGAGCCCGGATCTGGCCTGGGTAAATTGGAATCAAAGATTGGCAGGCAAAACTGTAATTGAACAATGAGCTGCCGTTAAAGAGGAGATTGTGTGGGTACAGTCAAGATACATTCCCATGAGGGGGAAAGTTAGGGCAATCAAAGCCAGAGTTCCCTGGATGACGAAAGAGATAGAGAGTAAGGTGAAGCAGAAAAAGGGGGCGTATGATAGATATCAGATTGAGAATACATCTGAGAATCAGGCTAAATATAGAAATTTCAGAGGGGAAGTGAAAAAGAAAATAAGAGGGGCAAAGAGAGGGCATGAGACTAGATTGGCAGCTAACATAAAAGGGAATCCAAAAATCTTCTATAGGCATATAAATAGTAAACGGGTAGTAAGAGGAGGGGTGGGGCTGATTAGGTACCAAAAAGGAGACCTATGCATGGAGGCAGAGGGCATGGCTGAGATACTAAATGAGTACTTTGCATCTGTTTTTAACAAGGAAGAAGATGCTGCCAAAGTCATTGTGAAAGAGGAAGTAGTGGAGATACTGGATGGAATAAAAATTGATAAAGAGGAGGTACTAGAAAGGCTGGCTATACTTAAAGTAGATAAGTCACAAGGACCGGACGGGATGCATCCTGGAATGCTGAGGGACGTAAAGGTGGAAATTGCGGAGGTACTGGCCATAATCTTCCAATCCTCCTTAGATATGGGGGGTGGTGCCAGAGGACTGGAGAATTGCAAATGTTGCTCCCTTGTTCATAAAATTGTGTAAGGATAAACCCAGCAACTACAGGCCAGTCAGTAGTGGGCAAGTTTTTAGAAACGATAATCCAGGACAAAGTTTACAGTCACTTGGGCAAGTGTGGATTAATTAAGGAAAGCCAGCATGGATTTGTTAAAAGCAAATTGTGTTTAACTAACTTGAATGAGTTTTTTGATGAGGGTAAGGCAGTTGATCTGGTGTACATGGACTTCCAAAAGACATTTGAAAAAGTGCCACGTAATAGGCTTACCAGCAAAGTTGAAGCCCACGGTATAAAAGGGACAGTGGCAGCATGGATACAAAATTGGCTAAGTGACAGGAAACAGAGAGTAGTGGTGAATGGTTGTTTTTCAGACAGGAGGAAGGTATACAGTGGTGTTCCCCAGGGGTCGGTATTGGGACCACTGCTTTTCTTGATATATATTAATGACTTGGATATGAGTGTACAGGGCACAATTTCAAAATTTGCAGATGACACAACATTGGAAGTAGAGTGAACCATGAGGAGGAGAGTATTAGACTTCAAGAGGACATAGACAGGCTGGTGGAATGGGCAGACATGTGGCAGATGAAATTTAATGCAGAAAAGTGCAAAGTAATACATTTTGGTAGGAAGAACAAGGCAGGGCAATATAAAGTAAAGGGTGCAGTTCTAAAGGGGGTGCACAAACAGAAAGACCTGGGGGTATATGTGCACAAATCATTGAAGGTGGTACGGCAGGTTGAGAAAGCAGTTAAAATTGCATACGGGATCCTGGGCTTCATAAATAAAGGCATTTAGTACAAAAGCAAGGAAGTTATGGTGGACCTTTAGAAAATACTGGTTTGGCCTCAACTGGAGTATTGTGTCCAATTCTGGGCACCGCACTTTAGGAAGGATGTGAAGGCCTTAGAGAGGGTGCAGAAAAGATTTACAAGAATGGTTCCAGGGATGAGGGACTTCAGTTACATGGATAGACTGGAGAAGCTAGGGTTGTTCCCCTCGGAGCAGAGATGTTTGAGAGGAGATTTGATAGAGGTGTTCAAAATCATGAGGGGTCTAGACAGAGTAGATAGAGAGAAACTGTTCCCATTGGTGGAAGGGTCGAGAACCAGAGGGCACAGATTTAAGGTGATTGGCAAAAGAACCAAAGACGACGTAATTTTTACTTAGCGAGTGGTTAAGATCTGGAATGCACTGCCTGAAAGGATGGTGGAGGCAGATTCAATTTATCTTTCAAAAGGGAGTTGAATAAGTATCTGAAGGAAAAAAAAATTGTAGACCTACGGGGAAAGGTCAGGGGAATGGGACTAGCTGAGAGTCGGCACAGGCTCAACGGGCCAAATGGCCTTCTTCCATGCTGTAACCATTCTATGAGTCTATGGCCTAGAAATTCAGTTGGTAGCGCCAGCGATTAGCGCCTAAAGAGCCCGAGAATTGGGGCGTTACCCAATTTTCGGGCGGGCGCAGTGAATATAGCGCCACCTCCCATATTGAGTATCCTTTTAGCGCCGGCGCTAACTCTTTTCGCTCGCCCGCAGGCGCAGGCAGATCATGACGTCATTTCAGTGTGCAACGCCTTTTTGGCGCCCCGGACCGGATATTCGGTGGCGCCCACAACCTTTTCGCCTGGCGCTATTAGTGACAGTTGGATGGAGCGTTCCCAGGCCCTTCTCGGACTCGGGGGGCGCTATTTAAAGGGGACAGCACTAGTATAAAAGCTGCAGCCATTTGGGCTGGCCATTCTGATCGTTGCTGGAGAGAGTTGCTGACCTTCTGTTGGACAGTAATTTTCTCATTGAGCCTTCGGAGCAGCTTGAGGGCCTGGCTCCCAAGCTGGTGATGCAGCATCTGAAAGCAGGGAGGTGAAAGAGTGGCTTTAGCAAAAGGACAGCTTGGCAGCAAGGGATGCCAGATTGCGGCAAGGCTATGACATGGGTCCACAGTGAGAAAGCATGCTGGCGGGGGGAACAAGTGGAAGGAGACAGTTGTAAAAGGTGAGAACCTTACCATCGCTGTCGACAATGGGGTCGGCAGCTGCAGTGGTTGCAGGACCACTCAGACGTCCTCCAAGAATCTGGTGGACTCTCTCCTCGAGATCTGTGAGAGTGACCACTTGTGAAGGTCCTCCACCGGTGCGAAGCTGGTCTTTGCCAATCCTCGCCAGCTTGGACTACAGGGGAAAGGAGGGGAAGTTATGTTACATGATGCCCTGAGTGATCATCTCATGCCCCCCATGGTGGAAGAGCCCTTACATGATGCCCTGAGTGATCATCTCATGCCCCCCATGGTGCAAGAGCCCTTACATGACGCCTGAGTCAAATGTGCATGTGTGTGCCCAGAAAGGGCCATGGGTGCGTGCTGGCAGATGGCCAATGGGGCACAGCCCACCCTGTAGCCATAAAGTCAGGTGCAAATGAGGGGATGCACAAGTTTGCAGAAACAACACTCACCCTCACGACCCGAGTGAGTTCGTTGAATTTCTTTCAGCATTGGACAGGGCTCCTGGTCACCATGCTGCTGGAGTTGACCCTCTGGCATACATCCCTCCAAGCTCGTCGGTAGTCCTTATGATTCGGCCTCATGCCATTGTCTGGGTAGAGAACATCTCGCCGGCGCTCCACTGCGGCCACCAATTGCTCCAGAGTCTCATTGGTGAAGCGCTCTGCTCTCTGTCTCACCTTCTCCATCTGGTCCAAGTTTTTAGCGCCAGAGAAGGGCCTGCACCGATTCTGAGGCCTGCAAGGCGAAGAGTGTGCATGCTGAAGCTGACTGACCCACCCCTTTAAGAGCTGGCCGGCGCCTGGAAGTCTCGTGGTCATCAGTAATAGAGGGCACCTGCGCTGCGCCCGTCCGCTCCAATATTGGGTTGCGCTGGAAGATTAGCGCCTTAGGAGTCCCGTGTAATGCCTGAATTCGCGCCTCAATCCCCTTTAGGGGCGATGCAACCCAATATCGTGCCAGGCGGCGATAAGTTTCGTCTGGCTATAAACTTTGCGCAGCGCCAGTTCTAACGCCTCAAGCGGGGCTATACCCAATTTCTAGGCCTATGTTTCTAACCGTAAAAATATTGATTTTGGTTACTGTCTTAAAATGTATATATTTTTTCGTTATTATTTCCCTATCAACTCCTTACAGACAGACAGTGGAGGATTATTTAAGACCACTGTAAGAATTGTCATTTAATGCCAATATTAATAAAAAATAACTGATCAAGTAACCAGTGAGTTTGGGACCATCTAGATCACCTTAAGAGGGTCAGAGACAAATTTATTGCAGCAGATTCCTGAACTGGCTATACCTCTATTTTTTTGGCCTGTTCCAGGAGGTGGGAAAGAAGGATAATCACTTGGGGATGAATCCAGCAAAAATGGGGTGAGGGTGTGTGGGCCTGGTCTGACCAGATGTACCTCATCTAATTCTATTCCAGGTCCCACTGAGAACCTGGAATGCAAGTACTCCTGGTATAAGAAGCTATCACCCCCACCTCTGTGCTACCTTATAACAATGGTCATTTTTGAGGTGGGCAGGAGCTCTGCTCCTAACAGGCTATCGCAGAAAGTATAAAACATGTCAACACAGCACATGACATCACATCGTATCACATCTAACCTAATGTAATATACTGTAACATAACATAACATAATGTAACATAGCGTTATGTACTATAAACAAAGCACAACACAATGAAACGTATTGTAACATGTTTCACAGCATTAAGTGTGCATCCATATTCCATCAATAGAGCTCAGGGCAAATTTCCCCTAAAGCAAGTTGCAATCCCAAACTTGTCTGACATTTAAACTCTGCCTTTTAAAAAAGAATCTGTAATTGGGCTGTGTATATCTCATTGGAGACTAAGGTTCTCAAGATCAGACTTACTTGACATTTAAGGGTCAAAAAAAATTGCATTGAATTTGTCCATCTTATGAACTGTAATCTGTTGAATGATATGGAACAGCTTTAAGAACTCAGGGCTAGATTTTCAGTTGCTTGCGCCAGCAGTTAGCGCCTTAAGAGAAGTGATTTTCGGGCGCTATGTGTGTAGCGCCCAGGTGCAGCGGAGTTTGCGCCCCGCCCCAAATTAAGTTGCCCGTTAGCGCCGGCGCAAAGTTTAGCGGCCGCCCGGATGCACGCGCAGAAAATGACATCACATCCTCGTGCAACGCCCTTTGGCCGCCCCGAATCCAAACTTCAGTCGGACCGCCCCATTGTGCGGCTGGCGTCCAGAGCGTTTGTAAAATGGAACGCAACAGACCCTGGGGAGCGCAAATTAAAGGGCACTCCTCATGCACTATAAACGGCAGTCTGCATGTGTTGTGTGGAAGGATCCAGTGTGTTGTTGTGAACGGTGTATTTATGTTTCCGGGCACCACCACCACCACCACCTCCTCCTCCTCCTCCTCCTCCTCCTCCTCCTCCTCCTCCCCTCCTCCTCCTCCTCCTCCTCCTCCTCCTCCTCCTCCTCCTCCTCCTCCTCCTCCTCCTCCTCCTCCTCCTCCTCCTCCTCCTCCTCCTCCTCCCCCCTCTGCTTTTGAAAAGAACACATGCACCCTTCCCCTTTAAGAGCTCACTGGCACCAGAGTGTCTGCCGTGCGCTGCGCCTGAGCTCGGGCGTTGCGCTCTGCACCGCCGGCTTAGCGCCTAAAGATAGTAGTGGAACGCCTCCTTTAGCGCTCCACCAACCTCTTAGGGCGAAGCCACTGAATTTTTGGCAACGGGGCGCTACTTTGGGGCGGGCGCTAACTTCGGGCGGGCGCTAAGGTTAGCGCCCCGAAACTGTCTATACTGAAAATCTAGCCCCCAGACTATAAACATTATGGCCCCAATATTTATGGGGAGCTGGGGAGGGTGTAGGTAAGGCCCAAAATGACTCAAGAAGCCGGCTAGCTCAGGAACGTGGAGGTCCTGCTGAACGTAACAGCAGGGCCTCATTATCATTTTTATGTTCCATTTCCCGCTCGGCAGCCGGCCGGTCTGACAGCCTAGCCGGCGGGCGAGAGAGATAACCAGTGGCAGAAGGCCGCAGCCAGGGACCCTTGGGGATGGACCCCGGCAATCAGGAGAGAGGCTGCAATGTGGAGGAGGCGAGAGAAGCCGCAATGTACAGGAGGGAGGGATCGGGTGGGGGGAGGCTGAAGGCGCCCTTGTAAGGCTGTGGGGAACACTCGTGCTCCTCCTTGCCCACAGAGAATGCTGGAAAAGGTACTTATCTTGTGGGGTCAGGAGTTCCCGTCTCCCTTTCACTGCTGGGTTTCCCAATCCTTGAGAAACCCGTGCAGCAGCAGTGCATTTTAAATTGGCTACCAATTGCACTGCGGGGGCCCGATTTAAATATGTTAGTTAAGTGTCCCGCCTCTCCAGGGGGAAAATATTGTGGCCCATACCTCTGGCGGGGGTCCAACAGATAAGCCGGAACATGGCTAGACCGAGTCCCAACCTAAGCTGGGAATTCCCAGTCAGCCTGATAAGGGGCAGAGCCTTGGTCCACCCTTTCAAGGCCACTGAGGTAGAGGGAGCAGGGTCGGTGCAGGCACTCCCGCTGCTGGGAATCCCGTTTTCCACAGGCCCATATGGGGCTGACTTATGATCCACCCACCTCATGGCTGACAGATGCAGACACTTCAAAGTCAACCCCTATGTTCATAGAGCAAGCCAAACTGCAGGCATGGCATGAGAATAATGAAAATAAGGTGGATGAATTAGCTGCGCAAATTGATGTAAACGGGTATGATATAATTGGGATTACGGAGACATGGCTCCAGGGTGACCAAGGCTGGGAATTCAACATCCAGGGGTATTCAATTTTCAGGAAGGACAGGCAAAAAGGAAAAGGCGGTGGGGTAGCATTGCTGGTTAAAGAGAAGATTAACACAATAGTAAGGAAGGATATTAGCTCTGATGATGTGGAATCTGTATGGGTAGAGCTGAGAAATACCAAGGGGCAGAAAATGTTAGTGGGAGTTGTATACAGACCCCCAAACAGTAATGCTGAGGATGGGGATAGCATTAAACAGGAAATTAGAGATGCGTGCAATAAGGGCAAAGCAGTTATCATGGGTGACTTTAATCTACATATAGATTGGTCTAACCAAATTAGTAACAATATTGTGGAAGAGGAATTCCTAGAGTGTATACGGGATGGTTTGCTGGACCAATATGTCGAGGAACCAACTAGAGATCAGGGCATCTTAGACTGGGTATTATGTAATGAGAAAGGATTAATTAGCAATCTTGTTGTGCAAGGCCCCTTGGGGAGGAGCGATCATAATATGATAGAATTCTTCATTAAGATGGAGAGTGAAGTACTTGATTCAGAGACTTGGGTACTGAATTTAAATAAAAGAAACTATGATGGTATGAGGTGCGAGTTGACTAGGATGGATTGGGGAATGTTACTTAAAGGGTTGACGGTGAATAGACAATGGCAAACATTTAAAGATCGCATGGATGAACTACAGAATTTGTTCATCCCTGTTTGGCATAAAAATAAAACAAAAAAGGTGACTCAACCATGGCTAACATGGGAAATTAGGGATAGCATAAAATCCAAGGAGAGGACATATAAATTGGCTAGAAAAAGCAGCAAACCTGAGGGTTGGGAGCCGTTTAGGATTCAGCAAAGGAGGACAAAGGGATTAATTAAGAGGGGGAAAATAGAGTATGAGAGTAAGCTTTCAGGGAACATAAAAACTGACTGCAAAAGCTTCTATAGATAAGTGAAGAGAAAAAGATTGGTAAAGTCAAGCATAGGTCCCTTGCAGTCAGAATCAGGGGAATTTATATTGGGGATCAAAGACATGGCAGACCAATTAAATACATACTTTGGTTCTCTCTTCACAAAGGAGGACACAAATAAACTCCCAGAGATGTCGGTGAACATAGGGTCTAATGAGAGGAAGGAACAGAATGAAATCAGTATTTGAAGGGAAATGGTGTTAGGGAAATTGATGGGATTGAAGGCCGATAAATCCCCAGGGCCTGATAATCTACATCCTAGGGTACTTAAGGAAGTGGCCCTAGAAATAGTAGATGCATTGCTGGTCATCTTCCAAAATTCTATAGACTCTGGAACAGTTCCCATGGATTGGAGAGTAGCTAATGTAACCCTACTATTTAAAAAAGGTGGTAGAGAAAAAATTGGGAATTATAGACTGGTAAGCCTGACATTGGTAGTGGGGAAAATGCTAGAGTCCATTATAAAAGATGTAATAGCAGAGCACTTGGAAAACAGTAACAGGATCGGACAAAGTCAACATGGATTTACAAAGGTAAATCATGCCTGACTAATCTACTGGAATTTTTTGAGGATGTAACTGATAGGATAAGGGAAAACCAGTGGATGTGGTGTATTTGGACTTTCAGCAGGCTTTCAATAAGGTCCCGCATAAGAGACTAGCATGCAAAGTTAAAGCACATGGGATTGGGGGTAAGGTACTGACTTGGATAGAAAACTGGTTGGCAGACAGGAAGCAAAGAGTTGGAATAAACGGGTCTTTTTCCGAGTGGAAGGCAGTGACTGGTGGAGTACCGCAGGGATCGGTGCTAGGACCCCAGTTATTCACAATATGTATTAATGATCTAGAAGAGGGAACTAGATGTAATGGCCTAGAAATTCAGTAGCGTGCGCCAGCCGTTAGCACCTTAGGAGGAGTAGATCTCGAGCGCTAGGCGCTTAGCGCCCGGGCGCAGCGCGATCTGCGCCTCGCCCCAACTTCAGTAGACATTTAGCGCCAGCGCAAAGTCTTTGCGCGCGCCCTGCTGCGCGCGCAGATTATGACGTCATTTCCTCGTGCAACGCCCTTTGTGCACCCCAAACCAGAACTTCAGTCGCGCCGGCCCATTGTGCGCCGGGCAGCCCTAACGACTGTGGAGTGGAACGGTACACAGCCGAAGCGGGCCGCGGGGAGCGCAAATTAAAGGGCACTTACCCTGCACTATAAAGGGCTGCCATTTTGCAGCAATCACTCCTGTGCAATGGATTTTTTGAAAAAAACGAAGGAAGGGAGCTTACTGCTTTGGGCCAACACTAGGACAGGTATTTTTGGCTTCAGGCCAGAGCTTGGCAATTCGCCTTCACTGATATCTCATTGTTTGCCAGCATATTATGGGGGCTGCATGGGGTGCCAATGCTGAGTTTCAGGATTATGTCGGAAGGGCTCGCAGACGCTGGGTTAGAGGGGCAGCCCTGACTAGACGCAGAGGGGGCAACAGGCGTCGGCAACGTGGGCCTTACCCACTCAGGCAATACCGCCAGCAGGTCTCGTATCTCAACATGACTGGCGCGCGATGTGTTAGGAGGCTGCGATTCAGAAGGGAGGTGGTTGCAGAGATCTGCCATCTGCTTCACAGAGATCTGCGTCCATAGCTGAGTTGCAGGATGTCTCTGTCGGTGGAAGTGAAGGTGACGGTGGCTCTGAACTTCTATGCCACCGGCTCCTTCCAATCAGCTGCTGGGGACATTGCTAACATATCCCCGTTCGCCGTCCATTGCTGCATCCACCAGGTCACCAATGCCCTTTTCAGAAGGAGACGCTAATTCATCTCCTTCCCCATGACCCTGGAGAGGCAGCAGCAGCGTGCAGTGGGATTTGCAAGAATCGCGGACTTCCCCATGGTGCAGGGCGCCATTGACTGCACGCATGTGGCTTTGCGGGCACCTCTGGACCATCCCGAGGATTACCGCAACCGGAAGGGCTACCATTCCCTCAACGTACAGCTGGTGTGTGACCACAGGCAGCGCATCCTAGCTGTCAATGCCCGCTTTCCAGGCAGCAGCCACGATGCCTTTATCCTGCGACAGACTACTGTGGCTGATATCTTCCAGGCACAGCCTCACCCAAGAGGATGGCTTATCGGTGACAAAGGCTATCCTTTGTGTACCTGGCTCATGACCCCGCTCCGCGCGCCCAGGACCCCTGCTGAAGAGGCATACAACGAGAGCCATCAAGCGACTAGGAACATCATAGAACAAACAATTGGCGTCCTCAAGCAATGGTTCCATTGCCTGGATCGTTCCGGCGGATCTCTGCAGTATTCACCGGAGCGAGTCTCTCAGTTCGTGGTCGTTTGCTGCATGCTGCACAACCTGGCTATCCGCAGGACTCAGGCACTGCCACCTCACGCTGGAGCACCACCTCAGGAGGAGGAGCAGGAGGAGCATGAGGAGGAGGAGGAGGAGGAGGAGGAGGAGGAGGAGTACCAGGCCAGGAGGGAGGCACAAGGTCCAAGGGCCGCCCGTCGGCGGCTTATTGAACGTCACTTCTAGGCCCCCTGTCAGGTCATGGCTTGTGCCAATGAAAGAACATGAATGCAGCCGCTCCGCAAGCCCTCAGCCGCTTAAGGCAACAAACACTTCAAAGATCAAACATGGACAATATGAATAAATAAAATGCTTTATTGAACAAACTCAGGGCCCTTCCCACATGAAACCCAAAAACAGACAAGACCCCCCAAAAAACAGTCACACACATGACTCACTCCCACAACCTGGGGAGGAATAACAAAACATTTGAACAAAAATGGCCTTCATCCTCGGCCTTTACAGAACAACCATCCCCAGAAACAAAACAACCATCCCCAGAAACAAGACAACCATCCCCAGAAACAAAACAACCATCCCAATATAAACAAACATTTGTCCACACCCTCTACTTTGTGGCCCGCGAGGGCGATTCCTTGTCCAGCCTTTGGCGGCCCCTGGCCGCCCTGCTGCTCCTCCTCAAACCGTGGCCAGTGGCTGCTGCAAGGCTGGGGGAAGGCTCCTGAGGGGCACATGTCCTCACGGCAGATGCCCTTGGGGGTCGGCCTAGGCGAGGTCTGGGCCTCGAGGGGCCGGCTGGTGAATGCTGCAGCTGTGGCTGGCCAGCATCAGTCGGACCAGCATCTCGTGGCAGCTACACTGGGGGAGTGACAGTGGCGGCTGGAGGAATGGGGGCAAGCTGGCGTATGGCAGGCCGCCGCTGGTCAAGTGACACACTGGCACTCGCCCGGGCCCGCACTGCAGCATGCGCTGCCATGTGCCGAACGACAGACCGCTGTGCTGCTACAGCGCGGCGGGTGTCCTGGCGATGCCTGGCTGACGCAGCGAGTGTGGCAGCAGTGAGTGCCCGTGCTGCCCTGGTCTGTGACTGCATCAGACCAGCCAGTGACTGCACGGCACCACTGATCAGCTGCCCACTCGCTGCCTGTGCTGCCACGAATTCGGCACGACTCACGTCCTGTGCTGCCCCGAATAGCTCCAAACTCCTGGCCTGTGAGGCCCCGAACTCGGCCACACTATGAGCCAGGGACTCGATGGCCTCAGGCATCCATGCCACAACCCCCATGAGCTCGGTGTGCCGGCACTCCGAGTCCACGGACATTTGATCGAGGAGGCGCAGCTCCTCGGAGTTGACCGTCGGCGGACTGGAGGCCGGACTCTCCCTCTGGGGAGAAGGCCGCCAAGCTGGCCGACCCTTCCCGCGTTGCTGGATGCCACTGGGCCCAGCAACTACACCCCTCTGGGAAGAAGGCCGCTGAGCAACCGCACACCCCCTGCGTTGCTGCACGCCACTGGTCCCAGGAGCGACACTCCCCTCCAACACTTCCCCCACGCTCTCCTCCAGGGAAGACGTGTCCCCTACATTGGCATCCCCTGGCGCGGGTGAGGGTTCCCCTGATGGGCCGCCTTCCTCTTCCTCTTCCTCCTCCTCCTCCTCCTCCTCTTCCGAGGGGCTGTCAGTGGCAGCTTCAGGGACCTCCTCCTCACCATCTGAAAGCAGGAAGGGACAAGAGTAGCTTTAGATTGAGGAGAGGGCGTCAGCGAGGGAGGCATGAGTGGTGGCATTCAGCGCATTGGTCGGACAGTGGCAAAGGATGTAGATCTGATGCGCAAGTGGGACGAGAGAGGTCCAAAAGGTGATGTCCTTACCATTGGTGCCCAGAACAGGGTCGGCATCTCCACTGGCAACAGGGCCAATCACCCGGGCTCCCATGAGGCGACCCATGCGCTCTTCCAGGTCAGTGAGCTGCTGGATCTGGGGACCGCCTCCCCCGGTCTCAGTCCGGCTCTTCTGATTGTGGGCCAGCTTGGCCTGCAAGAGAAAGGACGGCCTCTAAGTACAGTGTGGAGCCCTGATCTGGTGTGCACTGCCTCCCATGGTCGAATAGCTTGGCCAGTGTGGAGCCCTGATCTGGTGTGCACTGCCTTCCATGGTCGAATAGCTTGGCCAGTGTGTCAAGTGCAGAATGTGCAATTGATGTTCATGCCAGTCCCATAGCTGCTGGATGAGGGCTGGCCATTAGGGTTTTCAGGTCCCTTTGCCCATAATGTGAGGTGCACATGCAAGGATGAGGAGGACACTGGAAAGGCTACTCACCCTGACAATCCTCGTGAGGTCATTGAACTTTTTTCTGCATTGGATAGAGTTCCTGGGGACCTCGCTGTTGGCTGTCACCCTGATGGCGACCTCCCTCCAGGCTTTCCTGTAGACGCTGGTGGTAGGCTTCTTCCCACTGTCCGGGAACAGGTGTTTGCGTCTCCTCTCCAAAGCCCTAACCAGCACCCTCAAATCATGGCCAGTGAAGCGCTGCGCTCATTCACGGGCCTTCTGCACCTTTCCCGGCGCTATTTCTGTTCACCAGCAGTGTTTAGGCCTAGCTGGAGGGCTGCAGTGTCCAGGGCGTGGCAGCAGATGAACTCGACCCTTCCCCCTTTAAGAGCTGGCCGGCGCCAGGGTGTCTGCTGTCAATCAAGAAATGACCGCACCTGCGCTGCGCCCGGCCTCGGCGGTTTCGCTCAGCACCGCCGGCTTTGCGCCTAAAGATAGTTGTGGAATGCCAGTTTTAGCGCTCGAGCAAACTCTTAGGGCGAAGCTACTGAATATCGGCGAAGTGGCCTCGACTTTGCGCCAGGCGCAAACTTTAGCGGCCGCCCGACTTTTCCGCCCCAAAAGTGGCTATACTGAATTTCTAGGCCAATATCTCTAAGTTTGCAGAAGACACAAAGCTGGGTGCTGTGTGCTGTGAGGAGGATGCAGAGAAACTCCAATACGATTTGGACAGGTTGGGCGATTGGGCAGATGCATTATAATGTCGATAAATGCGAGGTTATCCACTTTGGTGGCAAAAACAGGAAAGCAGATTATTATCTGAATGGCAATAGATTGGGAGAAGGGGGAGTGCAACGAGACCTGGGTGTCCTTGTGCACCAGTCGCTGAAGGTAAGCATGCAGGTGCAGCAGACGGTTAAGAAGGCAAATTGTATGCTGGCCTTCATAGCGAGAGGATTCGAGTACAGGAGCAAGGATGTCTTGCTGCAGTTGTACAGGGCCTTGGTGAGACCACACCTTGAGTATTGAGTGCAGTTTTGGTCACCTTCTCTGAGGAAGGATGTTCTTGCCATGGAGGGAGTGTAGTGAAGATTTACCAGACTGATACCTGGGAAGGCAGGAATGGCATATGAAGAGAGATTGGGTCGATTAGGCTTATATTCGCTAGAGTTTAGAGAATGAGAGGGGATCTCATTGAAACTTATAAAATTCTAACAGGACTAGGCAGACTAGGAGCAGGAAGGCTGTTCCTGATGGCAAGCGAGTCCAGAACCAGGGTTCACAGTCTAAGGATAAGGGGTAAGCCATTTAGGACTGAGATGAGGAGGAATTTCTTCACCCAGAGAGTGGTGAACCTGTGGAATTCTCTACCACAGAAGACAGTTGAGGACAATTCATTAAATATATTCAAGAAGGAGTTGGATATATTTCTTAAGGCTAAAGGGATCAAGGGATATGGGGAGAAAGCAGGGACAGGGTACTGAATTTGGATGATCAGCCATGATTGCATTGAATGGTGGTGCAGGCTCGAGGGGCTGAATGGCCTACTCCTGTTCCTATCTTCTATGTTTCTATGTTAAAATACTTGAAAATGAAACACCTGCCCTTCCACAAGCCTTTTTCTTTCTTTTCTCCAAATGTTTATATTTTAAAGAAAGACTTGCATTTCTATAATGCTTATCACGACCTCCTGACGTCCCAAAGTGCTTTACAGCCAATAAAATACTTTTGAAGTGAAGTAACTGTTGTATTGTAAGAAATGCGGTAGCCAATTTGCGCACGGCAGGGTCCCACAAACAGCAATGTGATGATGACCAAATAAATCTGTTTTTAGAGTGTTTATTGAGGGATTGGCCAGCACACCGGGGAAAACTCCCACTGCTCTTCTTTGAATGGTGCCATGGGATCTTTTCGGCCTTGGTTTAATGCCTCATCCGAAAGACGGACTTTAAATCAAAGATTCCGTTTTGCCACTCATTCTCGTGTTGGTGATTCAGTAGCCCAATGCTCGCTGTTGCCATGGAGCATCACTAAGATCTCTTGTGGTCTCATGACACATGGCATTCTACTGGCAGCAGGGCCTCTTCATTGTCTGAACAATGACTGCACATTTTGGATTAGTGTTCATTAATGTGTGATACGGACTGACGTCGTGAAGCGAACACAAGGGTACTTCAGGGAGGCTGTTTGAAAGGGGGCAGTCAGAACGCCACTGGAAGGACGTGACAGTGATTGTTCTAATGCGCCTGCAGTGTCATGCGCTTATGGCCGGGAATGAATCCGTGCGTTCGCAGTTATTTGTACCAAAGACATGTGAGAAAGTCCTTAACAATACAATCCTGTCCGAAGACATTCAGTCATCCCGCTGGTATTTCTTTGGTGCCAAGTGAAGCAGGGATGAGGAGGCAGCTCTCAGGACTGGAGTGGATACTGTCGCTAAGCCCTAGACCGGCCACAGATGATGTCATGTATCCTTGCCATCATCTAAGAATACACAAAGGCTTCAGTTTCACTCGAATTCGCACTTACTTTGATCTCATTAGTTACGTCACGTTTAAATACAATGAGCTATTTGTTGCACGGATGCATTTGTATGCTGTGCGTTACGTGGAGTGTCACATTGCTCAACTGCATGCGTGAGTGCATTGATGGGGTTTCTCTTGATAACTGCGGATGAGTTGTTTGGACTCCGTTAAAGCTGCACAGTATCTTCCTTCTGGGCTCCAATCTATGTATTTAAGGCCATCATAATGTAGAGTGACTGAATACTTTCACTGAACATGTATTAATCCTGTCACAAACATTTAAAAAATATTTTTTTTGTGCAAAGAATTGAAGAGGATTTTACATTACAACAACAACTTGCATTTATATAGCACCTTTAACATAGTAAAATGTCCCAAGGCGCTTCACAGTAGTGTTATCAGACAACATTTGACATAAGGAGATATTAGAAGAGGTGACTAAAAACTTGGTCAAAGAGGTAGGTTTTAAGGAGCATCTTAAAGGAGGAGAGGTAGCGAGGCAGAGAGGGTTAGGGAGGGAATTCCAGAGGTTACGGCCTAGGCAGCTGAAGGCATGGCTGCCAATGATAATTTTCCACATCCAAGGCCCTGGGAATTTGGGTAATCCCTGGCAATAGATAAGAAACTTACTGAAGATTAGCAAAGAATGAGTACTCATTAGAGGAGTGATGTTGGGGGAGGAAGTATTGAGTGGGATTTACAGGGTTCAGTGAAGTTTTTAATTTACATCAACAACCTGGATTCAGAAACTGAATGCAATGTGGTCAAATTTGCAGATAAAGAAAGATCGACGTGCATTTCTACAGCATCTTTCACAACTTCAGGACATCCAAAAGCGCTTTACAGCCAATGAAGTACTTTTGAAGTTGTACTGAAGGAAATACAGCAGCCAATTTGCACAAAGCAAGCTCCCACAAACAGCAATGTGATAATGACCAGACAATCTGTTTCTTTGATGTTGATTGAGGGATACATATTGGCCAGGACACCGGGAAGAACCTGCCCGCTCTTCTCAAAATAGTGCCATGGGATCTTTTACATCCATCTGAGAGGGCGGACCGGGCCTTGGCTTAACATCTCATCCAAAAGACAGCACCTCTTACAGTGCAACGCTACCTCAGTACTGCACTGGAGTGTGAGTCTAGATATTTGTGCTCAATTCTCTGTAGATAATACAGAACTTGGAGCAAAAGTTGAATCGGAGGTGGGAGCTCAGAATTTACAAAATTAATTGGATAATATATATGAGCAGAACAATGGCAGATGAAACTTAAAGTGTGTAAAGTGCTAGACATAGGAAGGCATGCAGACTCCGTGAATGGTTCTGAAATAACTAAGGATAAAGCTGAAAGAGACCTAGTGGTCTTGACTGACATTAAACATGTCCAACCTATATAGAGTAACAATCAACAAAGTCATAGGATGTTGTGTTATGTTGTCAAAACAAGAGAATGTAAGTCAGAGGAGGTAATGATGAGACCACACCTGCTTCTAATTCTGGTTGCCAAGATATAATAGAAACATTCTGTTGTGTCTCCTTGTGTTCTTATACTATAAATAATACAGACACTTTTAGCTCATTTTAGTTACTGCTTTTACTAGCTGTATTCTTGCCTTGTTTCTGTGCTGCCGTATGGTGCGGAGTGATACAAGATGTCTGACGCTGCACTGTGTACTGCCCGTGCACAGTGTGCCACATAGCAATATAACTACACCATACCAAAGTAGTTCCATACCAAAGAAGTTCCATTTAACGATGTGATACTATAACAATGTAACATCCCTCTTTCTCAAAAAACTAAAACATGAAATTTAACAATTTAAATTAACAAATATTATATCTAAACTATTATTGTCAACTACAAAGAATCGTGAGTTTTTTTTTATTTGCGATATCGCTCAGGTTGTTGGATGTTGTCCCTCCATCTTGTGGATTTGGTGGTGACCATTCCTCTCTGCGGTGTTTTGGTGTGTTCCGCTCTCGTTGTTGTTGCTGTCGCCTTTGGAGTTGGAGTGTGCATGCTCGTGGTTGTTTGATTTGTAGCGCTTGTTTCTGGTGTTGTACTGCTTGTGGTAGCTGGTGTTGTCAATGTTGCTGATGTTGTCTGCTGCTTATCCAGTTCAGGTGAAGGTCTGATGTGGAGTCTGCTCCGTCTGTATTGGTTACTAGGTTCAGTCTCTACGAAGTAGGATCTTGGAGTATCAGCTTTTCCAATGACCTTGGCTGGATTCCAGGTTTTCAACACCGGGTCTTGCACATGCACTGATTGTCCATTCAGCAATTCTGGTAGCGTCTTTGCATGTTTATCGTAATGTTTGCTTCCTACGATTTGTGCTTCTGCCAGCTTTTGTCTGAAGTCCTCCTGGTCCTGGGGAGGATTTAATTTTGCTGGTAGTGTAATCTTAAACTTCCTCCCATTCAGCAATTCCGTGGGTGATTTCATGTCTGCTTTCAGTGGTGTTGATCTGAGTGATAGGAGGGCAAGGTCTTGGTCTTCCCCCATCTCACTACTTTTGATGAGAGTTCTCTTGACAGTCTGGATCTGTCTTTCGATGAACCCGTGTCCCCTTGGGAAATGTGGGGATGAGGTTACTATTTTGAACCCATACTTTTCTGCCAGAGCTCTGAATTCACTCGATGTGAACTGGGTTCCATTGTCACAGATTACCTTTTCCGGGATTCCTTGTTCAGCAAACAAGCTCTTTGCAATCCTGGTGGTAATTGTGGCTCTCAAGTCTTTCATCCTTCTCACAAAAGGAAACTTGGAATAGTAATCTGCCACTATGAGATACCATTCTTGATTGCACATGAAGAGATCTGCCCCAACAGTGTGCCATGGTCTTGATGGTATTTCACTAGGTATCATCTCCTCTATTGTGCATTTCTGTATTTCTGGCATATACCACATGCAGAGACCATCTGTTCAATATTTTTGTACATGCCTATCCAGTATACAGCTGATCTGGCTCTCAGCTTGCATTTCTCCATTCCCATGTGGCCTTCATGTATGAGATGGAGAAGTTGTGTCTGCATCGTCTTTGGCACGATGATCCTCGATCCAGCAAGGAGAATACCGTCTTCTACTGCAATATCATCTTTAATCGTCCAGTATTGACGAATTGTCGCCTGTACCTGCTGGGTTCTCTCTGGCCACCCCTGTATTACTTGTTGTGTGAGTAGTTGCAACTCCTCATCTTTGCTAGTCTCATCTCTGATTTGACTGAGCTTTGTAGGGGTAACATTCACTAGGTGGTGGATTTTTACTGTTAGGCCCTCCACCTCGTGTTTCTCATATGGTGACAATCGAGACAACGCATCTGCTAGCACTATTTCCTTTCCTGGCTTATATTTAAGCGTGAAGTCATAGCTTTGGATCCTTAGAAGTAGTCTTTGCAGTCTTGCAGGCGCTTTGCACAGATTCTTCTTATAGATCTGTTCTAGTGGACGATGGTCACTCTCTATTGTAAATCGCCTGCCATATAGGTATGTATGGAATTTCTCGCATCTGTACACTACTGCTAATAGTTCTCTTTCTATGTTGGCGTATCTCGTCTCGGCTGACATCAAGGCCTTTGATGCGAAAGCTATCGGCTTTCCTTCCTGCACCAGAGCTGTTCCTAGTCCTCTGGTAGAAGCGTCTACTTGCAGAGTGACTGGTTTTCTTCTGTCATAATATGACAGACTTGTTTCTTTGCACAACAGTTCTTTAAGTTGTTTGAAATTCCTTTCGTGTGATTCAGACCACTGGTATTCGGTGTCTTCTTTCAATAGCTCTCTGAGATTTGTTGTATGTTCCGACATGTGTGGGATGAAAGAACTCATGTATTGGACCAAGCCGAGGTAACTCCTCAGCTCTTTCTTGTCTTTGGGTGGTTTCATTTCAGGTATCACCACAATCTTCTCTGGATTTGGCTTGACTCCCTCTGGTGTATAAATCATACCGAAGAATTGGCATTCCTTGACTTTAACTATGCACTTATCTGCATTTAACTTGATGCCAGCCTTCCTGGTACTCTCCATGGCCTCATGTAGGTCCATGTCATGGTCTCTTTCATCTGCTCTATAGATCTGAATATCATCAGCTATTCCTATAGCTCCTTCACAGCCTCTGTATGTCTCATCTATTTTCTGTTGAAAGATATCTTGACTGACCTTTAGCCCGAATGGTAGCCGCAGGAATTTGTAATGCCCAAATGGTGTGTTGAATGTTGTCAGTGTTGTTGATTCCTCATCCAACTTCACGTTCCAATATCCATTTCTGGCATCTAGTTTTGAGAAAACCTTGGCTCCTGCCAGTGATGGCGTAATCTCCTCTAGCGTTGGGGTGGGATAGTGGTCCCTCTTTATCGCCTGGTTTAGATCTTTGGGGTCCAAACATATTCTGAGACGCCCGTTTGGCTTTTCTCGTACCACAATTGAGTTTACCCAGTCTGTGGGTCCAGTGACCTTTACGATCACTCCCTTTTCTTCCATCTCCTTTAGCTCTCTTTCAAGCTTTGTCTTCAGCTCGATGGGTACTTTTCGTGGAGCATGGATAACGGGCTTTACCTCTGGATCGATGGTGATGTGGTATTGGAAATCTCCGAAACATCCCGGATACATGTCTATCAAGTCTTTTTTACTCTTGATTTGTGGCCGGTTCTCCAGTGGCGTGTTGCTGTCTATCTTCAGTGGCGTTTCCGTCAGCTCGTGATGCACTGAGATCAATCTCAACTTCTCGCAGCTGTTTAATCCCAGGATCGCTGGCCCCTCAGTGTCGGTGACATAGAACATGCAGTTGATGTTCTTTCTTTTATGTGTCCCTTTGATAAAGGTTATTCCGAGTTGTTTAATCTCACTCCCCCCGTATGCTGTCAGCGTGACATTACTTGCCTTTAAACAACCATTTTTCGGGTAGCCATTTTCTCTCAGGTTTTCGGGAAAGATCTGCTGGTACAGTCTCAGTGGGAGAATGTTGCTCTGAGCCCCCGTGTCCAGCTTCAACTTTAAGTTGATGGTTTTGGGCTGACCTTTGATCTTTTTTTTGATTTGGATGATGGTGTGCAATTCTCTCCTCGGAGTATTTTCCGCTCTGGACATCTCGTGAAGCTGTATCTTTATGGTTTCGATGTTTAGTGCATTGTCGTGATAATCATCATCATCCTGCTCATCCATGGCATGGATATTGTGTTTCTTTCTCTGGTTCTGCTGTCCACCTTTGTTTTTGATGTATGTTCCTTCTTTCTTCGTTCTACACCTCTTTTCCCAGTGGTTTAGTTTGCCACATGCATTGCAGCTTGTTCCATATGCTGGACATTTCCTCTTGTCTGTGTAATCATGCGGTCTTCCACAATTTCTGCACATGTTTCCCCCGTTGTCATGTGCATGTCTTTGTGTGTTGTACTTTTCTCTCACTGCATCCACTCTGTTGTCCGTCTCAGAAGCCGTCCGCATGTCAGCCGTTTGAGAAATCAGCATTTTCATTTGCTGCTTCATGGCTTCATGAGCTCTCGCAGTATCTACAGCCTCAGTTATTCCGAGCTTTTCTTTTCCTATCAGGGCTTTTTGTACCTCTACATGCGCTGACCCCCATATTAGCTGGTCCACAAGCCTTTATTCCATTTCCTTAAATTTATACTTGCTGGCTTCATTTCTCAGCCTTGTCAGGAAATTGTCAGCTGTTTCACCGGGTTCCTGTCTTAGACTCTGGAATTTATATCTGTGCATACGGTGATTGGATTTAGGCTCTAGATGGTTGCTGAATTTATCAAAAATTGTCGCAGGGTTTTCCTTTTCCTCTTCAGTCAAACTCCAGCTATTATACAAATCTAGACCTTTTTTTCCTGTCCACAACAGAATGTAACTAACCTTTTCCTCGTTGGTAGCACCCTTCAGGAAGCTTTTGAATGTAAGCTCACATTTCTGTTTGAACTTGCGGAATGCTTCTACTATATCGTCGGCTTCCCAGTTCATGAGGGGTTGCATTTGCACAGTCGTCATTTTAGTTTCCCGTACGATTCACTCTCAAATCACCGCAGACATCGGCACTCATAATCAGCTCATAAAATCACTTTTCGTCTTATTCGTAGTTCGTGTAGCACAATTTTTTACTTACTTATACCGCTGCCACCATGTTGTGTCTCCTTGTGTTCTTATACTATAAATAATACAGACACTTTTAGCTCATTTTAGTTACTGCTTTTACTAGCTGTATTCTTGCCTTGTTTCTGTGCTGCTGCATGGTGCGGAGTGATACAAGATGTCCGACGCTGCACTGTGCACTGCCCTTGCACAGTGTGCCACATAGCAATATAACTACACCATACCAAAGTAGTTCCATACCAAAGTAGCTCCATTTAATGATGTGATACAATAACAATGTAACACATTCAAATACTGAAGGTAGTATAGAGAAGGTTTACTAGACTGATCCCTAGTGTCAAGTATCTCAGTAATGAGGAAAGACTGTGAAGAGCTGAACCCCCATTTGAACTCATGGAGGGAGTCGTGTGGGGGGTGGGGGCGTGAGGCAGACGGGAAATTATTCAGCTCGCTGTAGCGTGAGACCCGGGAGGTTTTAACTCCTGGGCCTCATCTACATGGGCCCAGTCAGTCTCCCGCCTGAACCTGGTGGGAAGTGCTAACTGGCTTGTGGGTGGAAGCGGGATTTTGGGTGGCAGAAGGCAGGCTGCCGGGGACTCAAAGGAACGGCGCTCCCCTTGTAGTCAGGTAAGTGGTTAAGTGGGGGGCCAGGGGGAGGGGGGTGGTCAGGAAGGCTTTGCACTCCTGCTCCTCCTCACCTATGGAGGAATTTTAACAAAAATTAAAATAACTTACCTTTCTGGACCTGGAATCAGCTTGTCGAGAGCTTGGTCTGGGGGGAAGGCATATCGGCTTCCCTGCGCAGACCTCGGGTTAAAATTGCAGTTGGGACCCGATGACATCATTGGGAGCCAGTCTGCATACATAAAGGACCCCACTGCCTTCCAGCGGGTGTCCCTCTCACCTGTTCAAATAAGCTGGTTAAAATTGCAACCTGCGGGAAGGCAGAGGGATCAGTTCCTGCTGCATGGGCAGGGTTAAAACCTTTGGGCCCTTCAGCCTAGAATGGAGGTGTTTAAGAGATCTTTTACAGGCATATAAGATGGTAAGGGAGACAGAGAAAGTTAACCCGGAATGTTATTTTAAATTAAACTGCAGGAGTAGAACTAGGGGTCACAAGTTCAAACTGGAAAAATGTAACTTTAGGACTGAAATCAGAAAGTTCTTCTTGACAAATAGAGTAATGAACATATGGATTAAATATGGAGTAAACTTCAATATCAAAAACTTCTGTTAAGTCACTCCTCTTAACCTTCTCCACTTTACTGCAAACAGTCCCAGTATCTCAAGTCTCTTCTCATAACCAGAGCTTTCCATCTCTGGCATCATCACCATAGTCTCGTCCAGATTTTCCTGGGGACTTGTGAAATTGTTTTAGGCGCATTTACGTCGGTGGGACCCTTGAACAGCGTAGAAGAGGAAATTATGGAGTAAATGACTTACGCCGTTAATTACACCACTCCATATTTTCCTGGGACCTTTGCACCATTACCCGAGCTGAAAACAGTGAGTAGGTTCATTATCATAGCTCCGCCCCCCCAATCCATTAAAATCAATGGCGGTTGAGATTTTCCTGCATTTGAGCCAGTTTTCACACCGCTCCCATTTAGACTGAGAAATAATGGTCTAAATGCCCTGGCAGCAGCGTGATTTATTCCTCCAAGATCAGGTTTAAACTCCCAGTTGCTAAAATAGTATTACTGTTGCAAAGATTAAACAACTGCGATCTTTGAATATGCACCTCATGCACCTGGGATTATCAATTTTAATATTGCCACGCAGTATTGTGAGGGTGCCGGTCAGTTCCTTAAGCAACCCCTAGATCGCACCTTCACTGGTTCCTCTTTGCGTGCAACCAAAACAAGTTAACAAATAAACTGTAACTAAAATCCAATAACCCTTTAAATAAACCTTAACCAATCAAATTAAAATGTGGTTGTTTAAACTAATTATGCACTCCAGTCCCCGCGGCGCCCACCGGTCATGAAAAAGCTCGAGCGCGCCGGCGGACACCGCGTGCTCCATCTCTAGGGCCACCCGGGCGCGAACATGGCAACGGAAGAGGGGGAGGCAATCCGGTCGGACGACCCCCTCGACCGCCCGCTGCCTGGACCAATTAATGGCTTTCTTGGCCAGGCCCAGGAGCAGGCCCACGAGGAGGTCCTCCAACCTGCCCGCTCCCCTCCGCACGGGGTGACCGTAGATCAGGAGCGTGGGACTGAAGTGCAACCAAAATTTGAGGAGCAGCCCCTTCAAAAAATGGAAGAGGGGCTGCAACCTCTCACACCCCATATATACGTGAAATACGGACTCCTCCAGACCGCAAAACAAACAGGCGGTCTGGGAGTCCGTAAACCTATTTAAAAATCTATTGCACGGAACTGCTCTGTGCAACACCCTCCAGGCCAAGTCCCCAATAGAACAAGGGAGGACTCCCGCATAGAGAGCCCCCCATTGGGGACCTCCGTCTCCGTCCGGAGGTAAAACGGCACGCCACGGCGTGTCCGGACGACAGGCGAAGATGGCAAAGTGGAAGGTGTGCAAGAGCAGCCCATACAGGAAACCCCTCCGCGCAGAATGAAAAAGCACGGAGGGTATTTCCTCGAGACGGCTCAGGTTGTGAGGCACCGATCCCCGAGGGGAGTTTCGGGGCAAGGCGCCGATAAGGAATTCCGTCCGAACGGGAGTAAGCTCGGACGGGATCTCCCCACGTGCCCGAGCCGCCTCGACACACCTCGTGGTGCCGGGGGGCAACATCGCTTTCACCGCCCGATGGTATTGACCGCGAGCCGGACGTTGTCCCATGACATGCGTCGCGCCAGCTCCTCTGGCGCCATCCAGCCCGCTCCTCCGCCATCGAGTAGGTCCCCGACTCTAGTCACCCTGCCAGGCACAGCCCTGCGCTCCGCCAGTCACCCGAACTCGCGGACGTGGAGGTGCGGATCCCTGAACAGCGGCTCCCGGAGGACAGCCGCCTCTCCTGACGGGGGAGAGCTCCGCCTGGAGGCGACGTAATTCCAAACCTATAGTAGTTCCTGGTAAAAGACAGGCAGCTCCCGCAGGCTCTCACGCCTGCCGCTCACCTCCTAAAACAGGAGCTGCGTGTCGTAATTGAGGCCGTGCAGCTGGCGGAAAAAATACGTCGCCAGCGCACACCATCTTGGAGGATTCTCGACGTACAGGTATCTCTGCAGCGTCTGAAGACGGAAAGTCGCAGCCTGGGTGCGAAGGCACACCAACGCCTGACCGCCCTCCCTAAGCGGGAGACTCAGAACCGCGGCAGCGAACCAGTGTATCCTGTTGTTCCAGAAGAAGTCGATGAGCTTCTTCTGTATCTTGGCGACAAACGCAGGGGGGGGGATCAGAGTAACCAACCGGTACCACAACATGGCGGCCACCAGTTGGTTTATGACCAACGCCCGACCCCTGTAGGACAACACTCGGAGCAATCCTGTCCAGCGTCCTAAGCGAGCGGTGACTTTGGCCTCCAACTCGTGCCAGTTCGCCGGCCAGGCGTCCTCGGCCAGGCTGAGGTAGACTCCCAAGTAGAGGAGGTGCGTTGTACTCCAGGCGAAGGGCCTGAACTCCTCCGGCAGAGAGTCCACCTGCCACCGACCCACCAGGAGTCCAGAACATTTCCCCCAGTTGATCCTGGCGGAGGATGCGTCCGAGTAAATCTGCTGGCATTCCCGCATCCTCCGCAAGTCAACGGGATCTGTGACCATGAGGAGCACGTCATCGGCGTAAGCCGAGAGGACCACCTCCACGCCCGGCCCTTGCAGAGCCAATCCCGCCAACCTCTTCCGCAAGAGGCGCAGGAAAGGCTCCACGCAAATGGCATATAACTGGCCGGACATGGGGCATCCCTGACGCACCCCCCTCCCGAAGCGAAGGGGCGCCGTCAAGGACCCGTTAACTTTAATCAGACACTCCGCGGCAGCGTACAGAAGTCGGATCCGGGTGACAAAATGCATCCCGAACCCGAATGCGCGCAGAGTCCCGAAAAGATACTCGTGATCCACCCTGTCGAACGCCTTCTCCTGATCCAGGGAAAGGAAGGCGACCGACAGACCAGCCCTCTGGGAATGGTGGACCAGGTCCCGGACCAGGTGGATGTTATCATGAATGGTCCGGCCCGGGACCGTGTAGGACTGGTCGGGATGGATCATGTGGGCCAGCACGGTGCCAAGGCGAACAGACATGGCCCTGGCAAAGATTTTGTAATCCGTGCTGAGGAGGGAGACCGGGCGCCAGTTCTTAAGGAGGCGGAGATCACCCCTCTTAGGCAGCAGGACAATCACCGCCCTGCGCCACGAGAGGGGCATCTCCCCGGTCGCCAAACATTCCCCCAGGACCCGCACGTAGTCGCCCCCCAGGACGCCCCAGAATGCCCTGTGGAACTCCACGGTCAGCCCGTCCAGCCCCGGGGACTTCCCCCTAGAGAGCTGGCGGAGGGCGCCGGACAGCTCCTCCAAACTCAGAGGAGCGTCCAATTTTTCGGCACCCTCCAGGCCGACCTTCGGCAGGTCCTCCCACAAAACTCTGCGCGCGTCCTCGCTGGACGGATCCGGAGAGAACAGAGCCCGGTAATAGGCGCGGGTCTCCGCGCGGATTCCCTCCGGATCCGAGACCAGAGATCCGTCGTCGGCCAGCAGCTCCAAAAGCTGCTTACGGACCCCCCGTCTTTTTTCCAGCGAGTAGAAGAAGGGGGAGCCGCGGTCCAGGTCCCGCAGGAACTGGATCCGCGACCTCACGTACGCGCCTCAGGACCCGACGAGCTGCAGGTCCTTCAGCACGCCCTTCTTCTCTTCGTACACCAGCCGCAGGGCCGGGTCCTCGGCGACTTGACCGAGACGGGACTCCAGGTCGAGCACCTCCTTCTCCAACTGCCCGACCCGGGCCTCCCGCCTCTTGGTCGACCCCTTCGCGTACTCCTGACAGAAGAGACGGATGTGAGCCTTGCCCACATCCCACCATAGCCTCAAGGAGGGGAAGCCCCCCTGCTTCCTTCTCCAGCCGGCCCAGAACCGACCGAACGAATCCCGGAACCGCGCGTCCTCCAGCAGCAGGTTGTTAAAGTGCCAGTACGCGGACCCCCCCGGCGCGCAGCGGCACGAGCTCCGCCCACACCAGGTGGTGGTCCGTGCACGGCACCGGCCGCATGGAAGTCGTCGGAACGCAGGAGACGTATGCCCGGGAAATGTAGAGGCGGTCGATCCTGGACGCTCCTCCCCCAGACCTCACAAAAGTGAAGGCGCTGGAGTCGGGGTGGAGATTACGCCAGACGTCCACCAAGTCGAGGGACCCGACCAAGTCCCTCAACTTCCCCATCGACGCTGGGCTCGGCTGGGTACCCGTGCGGTCCCTCGCCTCGAGGGTACAATTAAAATCCCCCCCGAGGATGACGCACTCGCCCGCGTCGATGGAGCCCAAAGGAGTGGACACTTCTTCAAAGAAGCGCGCTTGCTGCGCACCAGCCCGAGGGGCGTACACGTTCACTAAATGGAGCGGCACGCCCCCCAGGCGAACGGTGACCTGGAGCAAGCGGCCCGGCACCAGCTCCTTGACCCCCAAGATCTCCGGCTGAAAATGCGGGGCCAACAAGATAGCCACCCCACTGGAAACACTGGAGAGGTGACTCATGTTGACCCCTCCTTGCCACTCCAGGAGCCACGTGGCCTCGTCTCCCGGAACGGTGTGGGTTTCTTGCAGGAAGCACACCGCATACTTCCCGTCCCGAAGGACCGAAAAGTTATTAAATCTGCGGCTAGCTTCCCTGCTGCCGTTGACGTTGAGGCTGGCTATGGTTATCTTCATTTCAGAAGCACAACCAACCCCTACTTAAACCTAACGGGGGAAGGGAGGGCGGCCGCTAGTCAACCGCCACTCCCTTAGCAGCCCGGTGAAGAATGTCCGGAACCGACGCAGCTCGGACGGGCTCACGCCCACGTCCGCACCCATGATCTTATAGGCGACGCGGGCCGACCCGATGAGCAGCGCCAGCCCCGACCATCTGTCGAGGGCCTGCCGGGTCCTGCGGCGACCCTGGCTCGTGGCCACAAATTCCCGGAGCTCCCTGATGGGAATAAGAATGAGGGGGGTCCCGGCGAGGGGCGCGAGGTCATCCATCGCCTCATCGGCGATGGATTCTAGGTCTTCCTCCGCCCCCACCACCGAGTCCCCGTCCTCCTCCGGGGGGTCGCCACCGGCGGCCGAACCGTCCGCCACGCAGTGCGCATCGGGCGGCTCGGCCGCGACAGCCGGCCCCGCCTCCGCCCGGATCCCACCCCCAGGATCGGTAGCGGAGGATTCCCCCCCGGGCTCCTCTAGGGGGGCCGGGCCAGAAGGCGGCGGCAGTTCAGAGACCCCCTCCGCCCCAGGCGCCGGAACGACCGGAGAGACCGGAGAGACGGGAGAATACGTGCAACCGATCTCCTCCAAGTCGCCCGGCGCCGGAGACACAGACAGAGGGCCCTCCTCTGCTACGCCACCGGCCTCCGACTCAGCAGATGGGGTGATTTTCCCGCAGACCTCGACGAAGTCGAGCAGCACCTGGGAAAGGTCCGGGCCGCTCTGGGCGAGCTCATCATCGGATGACTCGCCCGGCCCGGTCCCCTGGCCGCCCGACCCGTCGAGGGGTAATGCCACCATTAGAGGGTCAATCCCCGCCGCGGGTTGTTCCGCGACCCCCCCCACGGGCAGGGTCTCGTCCCCGTCCCCGGGAGGCACGAGCTGGGCAGACGCTTCTGCCTCAGCCTCCCCGGGGACAGGCGACCCCTGCCATTCGCTCGCGATGGTGACAGCGGTGGGGTGGGGCGCAGCGCCCGCGGCGGGCGACGACTCCCCCTGACCGGAGGGACCTTCCACCTCCCGGTCCCCCCCCCTCGTCCCGGGAGTCGCGCCTTCGCTTGAGTACGGAGGGGTAGAGGGAGGCCTCCATGTCTTCAGGGGCCTCCCCTGCTCCCTCCAGAGGAGCGAGTTCTTTGGGTCCCCCGGACCCAAGCCCGGCCGCAGGTTCCGGTGGTCCCGCCTCGGCGGTCGCGGCCACGGGCTCAGGCACGGGGTCCCCCCCAGCTCCGCACTCCACGAACAATGCCGCGATGCTCTCGGGCGTCAGGGGGTCCATATCAAAGGGTTCGCCCTCCACGGGGCGACCCACCCTACGGTGTTTGTTCTTGCCCAGCGCCTTCCTTCCGACCGGACCTCCCTCCTCCCCCCTGCCGGAGGCCTGGATGACGTTGGCCTCCGACGACGACCGCGCCCCGTTAGCTTTTGTTCGGGAGGGGGCGCGGCTAGACCCAGAGGGAGGAGCGGCGGCGGCGCCAGCCTTGGTCGCGCCAGTCACCCTGGCGGCTTTGGAGGTGGGGCAGTTTTTCCGAACGTGCCCCACCTCCCTACAGGCGTGGCACCGCACGCCGTCCGTGGTCCAAAAGACGCGGTACGGGGTCCCCCCGTGGAGGACCGTGAAAGCCCCGTCCGTCTCCCCCTCCCGCGCCAGCTGGACAAAGGCCTGACGCCGGAAGGAGAAGACATGGCGAAGGCTGCTTTCCCGGAGCCCGAGCGGGATCGGGGAAATCCCCGACCTCACCTCCCCAAGTTGACGAAGGTGGGGGAGGAGGAGCTCACCGGCGATATAGGGCGGGACATTCGACAGGACAACCCTCTGCGCGGTGGCCTCCAGCGGGTCCACCGGCAGGAAAGTCCCGCCCACGGTGAGCCCCTGGGCGATGGCCAGGGCCACCGCCCGCTCGGACTCCAGGAAGAAGACAGCCTTCCCATACATTTTTGAGGCAGCGACTATGGCCGGAGGGCCGACAACCCCGGCCATAGCCTTCACGCACGCCTCAATAGTCATATTGGGGTGGGTGTAGCTCTTCACCCCGAGCTTCATGGTCATTAGTCGGAACGGCGACGGGGCAGCAGCAGCAGCGGGAGCAGCCCCGGCCTTGGCCGCCGCCGCCGCATAGGTCATTGCTGACCCCGTCACCGCCGAAGAAGTGCTCGCCATCATGGGGCGGTTTTTAAGGAAGAGCTACACACACCCCAAAAGTCACAGGCCCCAAGATGTTAATGGCCTCAGTAAGTGTGTCTTTCCCAGAGCAGAGGGAGTGTAAATTAACTGGCCCGCCTCTCCCCCTGATGGTATTAATTGGGAGGGGGGCCCTTCCTTCCCTCTGCTCAATGGGTAATTAGAAAAAATAAAAGAGGTGCCTTTTGGAGAGGCAGAGAGAGGACAAGGAGAGAGAAAGAGGGGGATGGGAAGGAGGGGGGGCCGCAAAGGCAGGGTCCCCACTTAAGGTGTTGCTCGGTGGGTGGGCGTCGGCTGGGTGCACTCCCCCGATGGAATAAAAAAGTCTTTCCCGATGGTCTTCGGGCAGGGGGAGAAGATGTCTTCACCTGGGTAGGCTGGAAAAAAACCCAGGCTTAGCCCACACCAGGTCTTCTTGGTACGGAGGAAACAAAACTTCACCTGGGCAGGCTCCAGCCAACCCAGGCCAGGCTTTCGACCCGTCTTCTTTCCTCCCCCCGCCTAGGATGTAAAGTCTTTAGGGGGGAATGCACATAGACACCCACCTGCAGATGTTTCGAGTTGCAGCTCCTCCCCTCCTTCCACGTGGAGCTGTTTGGTCTCCTCTCTCCCTCTCCTGGGCTGGAGGCCGACTTGGGAGGCAGTGATGAAAAAAAGCCCCTCCTGTTGGAATGCTGGCCTCCTCCTCTGTCCTCTCCTCCGTCCTCTCCAGGCACCTCTGTAAATGATGTAGGCTGCTAGTAGTAGTGGTGCTCCCCACAGCAGCAGGAGCTCAGGAACAGCACAGCCTTCTCCTCTCACTGCTGCAACACAATGAGCTCCTCTGAGGGTGCCGGTCAGTTGCTTCACTAACCCCTAGATGGCACCTTCACTGGTGGGTTCCTCTTTTTTCGAGACAAATAAATTAAACAAATAAACTGTAAACAAAACTCTAATAACCCTTTAAATAAACCTTAACAAATCAAATTAAAATTTGGTTGTTTGAACTAATTATGCACTCCAGTCCCCGCGGCGCCCACCGGTCACGAAATTGCTCGAGCGCGCCGGTGGACACCGCGTGCTCCATCTCTAGGGCCACCCGGGCGCGAACATGGCCACGGAAGAGAGGGAGGCAATCCGGTCGGACGACCCCCTCGACCGCCCGCTGCCTGGACCAATTAATGGCCTTCTTGGCCAGGCCCAGGAGCAGACCCACGAGGAGGTCCTCCAACCTGCCCGCTCCCCTCCGCACCGGGTGACCGTAGATCAAGAGCGTGGGACTGAAGTGCAACCAAAACTTGAGGAGCAGCCCCTTCAGATAATGAAAGAGGGGCTGCAACCTCTCACACTCACTATATGTGTGATACACGGACTCCTCCAGACCGCAAAACAAACAGGCGGCCTGGGAGTCCGTAAACAAACTTAAGAGTCTATTGCACGGGACTGCTCTGTGCAACACCCTCCAGGCCAAGTCCCCAATAGAACAAGGGAGGACTCCCGCATAGAGAGCCCCCCATTGGGGGCCTCCGCCTCCGTCGGAAGGTAAAACGGCACGCCACGGCGTGTCCGGACGGCAGGCGAAGATGGCAAAGTGGAAGGTGTGCAGGAGCAGCCCGTACAGGAAACCCCTCCGTGCGGAATGAAAAGGCATGGAGGGCACTTCCTCGAGACGGCTCAGGTTGTGAGGCGCCGATCCCCGAGGGGGGTTTCGGGGCAGGGCGCCGATAAGGAACTCCGTCCGAACGGGGGTAAGCTCGGACGGAATCGCCCCACGCGCCTGAGCCGCCTCGATGCACCTCGTGGTGCCGGGGGGCAGCATCACTTTCACCGCCCCGATGGCATTGGCCACGAGCCGGACGCTGTTCCAGGACATGCGCCGCGCCAACTCCTCTGGCGCCATCCAGCCCGCTCCTCTGCCATCGAGTAGGTCCCCGACTCTAGTCAACCTGGCAGGCACAGCCCTGCGCTCCGCCAGCCACCCGAACCCGCGGACGTGGAGGTGCGGATTCCTGAACAGTGGCTCCCGGAGGACAGCCGCCATTCCTGACGGGGGAGAGCTCCGCCTGGAGGCGACGCAGCTCCAAACCCATAGTAGTTCCTGGTAGAAGACAGGCAGCTCCCGCAGGCTGGCATGCCTGCCGCTCAGTTCCAAAAACAGGAGCTGCATGTCGTAATTGAGGCCGTGCAGCTGGCGGAAAAAATACGTCGCCAGCGCACACCATCTCGGAGGATTCTCGACGTACAGGTATCTCTGCAGCGTCTGAAGACGGAAAGTCACAGCCTGGGTGCGGAGGCACACCAACGCCTGACCGCCCTCCCTAAGCGGGAGACTCAGAACCACGGCAGAGACCCAGTGCTTCCTTTTGTCCCAGAAGAAGTCGACGAGCTTCTTCTGTATCTTGGCGACAAACGCAGGGGGAGGGATCAAAGTGACGAACCGGTACCACAACATGGCGGCCACCAGTTGGTTTATGACCATCGCTCGACCCCTGTAGGACAACACTCGGAGCAATCCTGTCCAGCGTCCTAAGCGAGCGGTGACTTTGGCCTCCAACTCTTGCCAGTTCGCCGGCCAGGCGTCCTCGGCAGGGCTGAGGTAGACTCCCAAGTAGAGGAGGTGTGTAGTGCTCCAGGCAAAGGGCCTGAACTCCTCCGGCAGGGAGTCCACCCGCCACTGACCCACCAGGAGTCCGGAACATTTCTCCCAGTTGATCCTGGCGGAGGATGCGTCCGAGTAAATCTGCTGGCATTCCCGCATCCTCCGCAAGTCAACGGGATCCGTGACCATGAGGAGCACGTCATCGGCGTAAGCCGAGAGGACCACCTCCATGCCCGGCCCTTGCAGAGCCAGTCCCGCCAACCTCTTCCGCAAGAGGCGCAGGAAAGGCTCTACGCAAGTGGCATATAACTGGCCGGACATGGGGCATCCCTGACGCACCCCCCTCCCGAAGCGAAGGGGCGCCGTCAAGGACCCATTAACTTTAATCAGACACTCCGCGGCAGCGTACAGAAGTCGGATCCGGGCGACAAAATGCGTCCCGAACCCGAATGCGCGCAGAGTCCCGAAAAGATACTCGTGATCCACCCTGTCGAACGCCTTCTCCTGATCCAGGGAAAGGAAGGCGACCGACATACCAGCCCTCTGGGAGTGGTGGACCAGGTCCCGGACCAGATGGATGTTATCATAAATGGTCCGGCCCGGGACCGTGTAGGACTGGTCGGGGTGGATCATGTGGGCCAGCACGGCGCCAAGGCGAACAGACATAGCCCTGGCAAAGATTTTGTAATCGGTGCTGAGGAGGGAGACCGGGCGCCAGTTCTTAAGGAGGCGGAGATCACCCCTCTTAGGAAGCAGGACAATCACCGCCCTGCGCCAAGAGAGGGGCATCTCCCCGGTCGCCAAACATTCCCCCAGGACCCGCGCGTAGTCGCCCCCCAGGACGCCCCAGAATGCCCTGTGGAACTCCACGGTCAGCCCGTCCAGCCCCGGGGACTTCCCCCTCGAGAGCTGGCGGAGGGCGCCGGACAGCTCCTCCAAACTCAGAGGAGCGTCCAATTTTTCGGCGCCCTCCAGGCCGACCTTCGGCAGGTCCTCCCACAAAACTCTGCGCGCGTCCTCGCTGGACAGATCTGGAGAGAACAGAGCCCCGTAATAGGCGCGGGTCTCCGCGCGGATTCCCTCCGGATCCGAGACCGGAGATCCGTCGTCGGCCAGCAGCTCCAAAAGCTGCTTACGGACCCCCCGTCTTTATTCCAGCGAGTAGAAGAAGGGGGAGCCGCGGTCCAGGTCCCGCAGGAACTGGATCCGCGACCTCACGTACGCGCCTCGGGACCCGACGAGCTGCAGGTCCTTCAGCGCGCCCTTCTTCTCTTCGTACGCCAGCCGCAGGGCCGGGTCCTCGGCGACTTGACCGAGACGGGACTCCAGGTCGAGCACCTCCTTCTCCAACTGCCCGACCCGGGCCTCCCGCCTCTTGGTCGACCCCTTCGCGTACTCCTGACAGAAGAGACGGATGTGAGCCTTGCCCACATCCCACCATAGCCTCAAGGAGGGGAAGCCCCCCTGCTTCCTTCTCCAGCCGGCCCAGAACCGACTAAATGAATCCCGGAACCGCGCGTCCTCCAGCAGCAGATTGTTAAAGTGCCAATACGCGGACCCCCCCCGTGCGCGCGGCAGAACGAGCTCCGCCCACACCAGGTGGTGGTCCGTGCACGGCACCGGCCGCATGGAAGCCGCCGGAATGCAGGAGACGTATGCCCGAGAAATGTAGAGGCAGTCGATCCTGGACGCTCCTCTCCCAGACCTCACGCAAGTGAAGGCGCTGGAGTCGGGATGGAGATTTCACCAGACGTCCACCAAGTCGAGGGACCCAACCAGGTCCCTCAACTTCTCCGTCGCCGCCAGGCAAGGCAGGGCACCCGTGCGGTCCCTCGCCTCGAGGGTACAATTAAAATCCCCCCCGAGGATAACGCACTCGCCCGCGTCGATTGAGCCCAAAAGAGTGGACACTTCTTCAAAGAACTGGTGGGTTTCCCTTTGTTAATTGTTACTTGTTTCTCCTCTTTGTGTTTAAACCATAAAAAATACATTAAACAAATAAACTGTAACAAAAAGTCCAATAAACCCCTAAACAAAACTTGACAAATCAAATTAAAATTTCGTTACTTAAATCGATTACACACTCCAGTCCCCGCGGCGCCCACCGGTCACGAAAGAGCTCGAGCTCGCCGGCGGACACCGCGTGCTCCATCTCCAGGGCCACCCGGCCGCGAACATGGCCGCGGAAGAGAGGGAGGCAACCCGGCCGGACGACCCCCTCGACCGCCCGCTGCCTGGACCAATTAATGGCTTTCTTGGCCAGGCCCAGGAGCAGGCCCACGAGGAGGTCCTCCGACCTGCCCGCTCCCCTCCGCACCGGGTGACCGTAGATCAAGAGCGTGGGACTGAAGTGCAACCAAAATTTGAGGAGCAGCCCCTTCAAATAGTGGAAGAGGGGCTGCAACCTCCCACACCCGACATAAACATGGAACACGGACTCCTCCAGACCGCAGAACAAACAGGCGGCCTCGGAGTCCGTGAACCTACTTAAAAACCTATTGCACGGGACTGCTCTGTGCAACACCCTCCAGGCCAAGTCCCCAATAGAACAAGGGAAGACTCCCGCATAGAGAGCCCCCCATTGGGGACCTCCGCCTCCGCCGGAAGGTAAAACGACACGCCACGGCGTGTCCGGACGGCAGGCGAAGATGGCAAAGTGGAAGGTGTGCAAGAGCAGCCCGTACAGGAAACCCCTCCGTGCAGAATGGAAAGGCACGGAGGGCATCTCCTCGAGACGGCTCAAGTTGTGAGGCACCAAACCCCTAGGGGAGCTTTGGGGCAGGGCGCCGATAAGGAATTCCATCCGAACGGGAGTAAGCTCGGGCGGGATCGCCCCACGCGCTCGAGCCGCCTCGATACACCTCGTGGCGCCGGGGCGCAACCTCGCCTTCACCGCCTCGATGGCATCGACCGCGAGCCGGACGTTGTCCCACGACATACGCCGCGCCAACTCCTCCGGCGCCATCCAGCCCGCTCCTCCGCCATCGAGTAGGTCCCCGACTCTAGTCACCCTGCCAGGCACAGCCCTCCGCTCCGCCAGCCACCTGAACTCACGGATGCGGAGGTGCGGATTCCTGAACAGCGGCTCTCGAAGTACAGCCGCCATTCCTGACGGGGGAGAGCTCCGCCTGGAGGCGACGGAGCTCCAAACCCATAGCAGTTCCTGGTAAAAGACAGGCAGCTCCTGCAGGCTGGCACGCCTGCTGCCCACTTCCAGAAACAGGAGCTGCATGTCATAATTGAGGCCGTGCAGCTGGCGGAAGAAATACGTCGCCAGCGCACACCATCTGGGAGGATTCTCGACGTACAGGTATCTCTGCAGCGTCTGAAGACGGAAAGTCGCAGCCTGGGTGCGAAGGCACACCAGCGACTGACCGCCCTCCCTAGGCGGGAGACTCAGAACCGCGGCAGCGACCCAGTGTATCCTGTTGTTCCAGAAGAAGTCGACGAGCTTCTTCTGTATCTTGGCGACAAACGCAGGGGGGTGGATCAGAGTAACCAACCGGTACCACAACATGGCGGCCACCAGTTGGTTTATGACCAATGCCCGACCCTTGTAAGACAACACTCGGAGCAATCCTGTCCAGCGTCCTAAGCGAGCGGTGACTTTGGCCTCCAGCTCGTGCCAGTTCGCCGGCCAGTCATCCTCGGCCGGGCTGAGGTAGACTCCCAAGTAGAGGAGGTGCGTTGTACTCCAGGCGAAGGGCCTGAACTCCTCTGGCAGAGAGTCCACCTGCCACTGACCCACCAGGAGTCCAGAACATTTCCCCCAGTTGATCCTGGCGGAGGGTGCGTCCGAGTAAATCTGCTGGCATTCCCGCATCCTCCGCAAGTCAACGGGATCCGTGACCATGAGGAGCACGTCATCGGCGTAAGCCGAGAGGACCACCTCCACGCCCGGCCCTTGCAGAGCCAATCCCGCCAACCTCTTCCGCAAGAGGCGCAGGAAAGGCTCCACGCAAATGGCATATAACTGGCATCCCTGACGCACCCCCCTCCCGAAGCAAAGGGGCGCCGTCAAGGACCCGTTAACTTTAATCAGACACTCCGCGGCAGCGTACAGAAGTCGGATCCGGGGGACAAAATGCGTCCCGAACCCGAATGCGCGCAGAGTCCCGAAAAGATACTCGTGATCCACCCTGTCGAACGCCTTCTCCTGATCCAGGGAAAGGAAGGCGACAGACAGACCAGCCCTCTGGGAATGGTGGACCAGGTCCCGGACCAGATGGATGTTATCATGAATGGTCCGGCCCGGGACCGTGTAGGACTGGTCGGGATGGATCATGTGGGCCAGCACGGTGCCAAGGCGAACAGACATGGCCCTGGCAAAGATTTTGTAATCCGTGCTGAGGAGGGAGACCGGGCACCAGTTCTTAAGGAGGCGGAGATCACCCCTCTTAGGCAGCAGGACAATCACCGCCCTGCGCCACGAGAGGGGCATCTCCCCGGTTGCCAAACATTCCCCCAGGACCCGCACGTAGTCGCCCCCCAGGACGCCCCAGAACGCCCTGTGGAAGTCCACGGTCAGCCCGTCCAGCCCCGGGGACTTCCCCCTAGAGAGCTGGCGGAGGGCGCCGGACAGCTCCTCCAAACTCAGAGGAGCGTCCAATTTTTCAGCGCCCTCCAGGCCGACCTTCGGCAGGTCCTCCCACAAAACTCTGCGCGCGTCCTCGCTGGACGGATCCAGAGAGAACAGAGCACCGTAATAGGCGCGGGTATCCGCGCGGATTCCCTCCGGATCCGAGACCGGAGATCCGTCGTCGGCCAGCAGCTCCAAAAGCTGCTTACGGACCCCCCGTCTTTTTTCCAGTGAGTAGAAGAAGGGGGAGCCGCGGTCCAGGTCCCACAGGAACTGGATCCGCGACCTCACGTACGCGCCTCGGGACCCGACGAGCTGCAGGTCCTTCAGCGTGCCCTTCTTCTCTTCGTACGCCAGCCGCAGGGCCGGGTCCTCGGCGACTTGACCGAGACGGGACTCCAGGTCGAGCACCTCCTTCTCCAACTGCCCGACCCGGGCCTCCCGCCTCTTGGTCGACCCCTTCGCGTACTCCTGACAGAAGAGACGGATGTGAGCCTTGCCCACATCCCACCATAGCCTCAAGGAGGGGAAGCCCCCCTGCTTCCTTCTCCAGCCGGACCAGAACCGACTAAACGAATCCCGGAACCGTGCGTCCTCCAGCAGCAGATTGTTAAAGTGCCAATACGCGGACCCCCCATCGTGCGCGCGGCAGAACGAGCTCCGCCCACACCAGGTGGTGGTCCGTGCACGGCACCGGCCACATGGAAGCCGCCGGAACGCAGGAGACGTATGCCCGAAAAATGTAGAGGCAGTCGATCCTGGACGCTCCTCTCCCAGACCTCACACAAGTGAATGCGCTGGAGTCGGGATGGAGATTTCGCCAGACGTCCACCAAGTCGAGGGACCTGACCAGGTCCCTCAACTTCCCTGTCGCCGCCGGGCAAGGCAGGGCACCCGTGCCGTCCCTCGCCTCGAGGGTACAATTCTATTCCCCCCCGAGGATAACGCACTCGCCCGCGTCGATTGAGCCCAAAAGAGTGGACACTTCTTCAAAGAACTGGTGGGTTTCCCTTTGTTAATTGTTACTTGTTTCTCCTGTTTATTACTTAACTGCCTTTCATATGTTTTATTGGTTTCACCTGTTTTTGCTTGTATTTAAGTTCTGTGGTTTCTTCACTCTGGGCTCAGTCCTGACAAGGGAGTTAGTCTTGACAAGGCGCTCTGTCTTGACTAGATGCTCAGTATCAACAAGCCTGTTGCCCTGTGGTAGCTTGCCTTGACGAGCCGGTTGCCTTAGTGGTTGCTTGTCTTGAGCTCCTATGTCTATAACTGTTTATCTGTGTTATGTTTTGCTTGTATTTAAGTTTTGTGGTTTTTTCCTTTGTTCTCGGTCTTGACAAGGAGCTGACAAGTTGCTCAGTCTTGATAAGGTGCTCAGTTTGGACAAGCCAGTTGCCCTGTGGTAGCTTGTCTTGAGCTCAGTCTTGACAAGCTGGTTGCCTCACGGTAGCTTGTCTTGAGTTCCTGTCTTGATTAGCCATTTGCCTATGTGGTAGCTTGTCTTGAGCTTCTATGTTTCGTAACTGTTTACCTGTGTGATTCTAGTAAAAGTACTGTTATTTAAGACTGCATATCTGCTTCTTGCCTCGTCTTTCTGCACTTGGGTCCAGAACCAGCCTCGCCCGGACAGCACGGCCCCGTGTCCACACGGCCCTGTGACAGCAACCCATTCTATTTATCAGTTTGTTTTCAGAATTTAAATGATCCCTTCTTTGTCTCCCCCACAGTCATCAGCCTCACTAAAGACACTAACACAACAAACACATCTTTTCTAATCAGTCTAATTTGCTTCTTAATCACTATTGTTTCAATCGGTTCTAGGTAAATTGATGTACATAAACCTTAGAAGCATTTCAAGCTCATCTACTGAGAGGAACGTCCGCATGCCAATATGTACAATTTTACCGTCCACAATGATTTGCGATCTTCAGCTTGGTGCAAACCCAGAACTTGTCAGTAAGTGAAAAACTCAAGGTTAGCTTGCTTAGCTCAGCTTATGGGTCGTAATCCATGAAAATAAAAGTCAATAATTATTTTATCCTAACTTATCAGTATTTTATAATGTGGCGACTTGGAGTGGTCTGGATAAACCGATTGCACACAGCATTGACACTGACGCAAATCTGGAAACTCAAAAAGGGACACCAGAGCTTCAAATAATTGTAAGGTTTATTTAAGAATTTACTCTTCTGTTCACTGAGACCCTCCGGCTCGGGATGTTGAATGTGCTGACACTACAGCAAATAGATCGGCTCCGAGAGCCGGACTGGCCGCTATGCTTGCTGTGGCGTATTCTAATTAGAGAATCACCCAAATTAGGAGCAAGTTACCGCCGGCGAGATCAGATCGTGAGATGCCCAGCGTCAATTTCGCCTTTGTGGGAAAATCTGGGCCAGTGAATCTGATTTACAATGGCTTTAATATCCTTTCTGGAATGAGACATCCAGAGCTGGACACAGTACTCTAAACCGTGGCCTAACCAATGTTCGGTACAAGCCTGTCATTACTTCTTTACTCTCGTACTGACATTTTTTTCTCCTCCATTTGTATCAGAAGAAATATGTCCTTTATTTTCTTTTCATGTTGCCTTAGCTGCCGAATTGTTTCCCTTCTATAAAGAGTTGAACTAGACTCTTTAATAAAAGACTACAATGCACCTTATACTGAAAGTGGTGTGTTTTTATTAATATTTTTTTCTGTATGGTAGTGTCTAAGTGCTTTTTGTAGGTCGTATCTAAGTGCATGTGATCCTAAGTGGACGCGTTGCTTTTGCAAAGGCTTTCCTTAGTGTGTTTAACAGCACCTCTGAGCCACAGGAGGAATTTTAAAAAAAAATTCAGTCTCAAACCAGACCCCAACCCTCCCTCTTCCAGTTTTAATGGAACAGATCGGGGCCGACCACCAATCCGCTCGCAGGAGGTGGGTCGGTCAGTAACATCTTTTTAGGAGTTTGCGTGCCTCCATTTTAACAGGATTTATATTTTTAAACCATGGAAGCTCGGTTTCCCGGGGCATGGGAATCCCGGCAGGTAAAGAGAGGTGAGAAGGGCTGGATCCATGAGGTAAGTGCATTTACAGCACTGCTTGTGGGCCAGGAGGAGCAGGAGTGTTTCCTGCAGGCCCAACAAGCTAACGTCTTTGCAGACCCGACAATCGGCCAACCACCCCCGATCTCTGACACCCCCCGATCTCTGACTCCCCCAACCCCCAATCTCCGACCACCCCCGATCTCTGACACCCCCCAACCCCCAACCACCCCCGATCTCCGACTCCCCCGATCCCGATCTCCGACTTCCCAACGCCTCACCCCAGCGATCTCCTACTTACCTGTTAAACTTGGTAGCTATCGAGTGCAAAAGCTGCTGAAAAATTTTAAAAGGCATCCTGCAGTTAATTTCTGCAGGTCATCTGGGAATTCTGAGCTTCCAGTTTTCCTGTCGGGAAATCATCTCCCCTTTCCGCCATCCCCTGCTCTATTCATAGAAACATAGAAGATAGGAGCAGGAGTAGGCCATTCGGCCCTTCGAGCCTGCTCCGCCATTCAATGAGATCATGGCTGATCATCCAAATTCAGTACCCTGTCCCTGCCTTCTCCCCATATCCCTTGATCCCTTTAGCCTTAAGAAATATATCCAACTCTTTCTTGAATATATTTAAAGACTTGGCCTCAACCGCCTTCTGTGGTAGAGAATTCCACAGGTTCACCACTCTCTGGGTGAAGAAATTCTTCCTCATCTCTGTCCTAAATGGCTTACCCCTTATCCTTAGACTATGACCCCTGGTTCTGGACTCTCCGACCATCGGGAATATTCTACCTGCATCTAGTTTGTCCAGACCTGTCAGAATTTTATAAGTTTCGATGAGATCCCCTCTCATTCTTCTAAACTCCAGCGAGTATAAGCCCAATCGACCCAATCTCTCCTCATACATCATTCCTGCCATCCCAGGGATCAGCCTTGTGAATCTTCGCTGAACTCCTTCCATGGCAAGAACATCCTTCCTCAGATAAGGTGACCAGAACTGCACACAGTACTCAAGGTGTGGTCTCACCAAGGCCCTGTACAACTGCAGCATGACATCCTTGCTCCTGTACTCAAACCCTTTTGCTATGAAGGCCAACATACCATTTGCCTTCTTCACTGCCTGCTGCACCCGCCTGCTTACCTTCAGCGACTGGTGCACAAGGACACCTAGGTCTCGTTGCACTTCCCCTTCTCCCAATCTATTGCCATTCAGATAATAGTTTGCCTTTCTGTTTTTGACACCAAAGTGGATAACCTCGCATTTATCCACGTTATATTGCATCTGCCACGCTTCTGCCCAATCACCCAACCTGTCCAAATCATCCTGGAGTTTCTCGGTATCCTCCTCGCAGCACACACGCCCACCCAGCTTTGTGTCGTCTGCAAACTTGGAGATATTACATCTAGTTCCCTTATCTAGATCATTAATGTATATTGTGAATAGCTGGGGTCCAAGGACCGATCACTGCGGTACCCCACTAGTCACTGCCTGCCACTCGGAAAAAGACCCATTAATTCCTACTCTCTGCTTTCTGTCCGCCAACCAGTTCTCTATCCAAGTCAATACCTTGCCCCCAATCCCATGTGCCTTAACTTTACACGCTAATCTCTTATGCGGGACCTTATCGAAAGCCTTTTGAAAGTCCAAATACACCACATCTACTTTTTCTCCCTTATCTATTTTCCCAGTTACATCCTCAAAGTACACCCCGAGTAAATATTGGGACCCTAAACTTCTAAGTTCTCCTAGCAGGCCTCCCTCCTTGCAATCACTGTAAATTTGAGCTCGCCCAAAATTCTTCTCTCCATATTCTAACTCGCATCAAGTCCCGTTCACCCATCACCCCCGTGCTCGCCTTCCTACATTGGCTCCCAGTCTGGCAACACCTCGATTTTAAAATTCTCATCCAATATTTTTGTTTGATTACCTTAGGATACCAGGAAGTATTTATTTCATCCATTGGACTCCGATCACCCTGGCTATTCATTTCTGAATCCTGGCCCTTATTTGCAGATCCCGCCATGGCGGTTGCCACCCTACCTTTGCCAGTCCAGACACCAGTTTACACCCTCTGCTCTTCTGACTCTGGTTGACTGTGCACCCCATGCACATCCCCACCCCCATCCATCCCCACCTCACCAACAGTAGCAGCACCATTGACCTTTGCACCCCTGAATTCCAGTATCTCTTTCCTAATGCCTCCCTCCCCATTGCTGCTCATCGTCAAAAGCTTCCCCTAAACCAATCCCCTCGGTCACCTCCCCAACTCCTGTTGAGTGTTAAGCCCTTTCCTTCCTTGTGGAACACCTGGGAGATGCCTCAAGCTAGGACAGTGATAACAGGAATAAACCATTTGAATTTAGCTGTCAGTTGTCAGATTGCTCATATACGATATTGCATATTGAATTAAAACAGTAGTGTATCCATTATTTGCTGAAAGGATTTTGAATTTGTGAGCATTTTGTTGAATTTGCTTAACAGCTCTAACACTGTCAAATATTAACATAGAAATAAGCAGCCTGTCCTGTCTTGATGCAGATTGAAGCCTGAATGTTAAAAGCATCGTCAGAGTGGAACCATTTTGAGAAACAACATCGGGTCAGGGAAGAGGTACAGAACACTCTCCCATCATTTGTCAAAACTGTTCCACTTCAACAACACTGTTAACAATCAGGCTTTAATCTACATCAAGACAGGACTGCAGCCACTGACTCCATTGGAAAATACATCCAAAATTAAATTCAGCAGTTAATGGGAACACTCCAGGATAGTCCTCATCAATCCTTCCATTTTGTGCATATGAAGGCACTGACTGCAGTTCCAGGGACAGATGCTGTACTGAATTGTTATATTGAATATATAAATGGACATGTGAGTTTGCATTCATATAGCGCCATTCACCTCAGGACATCGCCAAGCACTGCACAGTCGATTAATTACTTTGAACTATAGTTGTTGTTTTGTCGGCATACACAGCAGCCATTTTGTGCACAGCAGGATCTCACAAACATAAAATGAGATGGTTGACCAGTTAATCTGTTTTTGGTGCTGCTGGTTGAGAGATAAACGTTGGCTAGGATACCAGGAGAACTCCCCTGCTCTTCTTCGAATAATTCCATGCAATCTTTTATGTCCCCCTGAACAAGCAGATTGGTTTAAGGTCTCATCCGAAACATGGCATCTCCAACAGAGTGGTACTCCCTCGGTACTGCACTGGAGAGGGGCTTGAACCCACGACCTCTGACTCAGAGATGAGAGTCCTACGACTGCGTGATGTCTGTCTGAAGATGCACTTTGAGGTAGGGATGGGGACTATACAAATGGTATTGCTGCTGATTATGTGACAAAGGAGAGAGGTGTTGGCCTACAGTTGCTTTTCATGAAAGGAATAATCTGTGAAATGCAATGCAGTTGTTGACTTGATGGGTACTGTTTGGGTCAGATTTTGAATCATTCCAGAATGCTTCATCTGTAGTGAACTGTTAAATGATCATTCGCTTGTCCATTATTATTCTTACTTTCACTCAAGTGAATTAGCGCTGTCTGAGACTGTGAAATTATCATCACTGCCCAGAGACCAATGCTGAGTGCTGTTCATTTAGATCATTGAACATAAAGGTTTATACACCACTTGTGCTATCGGAGTTAGTACCTTGTCACTCAGATATAGTTACAGTGTATGGAATGACTGAAAATATCAATATTTATGAAGCAAGGTGACGTAAGAAAACTACTAGGCACTTGGTCTAAGTATTAAACAAGGCTTTAATCAACTGTTTTTCAACATGGAGATCTAGTTGTGTCCTTCACTAGATCCTGTTAAAGAATGTCCTGAGCAAACTGGGCCCATGCCTGAGTATTTATACTCTCCCTGGACAGCGCCACCAGCAGGCCGCCCAGTATCATTTCATAAGTCATTTCCACATGAATGACAAGATTCATGTCACAAGGTATTGTTAATTTTATAAAATAAGAAATAAAAGTGGGACACTGAGATCTATAAACTGTGATGCTAATGGTTCCACAGCAGACTTTGACAAAGAAGGAAAGGTCAGAATCAATTTTTCAGCGATGGCCTGTGACAAAAGAAAACAAAGAGAACAACAACTTGCATTTATATAGTGCCCTAAACATAGTAAAACGTCCCAAGGCGCTTCAGAGGAGCATAATCAGAAAACATTGAAACCGAGCCAAAGAAAGGAGACATTAGGACAAGTGACCAAATTCTAAGCAGCCTCTTAGCGGAGGAGACCGAGACAAAGAGGCTTTGGGAGGGAATTCTTTAGCTTAGGGCATAGGCAGCTGAAGGCACAGCCAACAATGGTGGGGCGATAGAAGTGGAGGATGCACGAAGAGCCAGCGCTGGAGGGGCGCAGAGATATCGGAGCATTGTGAGCAATGTTCCTTGTAAGCTGTGCTTTGTTCTGAGTGGCCTGTTTCTTTAAATGCGCGGTCCCTTTAAATTTCTACTCATGTGCAGTATTTACAATGTAAAGGCTAGTGAGCAGCCTGCGCGGGACCTTTCAGATTACTGCGCAGCCGCGCAGCTTAGAGGGACCATTGGTTGTAGGGCTGGAGGAGGTTACAGAGATAGGGAGTGGCTGAGGTATAGAGCATAGCAGAGGGGAGTGAGAGGTCAGAAGTATTACTGATGGGGTAAGAAACAAGGGCCTGTCGAGTGATGTCAGGAAATTCAGCCCACACAAATAACAACTGATGTTGCTTCACAGTGTCAGAAGTTGGATTACTTTACATGAGCAAGATTAAGTCATGTTTATATCCAATAATAAAGTAAAATGCCTAATATTAATTAGTAATGTTGGTGATGGACATGATTTGAGGTCATCAGTATTATTTCTGGGCACCTCCGACAGTGCAGCACTACCTCAGCACTGCACTGGAGTGTCAACCTAGATTTTTGTGCTCAAGTCTCTTTAGGTGCCTGGACAGATCTGGAGGCACCCTACAGTACTTGCCAGCCAGGGTCTCCAGAATGGTCGTGCTGTGATGCACTCTACACAACATTTTGCAGCAGCGAGGATTGGAGCTTCAGAAGGAACAAGGCGCTGAGCACCCATCATCTATGGAGGAATCTGAGGAGGAGGAGGAGGAAGATGGTGAACCCATCGTAGCACCAGACGCTCACATTGCCATCTGGGATGCCAGGGATTGCCTTAGAGCTGTAAGGTTCAGTTAGTTACCAGTACTGGACCCATGTTACAACCACATCCAATGGCAAACCTCATCCCTCCACCCAATCCCACATTCACAAAGCAGTCCTGTTACCAACCAACCACCCATTGCACAACCTTCCATTGGTTTCTGTCAATTCAAGTCTTCCCATTCATCAGGAAACAACTGAGTTGTCACCCAGCAACCAAGAATGGGCAACACAGGAAAGTGATGCAATGTAATAAATGATTCTACTAAAGAACGGAAACTTAACAACATAACATTTGTCATAAAACCATATGCATATCCTTGTGCAACTACAAAGCCTTACTTTTCCTTTTCCTACCATCCCTACATGGTGCAAATCCTGTGGCTTCAGAAGAGGTAGAGGCAGGCTGCTCACATCTCTGCTCTGACTGCTGAGATGCTCTTGGCTGATGAGCTCTGGGCCTCAGCTATTTACAGCTATATCAATGACTTAGATAAGAGGACTGAGTGTCATGTATCCAGGTTTGTTGGTGATACAAAGCTAAGTGGGATAGTAAGCTGTGAGGAGCACACAAAGAGGCTGAAAAGGGATATAGACAGGTTAAGTGAGTGGGCAAGAAAGTGACAGATGGAGTGTAATGTGGGGAAATGTGAAATTATCCACTTTGGTAGGAAGAATAGAATATTTTTTATAAGGTGAGAGACTAGTAATTGTTGGTATTCAGAGGGATTTGGGTGTCCTTGTACATGAATCACAGAATAATAACATGCAGGTATAGCAATTAGGAAAGCAAATGCCTTTATTGCAAGGGGGTTGTAGTATAAGAGTAAGGAAGTCTTGCTGCAATTATATAGGGCTTTGGTGAGGCCACACCTGGAGTACTGTGTACAGTTTTGGTCTCCTTACCTCAGGAAGGATATACTTGCCTTATAGGGAGTGCAACAAAAGTTCACTAGGTTGATTCCTGCTATGAGAGGGTTGTCCTTTGAGGAGAGATTGAGTGGAATGAACCTATATTCTATTGAGTTTAGAAGAATGAAAGGTGATACTATTGAAATATATAATGTTCTTAGAGGATTTGACAGGGTAGATGCTGAAAGGGATGTCTCTCCTGGCTGGAGATTCTAGAAATAGGGGTCACAGTCTCAGGATACCAGGTCGGCCATTTAGGACTAAGATGAGGAAACATTTCTTTGCTCAGAGGGTTGTGAATCTTTGGAATTCTTTACTGCAGAGGGCTGTGGATGCTCAGTTGTTGAGTGCATTCAAGACTGAGATAGATAGATTTTTGGACTCTAGGTGAATCAAGGGATATGGAGATCAGGCAGGAAAGTGGAAGATCAGCCATGATCTTAGTGAATGGTGAAGCAGGCTAGAGGGGCTGTATGGCCGACTCCTGCTCCTATTTCTTATGTTCTTATGTTCTTTAGCATAACAATATATGATAAGTACTGGCAAGGTAAGAATTTTGCAACTTATCATTATGAAGATGATCATATTTCACTTGCTGCTAAAATCAAGTCAACATGACAGAGTGCTGTATGTAATGCATGTGCATTATATTTAATTCAGGTAGCTGGAGTTCCCCATCTCCCCATCTCTGATGGACAAGGACGTCGAGACACCACTGATTTTCAGTGCTTCCTCCTTTGCAGTTGTCAGCTGTGAGATCTGTGGAGGACTACCGCTGGTTCTCTCCCTCTCCTGGGGATAGAACAGACCTATGAGTGACTGTAATGACATGTGTTCACCCGATGGATGCAGTGCATTTGGTGAGGGTGACTATCAGGGAGAGGCATGAAATTACATAAGGATCAGGGTGAGTGCCAGTGGTGGATGCGAGGAAGCGTATAGAAAGAGAAGGATGGGTGCGCTTGCAAGATAAGTGGGTGTAAGGAGTGATGTGATGGAGTAGGCTTGACAAGTCAGAGTGAGGGGGTGGAGTGATGCGCACAGCAGGATGTAGGTGAATGTGTGACTGTACTCACTTTTCCTTACCTGGTTAGATCATTAAATTGCTTCTTGCGCAGAATCCAGGAGCGTGGCACAATGCTCCTGCTGCTGACCTTCCAGGCCACATCCAGCCACACTTTCTTTGTTGCAGCAGCAGGTTTCTTCCTCTTAAATAACAACAGAAAATGCTGGAAAAACTCAGCAGGCCAGGCAGCATCCGTGGAGAGAGAAACAGAGTTAATGTTTCAGGTCGAAGACCTTTCGTCAGAACTGGAAAAAAGCAGGAAAAGGAGCAGATATAAAAGCAAGTTTAGGGGCTGGGAAATGGGGGAGGGGATGAAAGAACCAAAGGGAAGGTCTGTGATAGGATGGAAGGCAGGAGAAGTAAAGAGGCATTAAGAGATATTCAAGGCAAGAGGAGATGGTAATGGGACAGGTTCAGAAACAAAGGATGGCTCTAGATGAAGTGTGAATTGCGCTGGCAGAATGAAAGACAACTGCCATGTGGGAGGGAAGAAAAAAAGACACAGACAAAAAGTGTGGATGAAAAATATAAATATGATAGGGGCTGAGGTTATGATCTGAAATTGTTGAACTCTATGTTGAGTCCAGAGGGCTGTAAAGTGCCTAATCGAAAGATGAGGTGCTGTTCCTCGAGCTTCCGCTGAGCTTCCATGGAACAATGCAAGAGGCCGAGGACAGAGAGGTCTGAGTGGGAGTGGAGCGGTGAATTAAAGTGACAGGCGACCGGAAGCTCGGGGTCCCCCTTACGGACTGAACGGAGGTGTTCCGCAATGCGGTCACCCAATCTGCGTTTGGTCTCCCCAATATAGAGGAGACTGCATCATGAGCAGCGAATACAGTATGCTAAATTGCAAGAAGTACAAGTAAATCGCTGTTTCACCTGGAAGGGTTGTTTGAGGCCCTGGGCAGTGGGAAGGAGGGAGGTATAAGGGCACGTATTGCATCTCCTGCGCTTGCACGGGAAGGTGCCGGGCGAAGGGGAAGGGGTGCTGGGGGTGATAGAGGAGTGGACCAGGGTCCTTCATCCTCTTGTTGCTGGGGAAGAGTGTCTCTCTTCAGTTCCTCACAGCCCCTAGCAGTAAAACAAGTGAGGCGCCATTAAAGAACAGCACAGCCTTTGACCGTCCTGAGTTCATTGTCAGAGTTATTCCTCTCTTGCTTCCAATTTCCTACTTCTCCAAATGCCATCTTTAGATTGCCCCTTTAAATACTAGAGTTGAGATCGTGTCATGCGAGTCCTCACCATGTCTGCTGCCACAAAATCGACGGCAAACCCAGAAGTCAAATGATAATGAGGTGGCTGTGTTAAAATGCCACAGATTTATGTGCTGAAATTACTTCTGGGTTTCCCATGCAATATTGGATCCCCCCCACATTCCCCCCCACTCTCAACATGCCTCGCAGTCAATATCGGGGCCAACATTTCAGGTCAATGAACTTTCATCAGAACTGGAAGATGTTAGAGATGAACAGCTTTTAAGCAAGTGCAGAGCCAGGAAAAAGGGGGGCAGGGAAAGAATAAAAAGCAGAAGGTCTGTGATAGGGTGGAGTGTAGGAGTGATTAACTGACAAAAGGGACGATGGTGCAAGGCAGAAGGGGTTGATAATGAAAAGATAGGTCCAGAAGACAGCATATAGCAGAAGTGGAGAGAAGCATGGAAAATCTGACAAAGAGGAGAGGGTTGCTGTGGCCCAGGAATGTGGTGGAGAAAGGTGGGTAGACCTCAGGGGTGCGGACCACCACACCGGCTATCTATCGATGGGGGATCCCCACCCCAAACACCAGCCCACACCTCTTCCACTCTAAGTGGCTCTTGTGCAGCCATCCTCCATTACCAGAAACTGCTGACCGAGAGCAAATGGGAGCGGTGGTTAAGATCTAAAGTTGTTAAGGCCAGAAGACTGTAAAGTGCCAAGCAGAAAAATGCAAAGCTGTTCCTCGAGATTGCATTGACAGTCACTGGAACAGTGTAGGAGGCCGAGAACAGAGAGGTCAGAGTGGGAGTGGGACAGAGAATTAAAATGGCAAGCGACTGGAAGCTCAGGGTCATGCTTACAAAGGAATCACCCAATCTGCGTTTAGTCTCCCCAATGTAGAGGAGACTGCATAGTGAGCAGTGAATACAGTATACTAAATTGGAACAGGTACAAATCGCTGTTTCAATCGTAATGTGTGTTTGGAGCCCTGGATGGTGGGTAAGGAGGAGGTGAAAGGGCAAGTGTTGCATCTCCTGTATTTGAAGGTGCCGTGGGATTGGGAGCAGGTTTAAGGGGTGATGCAAGAGTGGACCAGCATGTCGTGGAGGGAATGGTCACTTTGGAATTCTGAAAGAGGAAGGAGAGGGGAAGGTGTGTTTGGTGCTGGAGGAAATGGTGGAGGATTATCTATTGAACGCGAAGGATGTTCCATTGAATTTGAAGGCTGATGGGGTGGAAGGTGAGGACAAGGGGGAACCTATCATGGTTTTGGGAGGGAGAGGAAGGGGTGAGTCCCGGAATGCAGAAAATGAGACAGACACGGTTGAGGGCCCTGTCAACCACAGTGTTTTAACAAGTGCCATGGAGTCCTTATAGTCACCTGAAAGGCAGCTGGCACCTTGGTTTAACATTTCACCTGATAGGCAACACCTCCAACAATACATCATTCTCTCAGTACTACACTGAAATGACAGACTCGATTATGTGTTCAAGTTCTCAGGTAAGGTTTGCATACTCAACCTTCCGATTCAGAAGTGCGAGTGTGACCAGTGAGCCAAACTGGTACAAGAAAAAAGCTGTTGTAGCATTTTGAGGCTATTTCTAAAAAAAAATACCTGCTCTTTTTCCCTGTTTCCATATAATTAGCCAGAAGGCACTAACACTTCCTGATACGTCCACAATTTTGGAACAATGGGTTTTCCAATGGGAATTCCCCTTCACTTGTACTTTTTAGGAGGAATAAGAGGAACAATGGAGTTATACCAGGCAGATCAAGTTGTATGAGAGGCACATTGTACCTACCTGCCAGAAGCCTCCCACCAACACCTACATGCAAAGGTACGCCTGGCGAATAATGCCATGGCGAAGAAGGTGCATGGGCTTCAGGTCAGCAGAAAGTCAGATGCAGAGCAGCGCCACCTACTGCAAGGAGGCCAGCAGCTAACATGCACCATATGGACAAAATTGCCAGTGCCAGTGGCAGTCAGCTGTGCACTCAAGCTCTCAACTTCCTTTGTCTTCCAGGCATACTGCAATGCTGTCCTATGGGGAGGATGACCTGGAGAACCAACAACAACTTGCATTTCTATTGTGCCTGAAATGAAGTAAAACATCCCAAGGCCCTTCAACGGAGTGATTATCACACACAATTTGACACCTAGCCACATAACAACAACAACAACAACTTGTATTTATATAGCGCCTTTAACATAGGCGCTGCAGAGGAGTATTTCAAGATAAAAAATTTGACACCAATCCACATAAGGATAAATTAGGGCAGGTGACCAAAAGCTTGGTCAAAGAGGTAGGTTTTAAGGAGCGTCTTAAAGGAGGAAAGAGAGGTGGCGAGGTGGAGAATTCCAGAGCAGGGAATTCCAGAGCTTAGGGCCTAGGCAACAGAAGGCACGGCCACCAAAGGTTGAGCGATTATAATCAGGGGTCCTCAAGAGGGCAGAATTAGAGGAGCGCAGCTAACTCTGGGAGCTGTGGGGCTGAAGGAGATTACAGAGATAGGAAGGGGCGAGGCCATGGAAGGATTTGAAAACCAGGAGGAGAATTTTGAAATCAAGGCGCTGCTTAACCAGGAGCCAATGTAGGTCAGCGAGCACAGGAGTGATGGGCAAACGGGACTTGGTGCGAGTTAGGACACGGGCAGCTGAGTTTTGGATGACCTCAAGTTTACATAGGGTGGAATGTGGGAGGCCAGCCAGGAGTGCGTTGGAATAGTCAAGTCTAGAGGTAACAAAGGCATGGATGAGGGTTTCAGCAGTGGATGAGCTGAGGCAAGGGCGGAGACGGGTGATGTTACGGAGGTGGAAGTAGCTCATAAAATCCTGTGTGAAGATGTGACTAATAGCCTTTTTGGTGCGGATATGTGGTCGGAAGCTCATTTCAGGTTCAAATATGACACCAATATGACACATAAAGAGATATTAGGACAGGTGACCAAAAGCTTGGTCAAAGTAGTGGTTTTAAGGAGCATCTTAAAGGAGGAGGGAGAGGTAGAGAGGCAGGACGGTTTAAGGAGGGAATTTCAGAGATTAGGGCCTAGACAGCTGAAGGCACAGCCGCCAATGGTGACGCAATGAAAATCGAGGATGTGAAAAAGGCCAGAACTGGAGGAGCACAGAGATCTCGGAGGGTTTGTACAGCTGGAGGAGGTTAGAGATAGGGAGGGGTACATACCACCTTTCAAAAGCAGCTCTTTAAATTCTACTTACATGCAAGTTCAGCTGTGGTGCAATGGGTAGCACTCTCACTTCTGAGTCAGAAGGTTGTGGGTTCAGGTCCCACTCCAAAGACTTAAGTACAAAAATCTCGGCTGAAGCTCCCAGTGAAGGAATGAGGGAGTGCTGCACTGTCAGAGGGTGCTGTCTTTCGGATGAGATATTAAAATGTGACCCCATCTGCTCTTTCAGGTGGATGTAAAAGATCCCATTTCACAGGGGAGTTCTCCCCAATGTCCTGACCAATATTGATACCTCAACCAACATATTTAAAACAGATTATCTGCTCATCATCACCTTGCTGTTTCTGGGAGCTATGCACAATTTTGACTGCCGCGCTTCCTACATTACAACAGTGACTACAGTTCAAAAAGTACTTAATTGGCTGTAAAGCGCTTTCTGACACCCCGAGGTTGTAAAAAGCACTACATAAAGTTCTTTCTGTCCTATCACTCTGCCCTCTGGCAAGCCAGAATCAATATGGGCTGAGGACTAGTCCACACTGTCTAAATAAAGGTAACCTCACAAAAATCAGATGGGGTCAGCGCACTGATAGGCAAGTGGGGGCTAATAACGCATCACCCAAATAATGTCCAATTGGAGAGCCAGTTGAAAAAACTACTCCAATGAGATGTAAAGATGAGCCCTACAACCCTCCAAGACCTCTGCACTCCAATTCTGGCCTTTTGCACATCGCCAATTTTCATCGCTCCACCATTGGCGGCCGTGCCTTCAGCTGCTGAGGACCAAAGCTCTGGAATTCCCTCCCTAAACCTCTCCGCCTTTCTACCTCTCCTCCTTTGAGATGCTCCTTAAAACCTACCTCTTTGACCAAGCTTTTGGTCATCTGTCCTAACATCTCTTTATGTGGTTTGGTGTCAAATTTTATTTGATAACCCTTTGTGAAGCACCTTGGGACGTTTTACGATGTTAAAGGTGCTGTATAAATGCAGTTTATTGTTGTGGAGGAGAGAGGAAATAACTATCCCAGCTAACTAACCATTATACACACTTCACTGGGTGCACTGAATAATCCAGTAATGTTCACTTGATAAATAACTCTTATGAATGCAGAATAACTACCATAACATTAAAGGCTATTAGTCACATCTTCACACAGGATTTTATGAGCTAAAAATTTGAGAATGCAATTTAAGCAGTGAGGTATGAATATAATGCAAATGAAACTCTGAAATAAAAACTGAAAGCACTGGAAGCACGTATCTGATAAAAGGAAAGGCAAGTTAATGTTTTGACTGTATACCCTTTCTCAGGTATTGATTGATCTGCCAAGTATTTACAGGGTTTTTTGTTTTTATTTCAGATTGCCAGCTTTTACAGTTTTTCCTTTGTATTTGAACACTTGAGATTGTGTGACTCTTATACTGAAAGCCAATGCATTGGATTTTATTTGTCTCATCTTCCTGTTTTACAAAGAATCAAACTATGGTTTATCTAAATCATTATTGTTTGTGGGAGCTTGCTGTGCGCAAAGTGGCTGCTGCGTTTCCTACAAGATGTAGCTATGGGGGGTGGGGGGGTGCGATTCAAACCCTGGATACTGGCAGGTACAGAGGCTGCAGGGGGTGATTCAAATCCGGATACTGTCAGGAGCAGCAACTGTAGGGGGCGATTCAAACCCCAGATACCAGCAGGAACAGCGGCTGTGGGGGGGCGATTCAGTCCCCAGATACCGGCAGGAACAGCGGCTGTGGGGGATGATTCAGTCCCCAGATACCGGCAGGAACAGCGGCTGTGGGGGGGGGGGGGGTTGATTCAGTCCCCAGATACCGGCAGGAACAGCGGCTGTGGGGTGGGGGGAGTGATTCAGTCCCCAGATACCAGCAGGAACAGTGGCTGTGGGGGGTGATTCAAACTCCGGATACCAGCAGGAACAGCGGCTGTGGGGGTGATTCAGTCCCCAGATACCAGCAGGAACAGTGGCTGCAGGGGATGATTCAGTCCCCAGATACCGGCAGGAACAGCGGCTGCGGGGGGGGTGATTCAGTCCCTAGATACCAGCAGGAATAGCGGTTGCGGGGGTGATTCAAACCCCGGATATCAGCAGGAACAACGGCTGCGGGGGGTGATTCAATCCCCAGATACCGGCAGGAACAGCGGCTGTGGAGGGTGATTCAAACCCCGGATACCGGCAGGAACAGCGGCTGTGGAGGGTGATTCAAACCACGGATACCAGCAGGAACAGCGGCTGTGCGGGGGGGGGTGATTCAAACCCCGGATATCAGCAGGAGCAGCGGCTGTGGGGGGTGATTCAAACCCCGGATACCAGCAGGAACAGCGGTTGCGGGGGTGAGTCAAACCCCGGATACCAGCAGGAACAGCGGCTGCGGGGGATGATTCAAACACCGGATACCAGCAGGAGCAGCGGCTGCGGGGGGGTGATTCAAACCCCAGATACCAGCAGGGACAAAAGTAATCCAGGAACAATCCATTGTTCATCACAATCTTTAGAAGATAGAGTACATACTTTGAACATTTTCAAGTGTGACATTAGGCTGTGTCCCATGTTTTAAGTTGTAAAAGGGCTTGGTGCATTGAAGGCTGTAGTCAGTAGTTAGGAATTTGTGAGTGCCGCGGTTTCAGAGTGCCCCTTGTATGTTTTACAATGGAAGTTATTTGGGTCTCTCAATAAGTGTCCGTTTTTTGGGAATGTCCGTTTATACAGGTTTCACTGTATTTGAATAGTCAAAGAACAATTCTGAATCGGCACTGTAATTATATAACAGCCATGTATCTGTTTCCGTGTAGAGGCTTTTCGATTTCAAACCAAGATTTGTGCATATTCACAAATCTTTGAAGGTGGCAGGGCAAGTTAAGAAGGCCTAGAGGATTGTGGCTTTGTAAATTATGTCATTGAGTAAAGAAAGACTTGCATTTATATAACGCCTTTCATGAGCACTGGACATCTCAAAGTACTTTACAGCCAATGAAGTACTATTTGAAGTGTAGTCACTGTTGTAATGTGGGAAACGTGCCAAATTGCACACAGCAAGCTCCCACAAACAGCAATGTGATAATGGCCAGATAATCTGTTTTTTTTTTAATGTTGGTTGAGGGATAAATATTGGCTAGGACACCAGGGACAACTCCCCTGCGCTTCTTCGAAATAGTGCCATGGGATCTTTTACATCCACTTGAGAGAGTAGATAGGGCCTCGGTTTAACATCTCATCTGAAAGACGGCACCTCTGACAGTGCATCACTCCCTCAGCACTGCACTGAAGTGTCAGCCTAGATTTATGTGCTCAAGTCTCTGGAGTGGGAACTTGAACCCACAACCTTCTGACTCAGAAGGCGAGTGTGCTACCAACTGAGCCACAGCTGACACAGTAAAAGAAACAAAGAAGTCATGCTAAACCTTTACAAATTTCTAGTTAGGCCTCAGCTGATGTACTGTTTACAATTCTGGGCACCACACTTTAGGAAGAACGTTAAGGCCTTGGAAAAGGTGCAGGGGAGGTTTACCAGGATGATATCAGGGATGAGGGAGTTCAGTTATGTGGAGAAGTTGGAGAAGCTGGGATTGTTCTCCTTAGAGAAGAGAAGGTTAGAGGGGGACCTAATAGAGGTATTCAAAATCATGAAGGGTTTTGAAAAAAGCAAGTAGGGCGAAACTGTTTCCTCTGGCAAGTCGGTCAGTAACCAATGGTCATAGATTTTCACACAGAGGCCTAGAAATTCAGTTTGCACAGTTTTGGGGCGCTAAAGTCGGGCGTTCGGTAAATTTAGCGCCCGCCGGAAACTGCAGGCAACCGCGCCGAAATTCAGTGGATTTGGCCAAGAGTTTTGGCGAGCGCTGAAACCGGCGTTGCAATGCTCGGTTCCGGCGCTAAACCGGCGCTGCGGCCTGATAACGCCGATGCCGGGCGCAGCGCAGGTGCGGTCATGTGTTGCTTGACAGCAGACACCCTGACGCCGGCCTGCTCTTAAAGGGGGAAGGGTCAACTTTGACTGCTGCCACGCCCTGCACACTGGAGCCCTGCTGCTAGGCCTCAACAGTGCTGGTGGGACAAGATAGCGCCAGGACAGATGGAGATGGCCCGTGAAAGAGCCCAGCGCTTCTCAGACCATGCACTGAGGGTGCTGATTGATGCTGTCCAGGAGAGAAGACCCATCTTGTGCCCGGACAATGGCAGAAAGGCTCCCAGGAGAGAGTTCAGGAAAGCCTGGAGGAGCATCGCACGCAGGGTCTCCTCAAACTCAGATGTGCCCAGGACTGCGGACCAGTGCCGCAAAAAGTTCAATGACCTCTGTCGGCTGGTGAAGGTGAGTACCCTTTCCACTGTCCTCCTCATCCTTGCATGTGAGCCTCACACTATGGGCAAAGGGACCTCAAAGGCATAATGGGCAGCCCTCCTCACGCAGCAATGCCACTGGCATGATCATCAACAGCACTTTCTGCACTGACCACACTGGCCAGGCTATTCCACCATGGGAGGCAGTACACACAGCAACGGGGCACCACACTGTACTTAGAGTCCGTCCTTTCTCTTGCAGGCCAAGCTGGCAAGAAATGCGCGCAGCCGAGTGGAGACCGGTGGTGGACGGCCCCACTACCAGGCTCTAAGTGCTCTGGAGGAGAGCGTCGCTGGACTCCTGCGTCCCCGGGTGACTGGCCCTGTAGCCATCGGGGATGCGGACCCTGTGCTGGGAGCCACTGGTAAGGAGATGACCGCTTGCAGCTCTCTCGTTGCCCTAGTGCTTCCGATCTAAATCCTTTCCCACTGACGGACAAATGCGCATAATGCCACCGCTCAGGCGTCCCTCGCTGACGCAATGTCCTCACTTTAAAGCTACTCTTGTGCCTTCCTGCTTTCAGCTGCTGAGGAGGAGGTGGTCCCTGAGGACGTCCAGGACGAGGAGGAAGCCGGCCCATCGGGCGAGCCCTCAGCCGTGCCAGGGGATGGCAATGAAGGGGGGACGTCTGGCATGCAGGAGAGCCAGGGGGAGGTGTTGCAGGGGAGGGCAGATCCTGCTTGCAGTGGGGTCCAGGCAGGCGGCAGGGGTCGGCCAGCTCGGCCGGCTTCTCCCCAGCTGCAGAGTCCTCTCTCCAGTCCGGAGAGTGGCCTCGGCCAGGAGGTGCGCCTCCTGCAAGAGATCTCGGTGGCGTCTGACCGGCGCCACCATGAGTTCATGGGGGTTGTGCAGCAGATGCCGCACGCCATCGAGTCCCTGGCTCAGAGTGTGGCAGCATTCGGGCAATCACAGGCCAGGGGGGTGGAGCAACTGGCCGCAGCGCACGCCAGGGGGGTCGAACTACTCGCGGCACTGCAGGAGGAGAGTCGCCAGAGAGGTGGTTCCTTCGACACACTGTCACAGCAGCTGGAGGCACATACCCGGGCAGTGCGGTCACTGACTTCTGCCACACTCGCTTTGACGCAGAGGCGTCGCACCCGCACCCGCCGCCCTGCTGCAACACAGCGGGCTGGCCTCCAGCACATAGCTGCGCCAGCTGAACTGCCAGGCCGGACAACTGCCACTGTGTCTGCTGAGCCTCGCGCGCCTGGCAGCAGCCAGCTTGCCCCCCTTGGAGCATCCGACACTGCCACTCCCCCAGCCAGGGTGCGAGGAGCTGCTGCTGCCACTGATGCTGGCCAGCCACAGCCGAACCAGTCAGCAGCCGGCCCCTCCCGGGACGTGCGTCATGTTGGCCGACCCCCAAGGGCATCTGTCGCGACGCATGGGGGCCCTCATGAGCCTTCCCCCAGCCTTGAGGCCGCCACAGGGCCCGCGTTGAGGCGGAGCAGCAGGCCGGGCAGGGGCCGGGGAAGGCTCTCTAAGGACTCGCCCTCTCGGCACAGCCGCTAGAGTGTGGTCTCTGCGGCATTGTATATATGGGGGGGATTGTGTTTTGGGGGCTGATTTTTGTGGATGGCCGAAATTGAAGGCATTTTTTGTTTTTATGGGGGTCTTTCTGTTGGCGAGGGGGGCCCTTTTCTTGTTACGGCCAATGTTGAAGGCCATGTGGATGGCCAACTTTTGTTAGTCCTCCCCAGGTTGGGGGAGTGACATATGTTTGTGACTGTTTTTTGGGTGTGTTCTGTGTTTTTGAGTTTCATGTGGGAAGGGGCCTCAGTTTGTTAAATAAAGGTTTTTATTTATTCAGCTTGTCCAGGTGTCATGTTTCAAGTGTTTGCTGCGTTAACCGGCTGACGGCTTCCGGAGCGGCTGCCTTCAGGTGCGCTCATTCCCACAGGCCATTCCCTCACAGCGGGCCTAGAAGTGTCGAGCAATAAGCCCCCGGCGTACGGCCCTTGGGCCTTCTGGCCCCCTCCTGGCCTGCTCCTCCTCCTCCTCCCCCTTCTCCTCCTGATGGTCCTCCTGCTCGTCCTCCTCAGGTGGTGGTGCAATGTCAGGTGGCAGTGCCTGCGTCCGGCGGATAGCCAGGTTGTGCAGCATGCAGCACACGACGATGAACTGGGACACTCTATCCGGCGAATACTGTAGAGAGCCGCCAGAGTGATCCAGGCAGCGGAAGCATTGCTTGAGGACGCCTATGGTTTGCTCTATGACGTTCCTTGTTGCTTGATGGCTTTCGTTGTATGAGTCCTCCGCTGGGGTCCTGGGCGTGCGGAGCGGGGTCATGAGCCATGTGCACAAAGGGTAGCCCTTGTCCCCGATAAGCCATCCCCTTGGTGGAGGCTGTGCCTGGAACATGTCAGCCACAGTAGTCTGGCGCAGGATAAAAGCATCGTGGCTGCTTCCTGGGAAGCGGGCATTTACAGCTAGGATGCGCTGCCTGTGGTCACACACCAGCTGCACATTGAGGGAATGGTAGCCCTTACGGTTGCGGTAAACCTCGGGATTGTCTATAGGTGCCCGCATAGCCACATGCGTGCAGTCAATGGCGCCCTGCACCATGGGGAAGCCCGCGATCCTGCCAAATCCCACCGCGAACAGTGCATCGGTGACCTGCCGGATGCAGCGATGTGCGGCGAACTGGGAGATGTTCGCGATGTCCCCAGCAGCGGCTTGGAACGAGCCGCTTGCATAAAAGCTGAGAGCCACCGTGACCTTCACTTCCACCGAGAGAGACGTCCTGGACATGAGCTGTGGCTGCAAATCTGCGTGAAGCAGCTGGCAGATCTCTCCAACCACCTCCCTTCTGAAGCGCAGCCTCTTTACACAAAGTGCCGCAGACATGGTGACATAGGACACCTGCTGCCGGTATTGCCTGGGTGCGTAAGGCCTACGTTGGCGACGCCTGATGGCCCTTCTGTGTCTACGCATGGCTGCCCATCTCTCACAGCGTCTGCGAGCCCTCCGCACATAATGCTGTAACTCAATGTTGGCCCCCCATGCAGCCCCCATAATCAAGGTCGCAACAGTGAAATCAGCAAGAGTCAAATGTCAAAGCACTGGCCAGAAGCCAAAAAGACCTCTCCTATCTTGTCCCAAATCTGGAATCTCTGTCCCTTGGTCTCTGTGTAGAAATCCAAAGCAGTGAAGTCATTGCAGCAAAATGGCTGGGCTTTATAGGTCAGTGGAGGTGCCCTTTAATTTGCGCTGCCCGAGGCCCACAGGGCCTCTGCAACGTTCCATTTTACAATTCCTAATAGCGCCACGCCCACATTGGGCGGGCGCCACTCAATTTCCGGCTTGGGGCGCTAAAACAGCATTGCGCGAGGATATGACGTCATAAGCTGTGCGCGCACCCGAGCGGGCGCTAACACTTTGCGCCGGCGCTAAATCTCAAATGAATTTGGGCGTCGGCGCAGATCGGTCTGCATTCCGGCGCTAAGGCTTTATCGACGGAAATATAGCCCTTTTTTGGCGTTAGCGCCTGGCGCAGCCAACTGAATTTCTAGGCCAGAGGGTTGTTAAGATCTGGAGCGAACTACTTGAAAGAGTGGTGGAATAAGGTTCCATAGGAACTTTCAAAAGGCAATTGGACATGTACTGGAAGAGGACTAATTTTAATTTGCAGGGTTATGGGGAAAAAGCTGGGGCGTGGGATTAAGTTGGATACCTCTTTCAAAGAGCCAGTACAGGCACAACGGGCTGAATGGGCCCCTTCTGCTCTGTAAGATTCTATATGACTGGAAAATTGGGTTATGGTTTGTGAAACTGATGCAATCAAACAGCCATAGAGCTGCACCATCTGCTAATCTAAGAATATTGATATTCAATGTGTGCCATAGTGCACCTCAAAGATTAAATCAGATTCATCCACAATCCTTCGATGTGTACTAGCAGGGGTAGTTTGATAAAGGATCTTTACTGCATTGGCTAGGCCCAAAGATTTCCACCCACTGGGAAGAGCTTGTTCGAGCTATTGAACAGATTACTGTCACACAGATACCTCATAACCCTAACCCAAGGTTAGTTTCTCTAAGGGATTTAAGCCAAATAAATGCACTGAAGTCACGAACAGCATTCATGGGCAGTCATTTCACTGGTGGCAAAATGTTTGATAACCTGGAAATAGCTTTCTGAAACCCCACTGTTGGGAGCAGAATGGGTCAATGCCTTGGACGGCATTTCAAGCCCAGCACATATGGCTGGTTAGACTGTGAATAGATCTCGCATGAGTGCCTGCAGATGCTATGCATTCGAGAAATATCTACCAGACTTGCGAAAATACAACTCACAGCTCTGTGGCTGGGCTCCACTTTAAAAAGTGGGAGATATAGCACTAACATTAAGGACATGTACATCATTGCTGCTTGTTTATCCATCCTCTCTTTTACCTCAGAACAGTAGTGATAAGGGTATAAAATTATGTTCTTGTGTCTAATTATGAGAAATAATTTTTAAAAAATGTAAATAAGGAAAGAGGCCTCAATAAGAGTAGGTCTAAGTCTGGTATGTTTTGAACTTGCAAAATAACCTCACAGGTTTTTCAATAAAAATCCAACAACAATATCAACCAACTGATATCAACCTAAATATCCTTCAGGTTTTTCCGTGTACTTCTTTACATTTTTGTAATACTATTATTCAGCTGTGAATTTGGATGACCCTCATTTGGGGAATAGGCTTGACGGTATTTGAAGCAAGCGGTGTGAGCAAGCTAGATTAATATCCCTAGATGCTGGGGTAGAATTTCCACAGGGGCTCTGCCCAGCTCCGGCCGTAACTTTGGCAGAATATTGACGGAGCCCCTGGCTGAGCGACCAGCAATATTTTTACTCCGGTGATTCTGTTGATCTTCTGTTGAAGTAGGATATCGGGAGAATCCCCCACCATGGAAATTCCAGGCAATTGTATTTACCTCAAGGTGCTTCAGAGATCTTATCATTTTGAGTGCATCTCAAACCCCTGAGCTCTTTGCTGGCTCAGTCTGGCTGAGTGAGTGCGTGAGAGACTAAGGAAGCCTTGGTTTCAATCCCCACTGGAGGTGCTGTGCGTATGAATGTTGGATGAGGACAGCAGCGGAAGGAGATGTGATGCCTCCCGTGAACAGCATGCCAACAATCATTGTTGAGGCTACTCATATGAGATATCTGTCGAACCAAGCTCAAGTAAGTGGAGCAGCAAAGATGAGAAGATCGGACCAAGAGAATACCAGTCCCTCACATAGACCCATCCACACTGACATGGTCACACGCTTGAAAGTCATCAACTGATCAGAATGATGGTAAAGATCAACATAATTCTAGGTTTCTTTTTAATGAGATGTTACAATGGTCAGGCAGCAACAGTGAGTTTGTTCTTACGCCAAAGTGCCATGGTACTCACTAAACTGAGTGAAAGGGAATTCTCCAAAACTAGAACCAGCCTCATTCTGTTGGGAGTTAGGAGGAGCTGCTCTCTGCTCTGTGACCAACGCATGGGGGTGGGTGAATTTCCTCGTGCCTCCTCCTTGCTGTAACATCAGCGGAAACCCTACATACACGTGTAAACGGCTCCCACCAACATTCCAGAGGCGAAGCAGGAGGTACCCTGAGGAAATTTGTCCCTGCACTTATGGAAGCACGTAGCCTTAAGTGGGTTCAATAAAGCTCCTGCAATATTCATTTCTGTTGTTAATATATTCCTTTAACGTGTCCCTAGGAGACTGGATTTGTTTTACGGACAAATAAGAACCCTTGAATTTCAAAGCTTTGCAATCTTTTCTGCAGAGCGTTTTGATATTCATAGCAACAGTAAGCACAATAATGCCACATCTGGTGCAGTGTGTCTTCTGCTATTTCTCTGTGGGTGTCTTAGGGTGCATTTTAATAAAATTGCCTACTTTATTCTCTCTTTGGTTTGCCTTCCATTTGATACTTCTAAGAACCTGGAGAGATTCATTACACTTATATATATGCTCACATCCCTCTGGAGACACTGCTGAAAAGTGTTATTTGTTCAATCACAGTTCTTCAAGTACTTTGATTTACATCTCCTCTGGTGAGATGCATGTGTTTACCAACTCCAGTCTGTTGCAGTTTCCTATCAGATCTCCCAGGCCGAGGTCACAGTCTGACCCCTTACAGTTTCTACCAGCTGACAAGCAAATTTCAACAGGATTGCAAGGAATGCCGAGCTTTGAATGGGTGTCACCCAAAGAGGGGAAAGGAAGAAAGGCAGAGGAGCTGAACATTTATATTGGTCTTGACTTTTTTTTTGCATTTATGTATTTGATACATTTTTGCACTTTGTTTTAGGTGTCACCTGTCGCCTCTTGAGTCAGCAGGTCGTGGGTTTGAGTCTCACTCCAGAAACTTGAGCACAAAATCTAGACTGACACTCCAGTGCAGTGCTGAGGGAGTGCTGCACGGTCGGAGGTGCCGTCTTTGAGATGAGACGATAAATCAAGGCCTTGTATACCCTCTCAGGTGGATGTAAAAGATACCATGGCACAAATTCAAAGAAGTCTACTCGGTATCCTGGCCAATATTCATCTCTCAACCAACATCATTAAAACAAAATATCTGGTCATTATTACGTTACTGTTTGTGGGACAGTGCTGAGCTCCAATTGGCTGCCGCATTTCCTACATGACTACACTTCAAAAGTACTTCATTGGCGTAAAGTCCGCGTCTCAATAATACACGGACTTCGGGAGAACAGTTTAGCAGGTACTTTACTGAACAGGAGGCAACGTCAGACTGAAATCCAGAAGCCTGCTAGGGCCTTTTATACAGGGGTGGTCACTGCCGGTACTGCAGTCTAAAACCAGTTAGTCCCTTAAAGGTACATACACAACAATTCCTCCCCTTTTAGATAAACAGTACATAACATTCATTTAACAACTAAATAATAACTAATTACAATTACAATTTTCTCGGTACTATATACATCAACTGAAATAATCATTTATAAGTTCAGTCTTTGAGGAGGCTTCCTGATCCTGACTGGATAGCGCCTTTCTCGAATATCCTGTTCTTGCGGTAGAGTCGATTCTGGCTCATTGTCATTGGTTGGTTCGTCAGCTTCCAATACCACTGCTTCTGAGGTAGACGCAATCTGTACTTCGGACTCATTACCAGGTGCACATGCTTGTGGTATAGGTTTGGCTTGTTCCTGTGACTCTAGAATCTGGTCAGCTTGGCATCTCACGATGCTCTCTCCAACGTCCACTGTGTACATTAGTGGTCCCTGCTGTGTGCATATCGTTCCTGGCTGCCATTTTTCTGTTTGGTAGTCGCGGGCCAAGACTGGTTGCCCTATCTTGAAGCTCCTGGTTGGCTTCTCATTTGTGTGCTGGAACTGCTTATCCTCAACATCTCGTCTTATGTTTGGTTTGAGCAAATCCAAGCGACATCTTAGCCTTCGGTTGAAAAACAGTACGGCTGGAGTTTGGTTGGTTACTGCCATGCTGAAAGCCTGTTCTAACGTCAGGTCCTTTTTCGAAAGTAGTCGTTTCTGGGTTCCTTCACTCTGGAGCCCGCAGACAAACTTATCCCGTAAGGTGTCTGCCAGTCCTGCTCCGAACTGGCAGTGCTTTGACAACTTGCGTAGTTCCATAAGATAGTCAGCATTGCTCTCATCTTTGTGCTGGTTTCTTTTATGGAACTTGAATCTTTCTGCTATCAGCAGTGGTGTAGGGCTTAGGTGTTCCTGTAAGATATGAACAATCTCCTCAAAACTTTTCTCCATTGGTTTAGCTGGGGTAATTAACTTCCGCAATAGGCCGTACGTACTCGCGCCCATCAGATTTAATAATACCGACGCCCTCTTTCCATCGGCCACCTCATTTGCCTTGCAGTACACTTCAATTCTTTCCACATACGTGGTCCAGTCTTCTACCTCGTTGTCGAAAGCAGTGATACTGCCACTTTTCGGCATCTTGGGTGATTTAAAATGGCGCCTCCCGCGCTTTTGCTTCTTCCCCAATGGAATAAAATGGCGCGTCCCGCGCTTTTGCTTCTTCCCCAATGGGATAAAATGGCGCCTCCCGTGCTTTTGCTTCTTCCCCTTGCTGCCACGCTGCTCCTGGCGTTCTACAGGGTAATGGCGGCGACCCGCGGCTTCGGCGCATCTCGCGTTCCTTCCCCCCGTTTATTTTCTCTCCGCTGCCCTGTTCTTGAGCACCGATCGCGCCCTGTGCGTTCCACCCTCTCTCTCTCTTGTTTTCTTTTCCCGGCGACGCTGCACGGCCTGTTTTGTAGAGCCGCTCTATCGAGCTTGAGCCCGCCGCAGTCCGGAAGGGTCAGCGCGCTGCCTGCTACCAGCACGATTTGCTGGAACACCTTAACTGGGGAGCCAAGCACAGCTCTCCACAGTCTCTCCCGCAATTCTCCGAACACCGATGTATTCTTTGGGCGGTTGCCCGCGGTCGACGCCCGTTGCTCAGACTACGACCTCCAAGAACCCTCCTCTCAGGGCGAGATCCCCGTGAGATGATGCCACACTGCAGGTGAGTTCGAACTTACTCGTCGCCACTGTAAAGTCCACGCCTCAATAATACACGGACTTCGGGAGAACAGTTTAGCAGGTACTTTACTGAACAGGAGGCAACGTCAGACTGAAATACAGAAGCCTGCTAGGGCCTTTTATACAGGGGTGGTCACTGCCGGTACTGCAGTCTAAAACCAGTTATTCCCTTAAAGGTACATACACAACAATTGGATGTAAAGCACTTTGGTATATACTGAGGTCATGAAAGACGCAATATAAATGCAAGTCTTTCTTTCTTCTCTCCATGCTACACAATAGCAATTTAATCTGCCTCTGCCAGTGCCCATCTTTGACTCATTGGGTCACACAGGCAGGTGAGCTGGAGTGAACCTGTCCTTTGACTTTCCCTCCATCTCTATGGGGAGCTCCTGTCATCCCCTCACAGAACTGCAGAGATGGGGAGCTCCCTGTGTGAAGAAGTGAGAGTGCAACTTCATTCCTTACCACACTAGGCCCAATAGCCCCACCGCACTGTCCTCCCAAAGGAACATCACCTGATCAACTTGACACCTAAAGTTAAAATAACTTAAAAGTGTAAATTTAAAAAAGAGCAAATTTCTATATTTTTTTTAAGAATAATTTTGAAAATAGCCAGGAGTCATACTGCAAGTTGCATTCTAATAGGCCCGCATTGTTCGTCACAGAAACACTTCGTAAAATATTCAATGGAATTTTGAAGGCAGAGAGTTTTGTTCTTGCTGGTTTTCTTCCTCACTGTCCTGAAAGAGTTGACTTCTTGCTGGGGTCCAATTCTTCAGGCATCGATCCCCCCCACTCCATATCCTATTGGGATGTGTGAGACCGGTGTATGTGCAACCTGGTGAAGAGAAGTATACAAGCTGAGTGCTCCAGTTTAAGATGGACACTTCAGATGCAAGTCAAGCGACACTCTTCATCTGCCACTCACTTGACATTGGCACTTTTATCCACCTCGTGCACATTCCACATTTAGATCCTCTTTTAGGACCTAAACTATTTGTCATCTCTCTCCAAATCCAAGCCCAAAGGCGTGCACACTGCCCCAGACAGAGTCAGCCTGGCCTTTCTGCCTGGCCATGCAGACAGATATCAAACCATGTCATGTACTCACAGGGGCGGTGCCAAGGTCAAAGAGTTGGGGGGGGCAGGGGCAGGGGCAGAGACTGGTGTTGTTACGGAGGTGGAAATAGACAGTCTTTGTGATGGAGAGGCCATGGAGTCGGAGGCTCAGCTCAGAGTCAAATAGGATGTGAAGGCTGTGAACAGTCTGGTACAGTCTTAGACAGTGGTCATGAGGGGGATGGATTTGATGGCGAGGGAATGGAGCCTCTGTTAGGCATCGAAGTTACTTGCTTTGGTCTTCCCAATATTAAATTGGAGACATGAGATCAAGTATTAGAAATTGGAGCTTGTTGCACCTGTATTACATTCGCAAAACAGTTGCAACGAGCCCCAATTTCAGGGTCAATGTCCTGCGTCCCAAGGAAGTCTGAAAGATGTCTGAGCAAAAATTGAGTTGTGCCATTTTTGTGGTGTTATTGCCAGCCGCCTAAATAAGTTAGGGCCTAGAAATTTAATTCCCTAGAATCCAATGTTTGGATGCTATGGATGCCGAATTGGGACCAAAATGGCTTTCGATCAGCATGCGTACACTTCTGGTGCGGGCCACGCCGATGTCATCTTGGTGAGGGTGGTAGGATGGCAATGCTGATTTGACGTCAGCCCTGTCATTTATCATCATCATTGCTGGAGCGAGTGTCCTCTCCTAACCTCGCACAACTGAACATGCATTCAGCAGCGGGAAGGACCCCCCACCAGCGATATTTAAAGGGCTCATCACCAATTTTTAGGTAACTTGCTTTTTGATTTCTACTGGCTTTGTGTACGTTGCTGCAACCGTTAGGAGCTTTTTAGAGTTGTTTTAAGTTGGTGAGGTGACAGGGAGTGGTGCTGCAAGTGGAGAAAGCCTTGTTTCTGAATTCAAGTGCTCTGGTCAGACACTTGCTCCCAGTCATGAGTACTCCAGTTGTCATCCCCCTTGGCCTGCAGCATGCCAGGGAGATGGAGCAGAGGCTTTGAAGAAGAGGACAAGCTGCTAGCAGAGGGAGGGGGAGGGGAGGGAGAGAATGGCTGTCAGCTGGGTGCCTTACCCACCTAGGGTCTTCCAAGAGTGGGTTCCTATCGCTTGATCCCCGCGGCCGTTTTCGGGGGCTACGGAATTTCTAGGCCGAGGTCTCATACATATGTAAATGAGGGGTCTAACACCCGTTTTACCTCCCTTTACAGAAATTGGTCTGCGATGATTGGGCATGCCTTGGGCCAGCCCCAATCAGGATTCCTCACCAGCCGTTGTGGCCTAAGCAACAATTATCAGCAATAGGTTAGTTTTTACTAAAATTTCCAAGACCATTGCTGTGGAACCAGGAAGAGCAGGAGTGCTCCCCTGACTCCCCAGTATTTGCAATCACCAACCCTCACCACCCTGCATTGATCCTACTACCTCCCACCACCCCGCCACCACCCCCCTCCCAATTGCGGGACTTACCTTCAGGTTGCTGTCGGAAAGGCAAGTGGCCGAACATTTTTTACAAGCAAGTTGCATGCCGCGGTGTCGCCCAAATAAAGCAAACAAGGCCCGAGGCCTAATTTCAGGCCAGACCTGGTCCTCACGGTTGGGATGTGCGCTCCATGCATTTCCATGGTTATGTGCCCTTAAATTACTTCAATGGAAAGTAAAATTGGGCCGGGTGTAAAATGGGCAGGCAATCCGATCTCATCAGATTCCCACTGGATGGGGTGGGTTACAATTACCCACTATGTCAACATTTAAGAATAGGTTGGATAGGCGGTCGAGGGAAAGGGAGAGATAAAGGAATATGGGTACATGGGAATAAGACTGCTGCTCGTGAGGAGGATAAACACAAACACGGATTGGTCAGGCCGAACATGTTTCCTTGTTGTCATTTCTATTTAATTCTATGCATTTCTATTGCATCTTTATGGCCTCTATTCCAGCCACTTGGAGGGCCTGCTATGTTTATTGGTTGAGGCAATGTAGTTTAGTCTGACTGCCCCCAGGGACAGGTAGGAGTTCACTTCAGCGTGCTCTTCTTGCTGGTGCACTCAGTGATCAGCCTATCTGCCTCTCTGCAATAACAACCTTTTCAGCTTTGCTGCTCTCTGCATACTCTATGCTAACACGCTCTTCTTGTTTTTGTGTAGGGGCTGTAACATTTGCATATTGAATTATCATTGGCCCGCAGGCATCTGTAAGGAATACCTATTATTATTCACGTGATCACATGCTGAGTTGTCATTGGCCTGCAGGCATCTGTAAGGACTACTATTGTTTTGAAGACCCAGGCTAGGGGTCCTAATGCCATCTTTTCCCCACCGTGCTGTATGAGTCAGATCAGACCTAATGCTTAATAAAAGAGTTAAACTGTAATACTCCGTTGTCCTGCAATTTATTATTTTTGTACAAAGTGTGCAAAACAAGACATGGTGTCAGAACAGGGATTGAAAATGGACATCATTGGAGCTCCCTTGCCTCGAATCAATTGGGGATCATTGAACTTACCTGTAGAATGGTGCAAGTTCAAGCAACACATGGAGTTGATATTCTTGGGTCCGCTGAAAAGCAAAGGCGAGGAAGAAAGATGCAGCTATCTACTCCTGTGGATCGAAGAAAAAGGGAGAGACATTTTTAACACATGGTCTCTCACCGCGGATGAAGCAAAGGTACTGAAAAGTTATTTTGAACGTTTTGAATCATATGTGATGCCCAAGACAAATACGATATTCGCTAGGTACAAGTTTCAGGAGAAAGTACAAGGAGCTAGTGAGTCGTTTGAACAGTTCGTGACTGAGTTAAAACTGCTGGTAAAAGACTGTGAATATACAGATAAAGATGAGATGGTCAGAGACTGCATCATGTTTGGAATACATTCAGCTAAAGTGAGAAAGAAACTTTTGAATGTTGGGTCCGGGCTAACGCTGGACAAAGCTATGGACATAGCTAGATCGCACGAGATAGCCCAAGCACAGTTGAAAACCATAACCGGTGCCACGGACAGCTTGTGTGAACAGACAGTGCACGCAGTTAATAGACACACACCAAAGAACACCGCCCAGAGAGCGTGTTTCAGAACAGAAAGAACAGAGAGAGTTCTAAAAATGAGCGACACAGACATAAAACGCTTCAAAAACTGTGGATATTGTGGAAGCAAGGTGCATGGGTAAAAAGAGCAATGCCCTGCCAAAGGAAGGCAATGTGCTAAATGTGGTAAACAGAACCACTTTGCTAAAGTTTGCAGGACTGTTTTTGGAAAGCAGTACACACAGTGAGTGACAGCCAAATGCCAGATAGAGAGCCAAATGCAGAAGAACTGTTTATTGATTCTGTGTCACAGAAAAAACAGATTTCAGAGACTGAGCAAGCCTTTGCCGATATTGAGATAGGAAAACAGGGCACAGAGCTTAGGTTTAAACTAGACACTGGAGCTCAGGTTAATGTAATTCCTCTGAGTGAGTATCACAGCTTGAAGGATGAGTGTGAGCTACAGCCCACCTCACGCAGACTGACCAGCTATGGGGTTGGGCAGCTCATTGTAAAAGGCACATGCGTGATGAAATGCAAGTACAAAGAAAGCGACATGATGTTGGACTTTTACATTGTTGACACTCGAGCACCTCCAGTGCTAGGTCTAAAGGCATGTTTAGACATGGACCTCGTCAAGCTAGTGCTATCATTGACAGCACCAGTTGAGAAGCAGACAGTCATGGAGGAGTTTGCTGATGTTTTCAAAGGAATCGGACTATTCCAAGGTGAATGCACTATTCACCTTGACCCAGCAGCAACCCCTGTGGTTTGCCCACCGAGAAGGATACCCCTTGCTCTATGTAGCCACCTGAAGGAGGAGCTGCAGAGCATGGAGAATACAGAAATCATCGTCTGGGAAACAGAACCGACAGAGTGGATCAACGCGTTAGTAGTGGTTGAGAAACCATGTACAGGCAAGCTCAGAGTCTGTCTCGAGCCCAGAGATTTGAACAAGGCTATCAAATGTCCTCACTACCCTCTACCAACGTTAGATGACATCACACCCAAGCTAGTGGGAGCACGTTACATCAGTGTAATGGACGCACGATCAGGATACTAGACTATCAAGCTCACGGAAGAGTCATCTAAGCTAACAACGTTCAACACGCCATTTGGACGCTACCGATTTCTGCATTTACCATTTGGTCTTATCTCAGCTCAGGATGAATTCCAGCGGAAGATCGATGAAACCTATGAAGGCCTCGATGGAGTAGTCACAATCGTTGACAACATCCTCATCTATGGCAGGAATAGAGAGGAACATGACAGGAACCTCCGTGCGATGCTACAAAGATCATGGGAGAAAGGTATCCGGCTCAACCCCGAGAAAAGCATAATCGGATCCACCGAGATCAGTTATTTTGGGCATCGCCTCTCAATTGATGGCATTAAGCCGGATCCAGAGAAAATCTCCGCCATCAAGAAGATGGAGCCGCCGAAGAACCGTGCAGAGCTAGAGACAGTACTAGGCATGGTTAACTACTTAGCCAAGTTTGCCCTGAGCCTCTCCGAAATCAACGCACCCATGTGTCAGTTGCTCAAACAATCCAATGAGTTCCTGTGGGACAAACAACATGACACAGCATTTCAGAAAATGAAAGACCTAATCACCAGAGAACCAGGACTAGTTCTAGCCTACTTTGACCCCAACAAAGAGCTCAGACTACAAGTGGACGCGTCAAAGTACGGACTAGGCACAGTATTACTGCAAGAAGGATAGCCCATTGGCTACGCTTCCAGATCTCTCGCAGACAGTGACATCAACTATGCTCAAATCGAGAAAGAGCTATATGCAATTCTGTTTGGATGTAAGCATTTCCACCAGTATGTCTATGGCTGACAAGTCATTGTGGAATCCGACCACAAGCCCCTCGAGTCAATCATGCGGAAACCACTAGCCGCATCCCCACCAAGGCTACACAGAATGATCCTTCAGCTACAGAAATACGACTTCACAATCATTCACCGTCCAGGCAAAGACGTTCCTGTTGCAGACACGCTCTCCAGAAAGTCTCTTAGCTACTAGGACAGCAGCCTCAGTGAAGGCATGGATGTGCAGGTGCACATGGTGTACAACAGCTTACCTGTGAGTGACTCAAAACTGAAGGAGATCCGAGCAGAAAGAGAGAAAGATGCACAACTCACACTGCTGAGCAAAGCCATACATGAAGGATGGCCTGAGGAAAGGAGGAAATGCCCTCAGAGCATATCTGAATTCTGGAACCACAGAGACGAACTGTCACAAATCAACAGAATCATCTTCAAAGGGGAGAAAATCATCATTCCTACCAGTCTCAGAGAAGAGATGTTGACAAAAATTCATGCTGGACATATGGGCATGGAAAAATGCAAACAAAGAGCATTGACATTATGTTTTGGCCCGGAATGTGCAAACACATTGAGGACATTGTCGGAAAATGTTCCATTTGTCTAGAACGCTGCCCATCGAATGTCAAAGAGCCCATGATACCTCACCATATCCCAGACAGGCCCTGGCAGGTTGCGGCAACGGATCTGTTCACATGGAACAACGAGGACTACATAGTGACTGTTGATTACTACAGCAGATTTTTTGAACTGGACAAGATTCACAGCACCACATCTGCAGCTGTGATCCACAAGCTAAAGGCAGCCTTTGCCAGGCATGGCATTGTAGAGACTTTAGTCTCAGACAATGGCCCCCAATACAAATCAAAAGAGTTCGAGTCATTTGCCAAGGCATGGGATTTCACACATGTCACATCAAGCCCACATTACCCTCAAAGTAATGGCCTTGCTGAAAAAACTGTCCAGATTGCAAAAACACTCATGGGCAAAGCCAAAGTGGACAAAAGAGACCCCTACATCAGTCTCCTTGAGTACCGCAACACTCTGGTTGACAACTTCAAGTCACCAGCACAGCTGTTGATGAGCCGCAGACTTCGCTCAATCCTTCCAAGCACCAACCAGCAGCTGCAGCCAGAAGTCGTCAGCTGCAAGCAAGTGCATGCAAAACGTGTACAGAGACGGCAACACCAAAAGAGATACTATGACAGGTCAGCTAGACTACTGCCGCTGCTGCACAATGGAGAATCCATCAGAATCCAGGAGCATGACTACTGGAAGCCAGCAGTCATCATCCAGCCAGCTGACACTGAGCGATCATATCACATCCGCAACCCAGAAGGACAGGTGTACCACCGCAATTGCAGGCACCTCCTGAACACCAAGGAACAACACCGTCATTCCGACGAGAGGATCAGTTCAACAGAGTGTGATGAACAGAGCAATACACAAAACACATCATACTTACCTGAACCTAATCCTGAACCTGAATTGTTGACCAATTCAGGAGCATGCTCAGTTCCATGCCACACAAGGTCGGGACGAGAGGTCAAGCCTAGAGTTATCCTTGACTTGTGAACTGTCAAAGGGTGTAGGCGGATCGCTGCTCTAAAAAAAAAACTGTACATCATTATTGAAACGTTGAGATGTTTTCAGTGCTAGTTAAATGCTGAGTTTACTTATATGTTTATGCTACCGAGAACATTATGTAGAAGAAAGGTTTAAAAGTAATGCATAACATTTTTCTTTTAAAAGAAAGGGGATATTTGCATATTGAATTATCATTGGCCCGCAGGCATCTGTAAGGAATACCTATTATATTCACGTGATCACATGCTGAGTTGTCATTGGCCTGCAGGCATCTGTAAGGACTACTATTGTTTTGAAGACCCAGGCTAGGGGTCCTAACGCCATCTTTTCCCCACTGTGCTGTATGAGTAAGATCAGACCTAATGCTTAATAAAAGAGTTAAACTGTAATACTCCATTGTCCTGCAATTTATTATTTTTGTACAAAGTGTGCAAAACAAGGTGATGAAGATGGCACCAGCGAGGAGCAGGAACTAAGCCCATTGCAAGTTATAAACTGTACAACTGATGGTCTTGAAGTTAAGAATTTCCAACAAAATACAATAATGTTTTGCCTGGATCCCACCATCTTCACTTTTAACCTACTTTTAACCTACTTTTGTGATCAGGCGTCAAAGACACTCACCTGAAGGACGCGGGGCCCTTCTTCAAATATGCAGATTGGGGTCCGATAACATCATCGCCCCCTGACTGAGATTTTAACTCCCGAGCAGAGAGGCCACGTCAACTTTCTCGCCAGGTGAAGTCAAATGTGAAGAGAATGGGAAGCAGAAGATGCCAAAGTATATATTTTTTACTTTTAATTGTGGAGCCAGGAGGAGCTGGCGGGCTCCTTCAGGGAAAGTTTAGGTCTACTCCGTGCTGTGAGACCTACTGCCCCCCTCCAGCCCCACCTGTACTTGAATGCCGTTGGGTGACCAAGGGATGCCTAATTTCCACAGGCTGGTAGCCTCTTCCCGTGTACCTACTGCCTATTCAGGGCTAGAAGTTGGCCGGCGGACTTGTCAGTGAGGTCCAGCAGTTAAAATGGCGTGGCTTCATTCTTCCGGAGGCAGGTGGGAATCAAACTGAAAACAATCGGTTTCCCGTCGGAAATGCACTGTCAGTTAAAATCCACCCCAGCCCAATTTTAATCCCTGGTGTGCAATGAAAATGGCAGCATTTACTCACCACCGCCGCTCCTGCCAATGTTTGGGTCTCGCCATTATGGTGGCGGCCCAGGTGCCGGCTGAATACAGGTGGGAGCCTCATCAGCCTGTGCATGTCAGGGTCCTATGGTGCCAGTCGTACTTATTGTGGAGCCGCCAAACCAGCGGCTTTTAAAGGGACCACCACAGGCCGCTCAAAAAAAGTTTGAAACAAAAATCGATCCCTGCTTGCTCCCCTCCCCCAGTCCGCAGCCCCTCCCATGGAATCTCCTCCCTCACTCCCTTATATTCAGCAGCTGGGTGGAGCCACCTGATTTCCCGCTCCTACCGATAGTTTATTCAAAAAGCACGAGTATCTCGCCGAGCGTGGAGCTGGTTCAGCCCTCTGACCATTTCCCCGGAGCGCATGTTGTGCTCGCTCTGCCCGTCCCCTGCTCGATGAAAGCAACCAATTGACAGTCGGCCCACTCGCCGTTCCAAGAACGATAGCAAAATACTGCAGATGCTGGAAATCCGAAATAACAATAGAAAATGCTGGAAAAACTCAGCAGGCCAGGCAACATCCGTGGAGAGAGAAATAGAGTCAACGTTTCTTGACAAAGGGTTTCGACCTGAAACATTGACTCTATTTCTCTCTCCACGGATGTTGCCTGGCCTGCTGAGTTTTTCCAGCATTTTCTGTTATTTCACCGTTCCAAGAAACTGTTCTCATCAGGAATCCACGTGCGGCACTATTGATATCATTCGCTATTCCCCTTTCCTCTTCTTAAAGCTGAGCAGTGAGCATCAGTGTGTTAACCTGGCTTAATACTGGTCGCTGTCTAATATATGCTATTTTTATTTGGACATTTATGACACTCTTTAAAGGAAAAGGCTTGACCAGGGCAGTGTTGTAAACCTCCAAATAAAACAGTATTATTGGACATCTCACAGTTACGCGCTGGTCAATAAACGTGGCAGATTGAACAAGTGATTATGATAGGTAAAATTATTGAGGTGCAAAAGGCTTTGTAATAGGAGTTGAGATTTAATGCTATCGATTCAATCATAATTGCAATAGAAAGAACTTGCATTTATAGAGTGTCTTTCATGACCCCAGGACATTCCAAAGTGCTTTACAGCCAATGAAGTGCTTTTGAAGTGTAGTCTCTGTTGAAATGTAGGAAACGTGGCAGCCAATTTGCGCACAGCAAGGTCCCACAAACAACAAGGTGATAATGACTAGAAATTTTGCATTTTTAGTGATGTTGCTTACTGGATAAATGTTGGCCAGGACACCAGGGAGAACTCCCCTGCACCATGTGATCCTTTAATCCCACCTGAGAGAGCAGACAGGGCATTAGTTTAATGTCTCATCTAAAGGACAGCAGCTCCGATAGTGCAGCGCTAACTCAGTACTGCACATAAATGTCTGCTTGGATAATGTGCTCAAGTCTCTGGAGTGGGACTTGAACCCACAACTTCATGACTCAGAGGCGAGAGTGCTACCAACTGAGCCACGGCTTGAATAATATTATAAATTCTATTACTGTCATTTTTAAATGCTAAACTTTGTTATGTGCTGAAATTAAATCTTTATTAAAGTGTGTTAATTACGTAAAACTTGCATGTGAATTGTATTAAACATAGTTCTTGCTTGTTGTCACGGGCACTGAAGGCTTCACAACAGTACCAGATAAAAGACTGGAGATGCTTCCAAGTTAATGACTTCTAATTGGTACTGGGTTACATTTCTAGGTCACTTATAGAATCATAGACTCATACAGCACCAAAGGAGAATACTTGGCCCATCGTGCCTGTGCCGGCTCTTTGAAGGAGCTATTCGATTAGTCCCACTCCCCCACTCTTTCCCCATAGCCCTGCAAATTTTTCCTTTTCACCTATTCTCTTTTGAAAGTTATTATTGAATCTGCTTCCACCACCCTTTCAGGCAGTGCATTCCAGATCATAACAACTCGCTGCGTTAAAAAAAATTCTTATCTCCCCTCTGGTTCTTTTGCCAATTATCTTAATTCTGTGTCCTCTGGTTACCAGCCCTCCTGTCAGTGGAAACAGTTTCTCGTAATTTTGAATGCTTCCATTAAATCTCACCTTAACCGTCTCTGCTCTAAGGAGAACAATCCCAGCTTCCCTAGTTTCTCCACATACCTGAAGTTTCATGAATTAATTTCTATCACTATGGTAACCATGGTGATGGGACAGTGGAATGTCTAATAGTTGAGAGATCAGAGTTGTTAGCATGTTGTCTCTGGCACATTCAGCAGGAGGGTTCTATTTCCAATCTGAGCCTTCTTGGAGAAACAAGAATGATGCAATTTGTGGAAATTTGGTGACTTGTTCTCTTTCTTTCTGATACCAAGTCCTGGTCGTTTCTCTGAGGTCAATGATCTGGGCCTCAGACCAAAGAATAAGGTGATATTAAATGTCACTCTTTGTCAACAGGTGACAGTGGTTACATCTTATGTGTTGTAAAGGCAACAGTAAAGCAGCAGTTTTTCTCAAATGAAATATATTGTTGTGCCAGACATAGCCATATGTAAATATGCACAAATGGAACGGTTAACTAATGTGTTCAAGTAATTATGGGGCATTGATGTACCTGTTTGAAGTATGACTTGATGTTATACATGCTTATTAGGAATCATGTGGCTAAAATATGGTGTGTTCAGAGAATGGCTAGGCAGCACCATATACTTCTGTGATACCTTACACCACATTGTGAGGTAGTCCTCTCTGCCATGAGTCAAGCCAAGAACACAGATTCAAAAACATATTACAGTATGCTCTGCATTGTATAACAAGCAAGAACGCACTTGCTTGTAACGTTTAAAGCATGCACACCAAGGGGGAATCTGAGGATACAGATCTGACAACATGCGATGAAAAGTGCCAATGTGGCTCAGTGGTAGCACTATTGTGACTGAGTTAGAAGGTTGTGGGTTCAAGTCCCACTTCAAAATGTTGCACCATAATGTACATTAACACTTCAGCACAGCACTGAGGGAGTGTGACATTATTAAAGATGTTGCTTGTACCTTAAAAAAAAATGCAATATTACCTGTTAAGCCTCATTTACCTGGGCAGGTGGACATAAAAGATCCCATGGCACTTATTAAAAGAACAGCAAGTGGAATTCTCCTGGTGACTTGGCTAAGATTTATCTTTCAACTAACACCACCAAAAACAAATTAATTGATCATTTATCTAATTTGCTGTTCATAAGAACCTGCCGAGTACAAATTGATTGCCAACACAACAGTGACTACACTTGAAAAAGTAACTTGCTGTCTATGAAGCACTCGGGACATTCTGAGGACATGAAAGGTGCTCTATAAATATAAAGAAAACTCCTTTTTCTCTTAAAACGTGGGCCCCGAATTTCCAGTTGAAATTCCGCTAAGATTTACAGCAGTTTCTGTGCCAAATTTGCTAAAGGAAACTTGCTCCAAAATTTCCTGTGGAGCTCATTTACCTATACCGGAGCGTAAACACTGACGTAAAACAAGGGCAAATGCACCTCTGCCCACGTGTGTTATGCCTCTAGATGCTATTTTTAAAATGGTGTATTCCCCTCAGAAAATTAGCCTAAAAATTCGGTTGCTTTGCACCTCCCGTTAGCGCCCCAAGAGGGTGCTAACGGGGCGCAAAGCAACTTGCGCCCGGGTGCTGCGCCGCCAGTGCCTCCCGTGAAATTCAGTGGGAGGTTAGCGGTGGCGGGATCCGTTAGTGCCCCGCGGCGCTGCGCTGCCGGTGATGACATCATCGCCGTGCACAGCGCCCCGCTTGCGCCCCAGCCGATCTTCGGTAACACCCCCTGACTTACTATTGGACGCTATGTCCGACGGGGTCAGGGGGGCATACCTGCAGCCGGGGTGGCACTAATTAAAGGTGAGGTGCCGGGCGGCCATTTTTGCCTGCCAGTACCTGCCCCTGTTTCCGTCCCCGGCCTCCTGACCAGCCCCCCCGCGGAGTGCCGGCTGCGCTCTGTGAGCCCGGCACTTCTCTTGAGTACCGGGCTCTTTTGCCGGCACTCCGACCCCTGGTGGCCCACCTGGCCGTGGGTCACACTGCACAAGGTCCCTCCCCTTTAAGAAGGGGAGGAAGACCTGCAGTACCACGGCGCGATGTGCCACAGTGCCATGCGTCGCAATATTTCCTCGCAGCACCCCAAGAGGGAGGCGGGATGCTTACAGTAGTGCCCTGCTTCCCTCTTGGGGCACTTAACGATGACCTTTGGCTGCGGGGTGCTAAAAGTAGCTCGAAGTTAGCACCCCAAAGGGGGCGCGACTCAATTTTTCTCCCGAAGACTTACTGCGTGTGTCTGCATAACTGTTTAGTGGACTCTCTTTTTTGTAAAATCAGGAAACTTGCACATGTGGACAGTGAACTAGAGCACTCTGGTGCTTCATAGAGGCATTTAGTAGTCTGACAAGAACCGTTGTTCTAAGTTCATAGTACCTTCTGCCATGGAGCCTCATTCTCAGAGACTCTTGTCTCTCCTGCTTCTCTTCCGCTCCTATTATTAGGCAGAATGGGGCTATGCCCATTGGGAAGGTCATTCCAGCTGCTTAGTCCTCCTGAATGCGTACGGGCAGAAGAAGGAACAGTCCAAAAGATTTTCGAGGAACTGAGACTGACAGCACTTTGGTTAAGTGTAGTGCAGGTCTCAGTTAAAAACAAAATCATTTAAAATGCAAAGAAAACCGCTACTAAACTCCAGAACTCTCAGCTGCACTGATATCCGGTCGTGCCGCGCCTAAATTTTGGGCATAAATCTACGGCAGCTCATTAATTGTGTAAATCCAGGAAACTCCCGTGAGCTGGTCTTTTGCATGTGGGGCGGAGCTCTGTAAATGAGCAGCAGAGGATTTTGGTGGAAATATTGTGGAAGAAGAGGTGTCAACGATTGAGGAAATTCGGGTGTACCGTTGGTTCAGTGTAAAATCAGCGTAAATAGTTACTCCTGGATTTCCTCAGAAAAACGCTGCCACTCTTACACCATAGTTACGCCAAAACTTTCCAGGAAATTACAGGCCATAACAGCAAAATTGTGTATCTGTATCATTATTAAAAGAAGGGACCTTGGGACCTGGTGTTCAGAAGCAGCGTCGGTAGAAGCAATCTGGATTAATGATAAGAGCAACTAAATTATACATGGAAACTACTATTGAGTCCTGGTGTTAGCTGAACGGATAGATAGTGACCTGTTCAATCGAGCAAGAGAGGCACTGGGGGATTCAATGACCTAGAAGTAAACTGGTCAAACAGGGACAACCAAAAGGAAGGAATTAAAGGACCATCAATCCTCATGCTCCTGGTTGAGTGAGGTTCTAAAAGTTAAAGTAGAGGAGTGGAGCGTAGCGGATGTTATCCCACCGTAGACTGGGACACAATCTAGAGAATTAGAAACAAGTTAGTATCACATCTTTATCGGAGAAATCCTTCCAAGCTTTATATAAGATAAATAGCTGCCGTGGCAAGCCTGAGCAGAATTCATTTGCAACCTCATTGTTGATGGGTTATCTGATCAGTGTCACTTGTAGAAAAATTTATCATATTGTACTGCTGGCCATTTCACATCCTCTATTTAAAAAAAAATATTGAGCTCCAAGTTTCTGACCTCTGGACATTTGGGTAATATTCATTGGATATTAATTTTGATACCATTATTTCACGGCAAATACATCTGCTGCACAGCAAGACTCATTGAGCCCACTTGACAGACTTGCTAAGGGTTTCCACAAAGCATTCACATGGACTTCCAGTGACTGCTGCCATGGCAACAGACACACATCCAATCAAAGTGCCACACAACACTGCCTAATGCTAACCCCAAGGCTCCAGAATCAGAAGCATTGGCCTGACTGTGCCTAACCAGTCCTGAACCATCTGCCACACACAAAGGCCCAAGCTGTACTCCTCCCCTCCCCCTTTACTGACTCTTCAGTTGCTGAACTTAAAACTTGACTACAGTATAATGCAGCAAAATAACAGCAAAACACTAAACTTACTTAATAAATATGAACCAGATATGCGACCTTAACATAAAGCAAATCTCAAAAAAATAAACTGAACAGGCTTGCCTTGAACAGCCTAAAGTCCAGCCAAGTTTCAGCAACCAGGAACTCTCCCGTTACATCACCTCTACACAGGGCTTGTGTGGGATGGGGAAAAGGAAGAGATGGGTCAGACGCTGTTCCTTTCATTCACATAATCATTAGCAGCATCGGAGCTTCTTCCAGCTTGGTCCTTCACAAGTCACTAGTGTAATGTATCTACCTTTAAGAGGGGGAACTACTTTTTACAGCTCATGTATACTGTAGTACCGGCAGTGACCACATCTGTATATAACGTTGAGTAGCAATCTGTACAGATCAGTTGCAGTCTGAGCCACGTTGAGTAAACACCGTTTGTACCGTTCTCCGCAGTCTGTGTCTGATTATACACGGACGTAACATTGGCGACGAGGCAGGTTCGAACCTGCCTGCAACTCTGCATCACCTCCCGGGGATTCATTCCTGGAGATCAGTGGATTGGAGGTCAAGGCCAGAGACTCGAGAATTGCGGGGGAGGCTGTCAAGAGCCAGGCTTGGCTTTCCAGTCGAGTTGGTCCAGCGAAACGGGCTGGCAACAGGTAGTGCGCAGACCCTTCCCGGACAGACCCTTCCCGGCTAGAGCCCGACTGAGCGGCACAGCAAAGGGCCAAGCAGCATCGACGGGGAGAGAGATAGAGGGCAGAGCGCACAGGGCGCAGCCGGTTTTCAGGGGCCGAGCAGCGTCGGAGAGAGGGAGAGAGAGACGCGCAGATACCCGTGAGGAGCCGCCATTGCAATGAGAACAGCCGGGAGCGGCGTCGGCGGCAGCGGGGGAGGAAGGAAAGCGCGGGAGATGCCATTTTAAGCCATTGGGAGATGCCATTTTAAACCACACCCAAAATGCCGAAGAGTGGCAGTATCACCGCATTTGACAATCAAGTCGAAGATTGGACGACAAATGTCGAACGAATAGAGGTGTACTGCAAGGCAAATGAGGTGTCAGATGACAAGAAAGCGTCGGTACTGTTGAATTTAATGGGTGCAAAGACGTATGGGTTATTGCGAAATCTAGTAACCCCAACGAAGCCAATGGAAAAAAGTTTTGAAGACATAGTAACGATACTAAAGGAACATTTAAACCCCACACCGCTGCTGATAGCAGAAAGGTTCAAGTTTCACAAACGGAACCAGCATAAGGATGAAAGCAATGCTGATTATTTAACAGAACTGCGCAAAGTATCGAAACACTGCCAGTTTGGAGCGGGACTGGCAGGTACCTTAAGGGACAAGTTTGTGTGTGGGCTTCAAAGTGAAGGAACCCAGAAATGGCTTTTATCTGAAAAGGACCTTACACTGGAAAAGGCTTTCAGCATTGCGGTATCATATGAAGCAGCAGCACGGGGCGCTGCAGAGATACAACAGAGACGGCAAGAATATGGCACCAATGAAATGTCATATGGAACAGAGAAGTGCTATCGCTGCGGCAGAACAACACACGACCAGAATGATTGCTGGTTCAAAGACAAAGTGTGCAGACAGTGTGGAAAAGTAGGACACATAGCATGAGTCTGCAGGTCAGGAAAGAAAACCAGCAATAAGAAACCGACCAAAGGGAAGTACAAGAAGGTACATAAGATAACGGAGAACAGTTCAGATGAACAAAAGAGTGATAACAACTCCAAAAGCAGGGAACTGAGTTGTCTGAAACTACATAATGTGATCACAATGGAGGATCACCGAACCATTTGGGTCACTCTCAAGATAGCAGGAGTCCAGGTAACGATGGAATTGGACACAGGATCAGCTCTAACAGTCATAAACCAACGGGACTACGAGCGGCTATTCTCACACATACCCTTGAGAGACACAAAAATTATTTTGGAGACGTACACGGGGCAAAAAGTCTACCCCAAAGGATAAATAAGGGTGACAGTTATATATAACGGTAAGGAAACACCAAAACTAGAACTATATATATTGCAAGATGGAGGACTACCATTACTGGGACGTGAATGGATCTGGAAAATACAACTGGATTGGCATTCCATACAGGCACTGACTGTGGCTGACAAAAAGGATGACGACGTCACACCTGGGCGACTGTCAAAGATCTTAACTGACGTGAAAGAAGTGTTCCAGCAAGGACTCGGAACACTAAAAGGCATGACAGCGACGATTAAAATTGAAGAAAGCGCAAGTCTAAAATTTTTTAAGGCCAGACTGGTACCTTATGCGATCCGCCCAGCCGTCGAAGCAGAGCTGGAGAGTCTGGAATGTTCAGGTGTACTGTCCAAGGTAGACTGGAGCGAGTGGGCTATGCCCATCGTCCCTGTGATGAAAAAGTCGTTGAGCAGCACGCCTGGGGAACCAAGGAAGGTTCGCATCTGTGGGGACTTTAAGGTAACAGTGAACCCGGTCCTTCACACCGTACAATATCCACTTCGGCGGATTGAAGATATTTTCGCCTCGCTATCTGGAGGGAAACGCTTCACTAAGATTGATCTGGCCCAGGCGTATCTGCAAATGGAGGTAGAAGAAGCATCAAAATAATACCTCACAATCAACACCCATAAAGGTCTCTACCAATACAACTGGCTGGTATTCGGGGTAGCATCAGCTCCGGCTATTTGGCAGAGGGCAATGGAACAAGTCCTGCAAGGGATCCCAGGGACCCAGTGTTATTTGGACGACATCCTGGTCACGGGCGAAAATGACAGTGATCACCTTGCCAACCTGGAGCAGGTGCTCACTAGATTGCAGGAATATGGGCTCCGAGCTAACCGCCCCAAATGCGAGTTTTTTAGAAAACAGATCTCATATTGTGGCCACGTTATCGATAAAGAGGGGTTACATAAGTCCCCAGAGAAGATTGAGGCTGTAGTCAAGGCTCCAGCACCGGAAAATGTGTCACAACTGAGGTCGTTCCTCGGGCTGGTAAACTACGACCATAAGTTCTTGCCAAATTTGTCTACAATACTACACCCACTGAACACCCTACTGCAAACTGGGGTGCCATGGAAGTGGAGTGACGAATGTAGATGAGCTTTCCAGAAGAGCAAAACACTAATCACATCGAAAGAGGTATTGGCCCATTACAACCCAGCATTACCAATTCGGTTGGCATGTGATACGTCACCCTACGGCATTGGAGCGGTGCTGTTGCACAAATTCTCGGACGGCTCAGAGAGGCCAATAGCCTTTGCGTCACGATCACTAACCTCAGCCGAGCGTAACTACGCCCAGATTGACAGGGAGGCCCTCAGCCTAGTGTGGGGAGTGAAAAAGTTCAATCACTATCTGCACGGGTAGAAATTCACCTTGCTGACTGATCACCAGCCTCTTGTCTCCATTTTTAATCCAAAGAAGGGCGCTCTGGTGATGACTGCGCAACGACTACAAAGATGGTCACTTTTTCTAGGGGCGCACCACTATGAGATTGAATATAAGGGCACGAAACAGCATGGAAATGCTGATGGGCTATCACGCCTGCCACTGCCTGCTGCGGAGGAAGCATCAGCAGTGGATCCTGTCGAAATATTCCATTCGACTATAGTTGAATACCTACCGGTAACTAACGCTTGTATCGAAAAGGAAACCCGAAATGACCCGACACTGTCTCGGGTATATGATTTGACGGTGAAGGGATGGCCAGCACATGGCGACTCATTGTTGCCAGCATTCTCGACAAGGAGAGAAAAGCTGTCAGTGTGCCGGGGGACCTTGATGTGTGGATCCCGAGTGGTAATTCCACCCAAGTTAAGGGATAGAGTGCTCAATGAGCTTCATGAGGGTCATCTGGGAGGGGTAAAAATGAAAAGCCTAGCCAGGGCTTATGTGTGGTGGCCGGGAATCGATAAACAAATTGAGGACCTGACCAAGAGCTGCTCAGGATGCCAGAAAGTCCAAAATGCACCACCACAGGCCCCTCTACACCCATGGGAGTGGCACTCATCTCCATGGCAATGGGTGCATATTGATTTTGCTGGTCCATTCATGGACTCAATGTTTTTAATAGCCATGGATGCGCACTCGAAATGGCCTGAGGTCATCAAAATATCCTCCACCACCACGGAGAAAACTATTGCAGTTCTACGGACCATTTTTGCCAGGAATGGCTTGCCATAACAGATTTGCTCCGACAACGGACCACAGTTTGTGTCCGAAGAGTTCCGGAGGTTCTTGAAAAAGAATGGGGTAAGGCATTACACATCCGCCCCGTATCATCCAGCCACAAATGGATTGGCTGAGAGGTTCGTACAAACCTTTAAGAAGGCAATAAAGGCTATGTACAATGACAACATTCCGCTGCAGCACAAGGTAGACAATTTCCTGTTCGCCTACCGGAATGCGACACATGCAGTCATGAACCAGGCCCCAGCCATGATGTTCTTTAACCGAAGGTTAAGATCTCGCCTGGATTTGCTCAGACCAAACGTACGAAGAGATGTTGAGAGTAAGCAATTCCAGCACATCCATGAGAAGCCAACAAGGAGCTTCAATGTAGGGCAACCAGTCTTGGCCCGCGACTACCGAACAGAAAAATGGCAGCCAGGAACGATATGCACACGGCAGGGCCCACTAATGTACACAGTGGATGTTGGGGAGAGCATCGTGAGACACCATGCTGACCAGATCCTAGAGTCACAGGAACAAGTCAACCCCATGCCTCGCCCATACGTACCTGGTGATGAACCCGACGTACAGGTAGCATCTACCCCAGAAACAGTAGCATCGGAAGCTGATGAACCAACCGACGACAGGGGGCCAGAATCGCCTCCGCACCAAGAGCAAGACACTCGGGAAAGGCGCTATCCAGAAAGGATCAGGAAGCCTCCCCAAAGACTGAATTTATAATAGACTATTTTCAGCTAATGTTGCATGTTAAAAGTGTTAATTGTAATTAGTTTGATATTTAATTGTTAAATGAGTGTTATGGTACTGTTAATCTAAAAGGGGAGGAATTGTAATGTATGTACCTTTAAGGGGGGGAACTACTTTTTACAGCTCATGTATACTGTAGTACTGGCAGTGACCACACCTGTATATAATGTTGAGTAGTAATCTGTACAGATCAGTTGCAGTCTGAGCCACGTTGAGTAAACACCGTTTGTACCGTTCTCCGCAGTCTGTGTCTGATTATACATGGACGTAACAACTAGCTCATTCAACCTTCTGTTGTAGTAAACAGATTTGTGTAATTTGTAGAACTGCTCACTCCCAGCAGCATCTTTGGGGAATAAAAACAACTGCTATCGCTCAGCCAAGCTCAACTTGACCAATTGTGATGATCACTTAAAAACCTCACTTATGATAAGAAAATAAGGGATGTTTCTCAATTAAGATATAAGCTCCTTCCCACACCATGGTGCAAATGGGAAGCACAGCAATTCTGCTCAATGTCATATGAATTCCATGTCCAACTTCAACTTTGGGATGAGTATTTGTAAACCCTCCCTGATCCTACTTGTTGAGTATATGAATAATTTGAGATATGATGTGGTAAATCTAACATGCTCAGGAGGAAAAACTCTCCAGCACAGCAGGTTTTCCTCTCCACACATCTGGGTCTGTTGCAAATTGTTGTCAATTAGTTTACATTTATAAAGCATCTTTAACAACAACTTGTATTGATATAGCGCCTTTAACATAGTAAAACATCCCAAGGCGCTTCACAGGAGTAACACTGAGCCACATAAGGAGAAATTAGGGCAGTTGATCAAAAGCTTGGTCAAAGAGGTAGATTTTAAGGAGCGTCTTAAAGGAGGAAAGCAAGATAGTGAGGCGGAGAGGTTTAGGCAGGGAATTCCAGAGTTGAGGGCCTAGGTAACAGAAGGCACGGTCACCAATGGTTCAGCATTATAATCAGGGATGCTTGAGGGCAGAATTAGAGGAGCGCAGATATCTCGGGGGTTGTGGGGCTGAAGGAGATTAGAGATGGGGAGGGGCGAGACCATGGAGGCATTTGAAAACAAGGATGCGAAATAAAATGTTAAACCATCCCAAAATGCTTCACAGAAGCATTCTCAAACAAAATTTGACACCAAGCCACATAAGGAGACATTAGGACAGGTGATCAAAGAGTTAGGCTTTAAGGAGCATCTTAAAGGAGGAGAGAGAGGTAGAAAGACAGAGAGGTTTAAAGAGGGAATTCCAGAGCTTAGTGCCCAGGCAGTTGAAGGTATGGCCGCCAATGATGGAGTGATGAACATTGGGGATGTGCAAGAGGCCAGAATTATAGAATGATAGAGATTGATTGCTATGATTAGTCAACAACTCTCATTATCACATCATGCAACTACCAGGATGGAGCTTACATTTTTTTCTTCTAGCAATTCCTATGTTTCAGAACTTTATCTGTTGACATGTATGTTAGTTTTTCATTTAGATGTTAAACCTGTTCAGGAAAAAGAGAAGATTTATCACAGAAAGGCTCCACAATGAGGATAGCTGAGGTGATACATATAAAAGTGACCACTCCGAGCTTAGAAACAAACGCATGAGCTAAACTTGGATTAAGGCTCGTTGAGAATCAGAGACATGAACCACCTCAATTACATAAAAATACATAGATTTTACAGTACAGAAACAGGCCATTCGGCCCAACTAGTCTATTTGGTATTTATGCTCCACACCTCCTCCTACCCCTCTTCATTTCACCCCATCAACATATCCTTCTATTCCTTTCTCTTTCATCTACTTATCTAGCTTCCCCTTAAATGTGTCTATGCTATACTCCTCAACTACTCCTTGTGGTAGCAAGTTCCACATTCTAACCACTCTCTGGGTAAAGAAGTTTCTCCTGAATTCCTTATTGGATTTATTAGTGACTATCTTAAGTTAAGACCTCCAATTTTGGATTCCCACAAGCAGAAACATATTCTCTATGTCTACCCTATTAAACCACTTCATAATTTTAAAGACCTCTATTAGGTCACCACTCAGCCGTCTCTTTTCTAGAGAAAAGAGACCCAGCTTGTTAAATCTTTCCTGATACTGTAGTTATAACGGCCCGGATTTTGCGGTCAGCGGTGAAGTGATGGCGCTCACTGCTGACCTCGAAGAAAGCTGTCCATAAAAATCTAACAATCTCTGTGGCATCGATTTCACCTTCCACAAATATATCATTAGTTTTTCAGGGTCAGAGAGGTTGTTCTGCAGTAATTCTGATTTAGTATGCTGTTAAAAACCCAGTTACACCTCATTGAAAAAGGCTTCACTTTTTCGGGGCTGTTTAACAGTAATATTAGAGCATAAAAGCTGAAGTTTTCATCAGTTCAAATGAATGCCATCTACGGGGTCGTCAATAGCACACCCTGTGGAGCAGCAGGGAATCACTGACAGCAACTTCTAGATTTCCACATTCAACTACGCATGTGCGGACGGCAGAAGTTGCTGTCAGTTTCACATGGTAATGACTGCGAACGCTGAACAGTTTCACCACCATTATAACAGCAAAATCCGGGCCAAGCTCTCAGTTCTGGTGTCATCCTTGCAAATGTTTTTTTGCACCATCACCAGCGCCTCTCTATCCTTTTCATAATATGGAGACCAGAACTGTGCACAGTGCTCCAAGTGTGGTCTAACCAAGGTTCTGTGTTATTGTTCGATCAATATTGTTGTTGAAATAAAAAACAGACAAGCTGCAAAGGTGAAAAAGAGACAAAAAACTGAAAATGATGGAAAATCATAGCATAGGTCAGTCAGCATCAGTGGAGAGAAAAGGTAAGGAACAGCAAAGCCTCTCTTTAGAAATCTTCTTTATATGTACCACTCAACTGCACTTAGTGGGGAGCCTTTCTGCTATGTTGTTGAGTTTCTTATTGTTACTGATGGCCTCTTGCAGCATGAATGCATAGGTATTCACAAGAATCACAGAGATTCCTTTGCACACTAACATAATAAATATGAGGGAAGATTTTCACTGGCCTCACTAGGGTAAATTTACTGATCCAGCACTCCCAGTGGAGGGCATGTTCAGAGGGAGTGAGGGACAGAGAATAATTCTTATGCTATTATAACCCTGTTTCTAGCCCCTGTTGCCTTTGAGTGCAGCTTTCAACTGAGAGTGTGAGGCTAGTGAATTTATCTTTATGTGTTAGTGACATCATAAACATGGCCATTTGCTCGATTCATTTTTGCCAGTAATTTCCTGCCTGAGTCAGGTGGGCACTTCCTACGTCAGAAAAATTGGGCATTTTAAAATTTGGAACAAAATGGGAATGGAGTGGATATTTCACCCCTCCCCAATATAGCTGGTTGCCACTGGGCGGGAGGAATTAAAACTCCCCTCTCTGTATGCCCTATATTTATGAAATGTTTATTTAGGTAAGATTACTACAGTTCAAACTTTAAGGAACTCGGTGCACTATTAGTCAATATAAAACACTAGATTATAGTCACGTACTTCCATCTCCATAACATTGCCCGTCTCTACCCCTGCCTCAGCTCATCTGCTGCTGTAACTCAGCAATGCCTTTGTCATTTTCAATGCTCTCCTGGTCGTCCTCCTACCGTCCACCTTCCATAAACTTCAGCTCACCTGAAACTCTGCTGTCAATATACTACCTAGCACCAAGTCCCACTCACCCATCATCCCTTGCTTCGCTAATCTGCATAGTCTCCTGGTCCCACAATGCCTCAAATTTAAAATTCTAATCCTTGTGTTTAAATCCCTTCATGGCCATGCCCTTCCTGATCTCTGTTTCCCTCTTCAACTCTAAACCCCCACACCAAACTCTCGTTCTCTGACTCTGGGCTCATGTGCATTACCCCGTTCCTTCAGCCTGCCCATTGGCAGCCATGCCTTCAGCCACTTTAACCCCATGCTCTGGAATACCCTTCCTAAGCCTCTGCCTCTCCATTTCCCACTCCTCTTTTTAGACCCTCCTTAAATCCCTTGACCAAGATTTTGATCAGATGTCCTAATATCTCTTTCTTTGGCTCAACGTCTGTTATTTCCTTATGCCTCTGTGAAGCCCTTTGGGCCATTTTATTTCTATGTTACAGATGCCATGTTAACGCTAGCTGTCGTTGCAAAATACACAAATTTACATTGATCAACGTGAATCTGCACCTCCCAATTGTTGACCCAACTCTCACAATAGTTCCAAGTCACAAAGTGTCTTCTGATACCTTCTTCCAGATCATTTATGCAACTGTTGAAGGGTACCAGACGTTAAACCGAGGCCCTGTCTGCCCTCTCAGTTGGACATAAAAGATCCCATGGCACTGATCACTGTACCATCGCCCTCACCTCTTCCCCTCCGCCCTGACTCACCATATACATGGACATTCTGAGGCCAATTTATGTCTTCAGGTCTAAGTCAATTCAAAATGGTTCAGAACTGGTGCTAAAAAGTCAAGTGGAAGTAGCATTCTATGATCCAGTCTAAGTTAATCTGATTAATTATTCACCTTTCCAGGTGGGTGGACTCATACTTAGAAGAGCTGAGACTGCTCAACTGCATTCACATTGGATCATAATAGGCGGAAGAGAGACTCCAGAGACTTGAGCGTATTATCCAGGCTAACACTCCAGTGCAGTGCTGAGTGAGTGCTGCAATGCTTTTGGATGAGACGTTAAACCGAGGCCCTGTCTGCCCTCTCAGTTAGACATAAAAGATCCCATGGCACAATTCAAGAAAGAGCAGGGGAGTTCTCCTCGGTGTCATAGAATCGTACAGCACAGAAGGAGGCCATTCGGCCCATTGTGCCTGTGGCGGCTCTTTGAAAGAGTTATCCAATTAGTCCCACTCCCCTGCTGTTCCACATAGCCCTGCATATGTTTTCCTTTTCAACTATATATCTAATTCCCTTTTGAATGCTTGACTCAAATCCAAAGGGTGAAAAGACTTCATTCTAGCACATTGCACCAGCCACATATTTAATTCAGTAAGCTCTGGCGTATTCATGCATGATGATAGTGTTTTGCATTTTATTACAGTGCACCAAGTTCATTAAAGATTGGTCTGCAGTAATCTTACCTAAATATATATTTCACAAAGACATACAGGCTTTGTATTATAGAAATAAAACTGGATCATAATTACTAATATTTAGGTGCAAATTAAGTCCAATTAGTTTATTAAGATGCAATGACCTAAATATCATACTCTTCCTCAGGCAAAAATTGCTCTCTGCTTTGGAGGTAATGTGTAGCAATTTTGTTTGTTTGCAGTAGCTACATGGTTATTATTTCTGTGGCCTAGTTTCTGATGTCTATAAAGCGGTGTTACACACATTAACACACTGATCTGGGATCTGAAAGTCACTTGCTTGCTTACTAAGGAACAATTGAAGAGGTTAATGAGAAAGCCCTAAGGCTTTCCTTTTAATGGAGAATGCATGTACGATGCCTGTTCCAGAGCTGGCATGAGAGCATGGGGCAGGACAGGGAGGGTAAGTAGAGTGACCTTAAAAACAAAGGCAAAGCCAGCGTGTGGTACAGCATTGACAAGTGGCACCGAGAGTGCAGATAGCTGCATAGCGTCCTGATGGGAAAGTTGCCCAAATGCCACGAATGCCACTTATGGGTTACAAGGGCACGTGTTACACCAATGACAGAGCCATTAGTTATATCTATGTGATACAGCAGGTCTGAATATGAGAGGGCAGAGTCACAGTTAAAATGTGAGCTTTGCATTGGGACTGATCAGCAGTCCAGAATGGGCTGGGGCTCTGTTCTCTAGAAAAGGGAAGGCTGAGGGATGACTTAAGAGAGGTCTTCAAAATTATGAAGGGGTTTGATAGGGTAGACATAGAGAAGTTGTTTCCACTTATGCAGGAGTCCAATACTAGGGACCATGAATATAAGATAATCACTAATAAATCCAATGTGGAACTTGCTACCATGCGGAGTGGTTCAGGGAAATAGCATAGACGCATTTAAGGGGAAGCTAAGTAATCACATGGGGAGAAAGGACTCGAACGATATGCCGTTAGGGTTAGATGAAGAGGGGTGGGAGGAGGCTCGTCTGGAGCATAAACACCAGCATGGACCAACTGGGTTGAATGGCCTGTTTCTGTGCTGTACATTCTATGTAATGTTACTGACACATGTGTGCCCCCCACCCTGTGATCTTCCATCTATTAATTTTAATGGGTTGTGCAGTCCCACAATTGGAAGTGGAGTTTTCATCTCAATATTAATTATGGATGACAGCATAGAAATTTTCAGTTGTTTCGTATGATGGGAAAAGCTTATCATGAATGGAATGTCTAGTTTGGCTATCCATTCGATGGCCTCCTGAGATGCCGAGGGGAGAAATGAGGTTGATGTGATGTGTTCCATGGTCTGGGACTCATGGCCACAGTCGCACTTTGAGTCATCCCTCATCTTCCACTTATGGAGCAGGCGGCCGCATCGCCCATGCCTTGTGTGGATTGGGTTGAGTGTTGTCCACTCTCTTCTAGGGAGGTCGAAGCCAGGGACCTCTGCTGTTGGTCAGTGATGAGGCATTGGTTCTTTAAGTTGCAGGTGTCTCACGATTCCATCCATCTAGATAGTGAGTCGATACCAGCTGTGTGAATATTGGCTGCAGTTTCCCAGAATGGCCAGCGCGATTTTAAGCGTTCATGGTGGGTTTTTCAAGACTTCGTAAATGGGAAGGTTGCTCATGATTTTTTCCATCTCACGGAGTATGATGGCATCGCGGCAAATGGCAGCCAGGGCAATGTGGGACAGCACTGGGAGCCATTCATTTTGATGGACTTGAGCTTCCCTGACACGTCCACGATCTTTGTATGGCGGCTGCAGAACCATGAGGCAGAGCGGTATTCTGCAGCAGAGTGGACTAGGGCCACTGTTGCGGTACAAAGTGTTCAACAACAGTCTGCCACAGGGGTCGGTGCTCTCACTAGGCTTTTTCAACATCTATACGGCAGACATGCCTCTTATGTTAATTAATAAATAGACATTCTTATTATGAACACAGCTAGCTTTTGCTCGACACTTTTATTGAGCACATGTGGACTAGGTACAGTATCTGTAGAGGCATCCATCTTGACTGCTGCCTTGTGGGTAGCCTAGTGCCTCATGGGTAATGTAGTCTTAATATGCATACAGCTGGGTAGTGTAGTCTTATATACATACAGCTATATACAGCTCTACAAAGCTCTACGGCTCCACCTAGTGTCCACTTTAGAATGACATGTTATTGATCATTACATCCCCCTTTCTTTGAGGTTTAACAAAATCAATATCAACCAACTTTCAAGAAAACAATAAAGATAATATCAGTAACACTTTTGTTAGTGCTCTATAAACATAAACATTTTCAAAACAGTCAACACATTTTCAAAGCTTTACATTGTACTCAAAGATTAAGTCTATCAGGCTTTTTTACTTCATGTGTGGATCTCCTCAACACGGGTAAGTCTGATGTGTCTTCATGAGATTGTTCTGGCGGTGAATGACAAGATGCAGTTGCGGCATTGTCATCAATCTGCTCTTGAATAGTCTCTTGTGTTTTTAAGAGGGAACGGCGGTTCCTCCTGAGAATCTGTCCTTCCTCAGTTCTAACAGTGTATGACCTTGGTCCTACTTCCTCAAGAACTGTAGCTTTCCTGTTCCATGCATCTGGATCCTCAATCCTGACAACATCATCCCTTGTCAATGGTTTTAGAGTTTTGGATGACTTGTCATAGTAAGATTTCTGTTTCAGCTTTAACAGTTGAAGTCTCTGTCTCAGTTCCTCACTTTGCTGTTCTTTTGCACAGCAGGGTAGCGTGGTGCGCAACTTGCGACCCATTAGTAGTTCAGCAGGTGAAGAACCACAGTCTAAAGGTGAGGCTCGGTAGCTCAGCAGGGCGAGATAAGGATCAGACTTGCTTTCTGTCGCTTTATTCAGTAGCTGCTTGAGAACTTGAACACCTTTCTCTGCCTTACCATTTGACTGAGCATACAAAGGACTGGGTGTGGTGTGCTGAAAGTCATAATGTGCTGCAAACTGTTGCCACTCCTTACAGTTGAAGCACGGACCATTGTCGCTAACGGCAATCCTGGGAATTCCATGTCTGGCGAACTTGGATTTCACATGCATTATGACACTGCTTGCTGTGGTGCTTGAGAGCAGCACCATCTCAGGATAGTTAGAATAGTAGTCAATCACTATTAGATAGTATTTACCATTTAAATGAAAAAGGTCCATAGCAACCTTTTGCCATGGTGCTGTTGGTATGTCAGCTACTATCATTGGTTCCTTTGCTTGTTTGTTTTGGTGTTTCTGACATGTCTCACATTTGCCTATCATGTTCTCAATGTCCTTACTTATGCCAGGCCAATAAACAGTGGGCTAGATTTTCAGTTGCTTGCGCCAGCAGTTAGCGCCTTAAGAGAAGTGATTTTCGGGCGCTATGCGTGTAGCGCCCGGGCGCAGCGCAGTTTGCGCCCCGCCCCAAATTAAGTTGCCCGTTAGCGCCGGCGCAAAGTTTAGCGGCCGCCCGGATGCGCGCGCAGAAAATGACGTCACATCCTCGTGCAACGCCCTTTGGCCGCCCCGAATCCAAACTTCAGTCGGACCGCCCCATTGTGCGGCTGGCGTCCAGAGCGTTTGTAAAATGGAACGCAACACACCCTGGGGAGCGCAAATTAAAGGGCACTCCTCCTGCACTATAACAGGCAGTCTGCATGTGTTGTGTGGAAGGCTCCAGTGTGTTGTTGTGAACGGTGTATTTATGTTTCCGGCCACCACACTCCTCCTCCTCCTCCTCCTCCTCCTCCTCCTCCTCCTCCTCCTCCTCCTCCTCCTCCTCCTCCTCCTGATCTTTTGTCCCTCAGACTCTGCCTTTGAAAAAAACACATGCACCCTTCCCCTTTAAGAGCTCACTGGCACCAGAGTGTCTGCCGTGCGCTGCGCCCGAGCTCGGGCGCTGCGCTCTGCACCGCCGGCTTAGCGCCTAAAGATAGTAGTGGAACGCCTCTTTTAGCGCTCCACCAACCTCTTAGGGCGAAGCCACTGAATTTCCGGCAATGGGGCGCTACTTTGGGGCGGGCGCTAACTTCGGGCGGGCGCTAAGGTTAGCGCCCCAAAACTGTCTATACTGAAAATCTAGCCCAGTGTCTCTTGCCCTCCTTTTGCATTTTTCAATTCCGAGGTGTCCCTCATGAATCCTTCTGAGCATGTCTTGACGTAGAGCCTGTGGAATGACTATTCTGTTCTGTTTTAGTAATAGTCCACTTGTGACACTTAATTCTGACCTTATGTGAAAATATTTTGGACAGGAACCTTTTGGCCAACCATGATGAATGTTCTCTATTACTGTTTGTAATACTGTATCTTTTACTGTTTCTTCTGCTATTTGCTTTGATTTTGTGTCTGACACGGGCAGCGCAGCAGTGACCATACTCACATGAACATCCACTTCTTCTTCAGTAGAGCTCACATGACTCATTGTGGGTACTCGGGACAGTGCATCTGCTAACACTATGTATTTGCCTGGTGTGTAGATCAGTTCAAAGTCATATCTTTGCAGCTTCATCATGAGTCGTTGAATCCTTGGAGACATCTCATTCAGGTTCTTTTTTATGATGGCAACCAGAGGGCTGTGGTCTGTCTCAACTGTGAAGGTGGGAAGTTCATATATGTAGCCCTGAAACTTTCCTAGTCCAACTACCAAGCCTAGACATTCCTTTTCAATCTGGGCATATCGACACTCAGTATCAGTCATAGACCTGGAGGCATAGGCAACAGGCTTCCAATCTTCACCCTCTGCTTGTAGCAAGACCGCACCTAGGCCATCTTTTGATGCATCCGTTGACACTTTGATTCTTTTTGTTGGGTCAAAGAAGGTGAGTACAGGTGTGGTTGTCAGCACTGTTTTGAGGTTTATCCACTCTTGTTCATGTCTTTCTCTCCATGCAGACTCATTTGTTTTATGTAGCAGGTCTCGCAGACAGGCTGTCTTGGCTGACAAGTTAGGAATGAACTTTCCAATGAAGTTTATCATCCCCATGATGCGTAGCACTCCTTTTTTGTCAGTGGGTCGGGGCATTTTGAATATGGCGTTTACTTTTTCCATATCTGGCTCTATTCCTTTACCAGATAGATTATCTCCTAGGAAAGTGACTTCCTGGACGCCAAACTGACACTTGGCTTTGTTGAGCTTCAGTCCATTCCGGCGTATGCTCTGTAGCACTTTAGTCAGTCTCTCATTGTGTTCTTTCAGTGTGGAGCCCCAGATGATGATGTCATCAACATAGACCTGAACTCCTTCCAGACCTTCAATTATGTGTTCCATCGCTCTATGAAAGATTTCAGATGCAGATATTATCCCGAAAGGCATTCTGAGGAAACAATACCTGCCAAATGGTGTGTTGAAGGTACAGTATTTGGTGCTCTCTTCATCCAGTTTTAGTTGCCAAAATCCTTGTGAGGCATCGAGCTTTGTAAAGTATCTGGCACGTAACATTTCACTGGTGATTTCTTCTCGCTTGGGAATCTGGTAGTGTTCATGTTTTATGTTTGCATTTAAATCCTTTGGATCCATGCATATTCTTAGATCATTGTTCTTTTTCTTTACACATACCATGGAGTTAACCCAGTCTGTTGGCTCTTCGACTTTCCTGATGACTCCTAGTGTGGTCATTCTGTCCAGTTCATTCTTGAGCCGGTCACGCAGGGGTGCTGGAACTCTTCGTGGAGCATGTACCACTGGCTGAGCATTCTCCTTTAGCTGGATCTTGTAAGTGAATGGTAGAACTCCAAATCCTTTGAACACATCCTGGAAATTATTCACTACAGAATCCACCGAGTCATCTGGTCTGCTTATGGCACAGCTTATACGGTAGACTCTCTTGACCAGTTCTAAATCCTCACAAGCTTTGTCACCCAGTAGTGAATTGAGTCTTTCAGCCACAACAGAAAACATGAGATGTTGCACTTTGTCTTTGACTGTCACTTTAAGTCTGCATACACCTAAGCTATCTATTTTCTGTCCATTATAGTCCTTCAGTAGTACTGACTTTTTCTGTATTTTGGGCTTTTCATATTGTTAATGTCACTCATACTGATTAAGTTTGCTTTTGCCCCAGTGTCTAGTTTCAAGGTAACTAATGCTCCATTTACCTGCAGTGGGATCATCCATTTGTCCTCTTTTACTGCATTAACTTTATGTTCAGCATTGTCCATTTCTGAGGGCTGCACATTTTCTGTATCCTTTTTGATATTTTCACATGACACCATTCCTACAAAAAATGTCTCACTTAAATCAGTGTCCTCAATTACATTAACTCGTTGCCCTTTCTTAGTTTGTATTTTTGAAAAGCATTGTTTGGTAAAGTCATTCTTTCCTTTCCATTACACTTTGTGCACATTTTTCCAAACGCTGGGCATTGTCTTAACTGGTGTTTGTAACCACAGCGTTTACAATTAAAAATTTCATCCTCCGATTGCTTTTCATTTCTGTTCTGCCCACGTTTCTTCCCCTTGTAGGACACAGCACCGACAGCAGCATTATCACTCATTTCAATCGCATCATTATTGATTTCACTGAAAGTCTTCGCGTGCTTTCGAGCTAGCTCGCTGGCTTGGCATATTTTCACTGCAATTTCCAATGTTAGTTCGGTTTCTCTCAACAGACGTTCCCTGACTTTTTTATCATGAATACCAAACACAATCTGGTCACGAATCATGGATGCTTTCAGCTCAGAGAAATTACATGTCTGTGCTTTCAGTTTCAGATCAGTCATAAAGCTATCAAAAGTCTCATTTTGCTGCTGTGTCCTTGAACAGAACATGTATCTTTCATAGGCCTGCAACCGTAAGCAGCAACGCTATCTTCCTTGCGTCTGGCTTCGTACCGAATCCGATGGCTGCAATGTAGAGTTCGAATTGTTGTTTAAGAGTCTGCCAATTGTTGTCGATATTTCCTGTGAGTTTCAAACGCTCTGGTGGCTTCAAATTCTCCATGTCGCTTTTCACAATTTTCAGCAGATCTTCACCATCCTGGTACCATCATATGTTCATTAATAAATAGACATTCTTATTATGAACACAGCTAGCTTTTGCTAGACACTTTTATTGAGCACATGTGGACTAGGTACAGTATCTGTAGAGGCATCCATCTTGACTGCTGCCTTGTGGGTAGCCTAGTGCCTCATGGGTAATGTAGTCTTAATATACATACAGCTATATACAGCTCTACACAGCTCGACGGCTCCACCTAGTGTCCATTATAGAATGACATGTTATTGATCATTACAATGCCCTGCCCCAAATCCCGGATGTTCGCATATGCCGATGACATAGCATTGCTGATGCAGGCATCAATGCTAGAGGAAGCAAGTAGGACGCTCACAAGTGACCTGGATCTATTGGAATGTTACTTCCGGACCTGGCACCTCCACCCCAATCCAGAGAAAACAGTTGTCGGCGTTCCATCTGAACAACAATGCCGCTGGGAAAGAACTCAATGTTTCCTTCTACAGAAGGCAACTTACCCACGAACCCCACCCAAACTACCTGGGCATCACCCTGGACAGGACTCTCAGCAATTGGCCTCGTCTCACCAACTTACAATAAAGTAAAAACTCGGGTGAACCTAGTTTGGAAACTCGCTGGAACGTCACAGGGGAGCACAGTCATAAATTTTCAGTTTGACATCCTTTTAACACGTGATTTTCCTCACAGTTTTGAAAAATGACTGACCTGTTCCTAGTGTTGGGGCCTATGGAACTTGTAGCTCTTGAAAAGATTTTAAGAAAAGGATGGCAAGGAGTTTTAACTCACAGAAGTTGGTAGGCGAAATAAGGAGGCCACTTATTCCTTAGAAGGTAAGAAACTAAAAGGAGTAGAGGAGCAAGAAGACCTAGGTGTACAGATACATAAATTAACAGTGGCAATACAAACTGATAAGGTCATATAGACCGCAAACAAAGTACAGGAAACTTTGGTTTATCCGGAGGTTGTATGGCCGGAAACTTTGCTCTAACGGCAGAAATCAGCAGCCGTTTTAGTTCGTTTTTTTTTCTTCTCCTAGCATTCTGTCAACAGGCAGGCTCTGGAAAGCACCTTTGGAACTTTGCAACAGCTTCAGAGATGCTTCAAGGTACACGCCGAGTGTTTACGAGCTTTTGCTGAGCAACAGTGTTTGTTTTCAAATACGGAGATTTTCATCTCCGTATGCTTCAACGTTGACTTTGCATGTCAGGCACTTTTGATAGATCGGCAACATGCCGGTCCTGTCGGTGCCGGATATCAGAACTTTTCCTGTACTGGGATTCATTTCTAGAGGAATAAAATATAAAAGCAGAGAGGTTATGTTACATTTAGCTTTATACTGGTTTGACCATACTACATAAAGGATATTAAGCACTGGTAACAGTGCAGAAACAAATGACAAAGATGTTACCAGAAATGAGGGGATACAACCATCAGGAATGATTGAGCTGGCTGGGGCTCTTTCTCTCTCTGAAAAAGAGGAAACTAAGAGGTGGCCTGATAGAGGATTTTAAATTTATAAAAAGCTTTGATAGCCTTTGTTACCTCTAGTCTTGACTGTTCCAATGTACTCCTGGCTGGCCTCTCACATTCTACCCTCCTTAAGCTTGAGGTCATCCAAAACTCTGCTGCCCATGTCCTAACTCGCACCAAGTCCCGTTCACCCATCACCTCTGTGCATGCTGACCTACATTGGCTCTCGGTTAAGCAATGCCTTGATTTTAAAATTCTCATCCTTGTTTTAAAACCCCTCCATGGCCTCGCCCTTCCCTTCCTAATCTCCTCCAGCCTCACAACTCTCCGAGAAATCTGCACTCCTCTAATTCTAGCCTCTTGAGCATCCCTGATTTTAATCGCTCAACCATTGGTGGCCATGCCTTCAGCTGTCAAGGCCCTAAGCTCTGGAATTCCCTCCCTAAACATCTCAGCCTCTCTACCTCTCTCTCCTCCTTTGAAACGTTCCTTAAAACCTACCTCTTTGACCAAGCGTTTGGTCATCTGCCCTAATATCTCCTTATGTGTCTCGGTGTCAAACTTTATGATAACGCTGCTATGAAGTGCCTTGGGATGTTTTACTATGTTAAAGGCATGATATAAATGCAAGAAGTTGTTGTTGAAGGAGAATACATGCACCAAGCACAATCAAAAAGGGAAAACAAGAAGGTAAAATACACTGAACATACCTGCACCACACACTGGTACTGTGTGTCAGGAGGCTTAATTTGGGGGAGTTATGCTATTGTTTTCAAGGATTCCAATGTGAGGATATGGCAATGGTGGTAATTGTCTATTTGGCCAGATTATGGTGTATATATGCAGATGACTGTTGTGCGTCAGATGTTTAAGACACTCATGGAATGTGTCGTCCATTGAACCCTGCCTAAAGGCTTTTGCTTTATGGCTGGTTGGTTCTGCAGATATGACTTCTGGCTCTTGGTCAGGCTCACCTTCAACCATTGGTTGCTGCAACCTGTCTTCTTCTGCTCATTCCATGGCAAAGCCCCTTCTCAGGCTTAAGGTGTGTAAGACACGGCAGGCAACAATAACGTTGGACACATTGGTCAGCCTGCACTGTAACACCACTCTGATCAAGCTGAACCTTTGTTTAAGTTTGCCACTAGTTTGCTGTATGTGCCTAATTATCTCTCTCCTTGGGGCTTGTACTTGGGCATCTGAATTCAATAAGGACCCATGATTGCATTGATCCCCTAACAGCCATCTATGTATTCTTCCAAGTCCTTGATATAATGGTTGCACGAAGGATTAAAATCGGGGAAGCGCAATAGGCCATAATTGGAGGAGCACAGAGATCTCAGAGTTGTAGGGACTGCAGGAGATTACAGAGATAGGATTGGGCAAGACCATGGAGGGATTTGACTGGGAGACAATAAAAGTCAGCAAGTACAGTGGTGATGGGTGAATGGGACTTGGTTCTATTTAGCATATGGGCAGCACAGTTTTGGATGAGCTCAAGTTTATGTAAGGTGGAAGATAGGATGCTGGCCAGGAAAGCATTGGAATGGTCAAGCCTAGAGGTAACAAAGGCATGGATGAGGATTTCAGCAGCAGTTGAGCTGAGGCAGGGTGGAGTCAGGTGATGTTACGGAGGTGGAAGTAGGCAGTCTTGGTGATGGAGCGGATATGTGGTCGGAAGATCATCTCGGGTTCAAATACGACACCAGGATTGCGAACGGTCTGGTTCAGCCTCGGACAGTTGCCAGAGAGAGGGATGGAGTCAGTTCCTAACTCTATGCTTCTTCAAAGCATTTCCACAGTGGAATGCGAAATTGAAGTGGATGGTTGCTGATGTTGTCCAGTACTTCCTTGTGCCGGGTCAGTAGATGGTCTTCCAACGACAACTGACTTGGGTGGTAGATGCATAGGCTTGAAAGTTATTGGGCATTCCTGCAGTCTGTTGGGGGAGGCTGAATGCTCCGGATGTGACTTTGCCCTGAGAGACACTTCTATAACCAGTTGTCAGCTCCTGCCATTCCTCTGCTGATGGCCACTCCCCCAGCTATTATGTCCGTGTATAATTGAGACACGGACTGCAGGAGTTGATTATAACAAGTCTTTACTGAATGGAGACAACCTGGAAACTGAAATTACAGAAGCCTGCTAGGGACTTTTATACAGGGGTGGTCACTGCCGGTACTGCAGTCTGAGAACAGTTTTTCCCTTAAAGGTACATACACAACAATTCCTCCCCTTTTAGATAAACAGTACATAACATTCATTTAACAACTAAATAATAACTAATTACAATTACGGTTGCTAGATACATTGGTTGAAGTTACGCAATTATAAGTTCAGTCTTTGAGGAGGCTTCCTGATTCTGTCTGGATAACGCCTCTTTGGGATATCAGGTTCTTCTGGCAAGGTTGAGTTGGGATCAATGTCGTTGTTTGGTTCATCTGCTTCCAATATCACCGATTCTGCGGTAGATGCAATTGGTACTTTGGTTTCATCGCCAGGTGTATCAGATCGTGGTGTGGAGTTGACATTTTCCAGTGACTCTAGAATCTGGTCAGCATGGCGTCTTACAATGCTCTCTCCAATGTCCACGGTATACATTAGAGGTCCTTGCCATGTACAGATCGTTCCTGGCTGCCATTTCTCTGTGCGGTAGTCCCGGGCCAAAACTGGTTGACCTATCTTAAAACTCCTGGTCGGCCTTTCATTCATATTCTGAAACTGCCTGTTCTCCACATCTCTTCTGACGTTTGGCTTAACGAAATCCAAGCGGCATCGTAGTCTTCGATTGAAGAACATCATGGCTGGAGTTTGGTTGGTAACCGCATGTGTCGCATTCCGGTAGGCAAACAAGAAGTTATCCACTTTGTGTTGTAGGGGTATATCTTCATTACACATTGCCTTGATAGCCTTCTTGAATGTTTGAACAAACCTCTCGGCCAATCCATTAGTGGCTGGATGATATGGGGCGGATGTGTAATGCTTAACACCATTGTTCTTTAAGAACCTCCGGAACTCTTCAGACACAAACTGTGGTCCATTGTCAGAGCAAATCTGTTCAGGCAGCCCATTCCTGGTGAATATGGTTCGTAAGACTGTGATAGTTTTTTCTGTGGTGGTTGAGGACATTTTTATTACCTCTGGCCACTTTGAAGGTGCATCCACCGCAATTAAAAACATCGAGTCCATAAAGGGACCAGCAAAATCAATGTGCACCCTTTGCCATGGAGATGAGGGCCACTCCCATGGATGTAGAGGGGCTTGTGGTGGGGCGTTTTGGACCTTCTGGCATCCTGTACAGCTCTTGGTCATCTCTTCGATTTCTCTATCGATTCCCGGCCACCTCACAAACGCTCTGGCTAAGTTCTTCATTTTTACCCCTCCCAGATGACCCTCATGAAGCTCATTGAGCACTCTATCCTTCAACTTGGGTGGAATTACTACTCTGGATCCACACATCAAGGTTCCTCTGCACACTGACAGCTGTTCTCTTCTCGACGTGAATGCTGGCAGCAGTGGTTCACCATGTGCTGGCCATCCCTTCACCATTAAATCATAGACCCAGGAGAGTGTCGGGTCATTTCGTGTTTCCTTTTCTATGTTTGCATTCGTCACAGAGAGACATTCGACTATAGTCGAGTGGAATAACTCCACTGGACCCACTGCCAGTTCCTCTTCCACCATCAGCAACGGTAGGCACGACAATCCATCAGCATTCGCATGCTGTTTAGTTCCTTTTTACTCGATGTCATATTGGTGTGCCCCTAGGAAAAGGGACCACCTTTGTAGCCGTTGTGCCGTCATTATCGGTACGCCCTTCTGAGGGTTGAAAATGGAGACGAGATGTTGATGATCAGTTAGTAGAGTAAATTTCTGACCGTGCAGGTAGTGATTGAACTTCTTCACGCCCCACACCAGGCTGAGGGCCTCTCTGTCAATCTGGGCATAGTTACGCTTGGCTGAAGTTAACGAGCATGACGCAAAAGCTATCGGCCTCTCTGAACCATCAAGGAATTTATGTGACAGTACCGCCCCAACACCGTAGGGAGACGCATCACACGCCAGTCTTATCGGTAGTGATGGGTTGTTGTGAGCCAATACTTCTCTTGAAGTGATTAGGTCCTTACTCTTCTGAAAGGCCCGCTTACATTCATCGCTCCATTTCCATGCTACTCCCGTTTGTAGTAGGGCGTTCAGTGGATGCAGAATTGTGGACAAATTCGGCAAAAACTTATGGTAGTAATTCACCAATCCGAGGAATGACCTCAGTGGTGACACATTTTCAGGCGCTGGAGCCTTAACTACCGCTTCAATTTTGTCAGGGGACTTATGCAACCCCTCTTCATCAATCACGTGGCCACAATACGATATCTGTTTCTTAAAAAACTCGCACTTAGGGCGATTGGCTCATAGCCCACGTTCACGTAGTCTAGTGAGCACCTGCTCTAGGTTGGCAAGGTGTTCACTGTCATCTTCACCTGTCACTAGGATGTCGTCCAAGTAACACTGAGTCCCCGGAATCCCTTGCAGGACTTGTTCTATCGCTCTTTGCCATATCGCCGGAGCTGATGCTACTCCGAATACCAGTCGATTATACTGGTAAAGACATTTGTGAGTGTTTATCGTGAGATACTTCCTAGAGGATTCTTCAACCTCCATTTGCAAATATGCTTGTGCTAGGTCAATTTTTGTAAAACTCATCCCTCCAGATAGTGACGCGAAGATATCTTCTATCCTTGGAAGAGGATATTGTACTGTGTGAAGGACTGGGTTCACCGTCACCTTGAAGTCCCCACAGATGCGAACCTTCCTTGGCTCCTCAGACTTATTGTTTAACGTTATCTTCATGATAGGAACGATGGATGTCACCCACTCGCTCCAGTCTACTTTAGATAACACGCCTGCCTTCTCCAGATTCTCCAGCTCTGCCTCGATGGCTGGGCGAATTGCATATGGTACCGGTCTTGCTTTGAAAAACTTGGGAATTGCATTCTCCTCTATTTTTATCGAGGCGGTTACTCCTTTAAGAGTGCCCAGTTCTTGTTGAAATACCTCTTTGGCGTCAGCTAAAATTGTTGATAATCGTCCAGGAGTGATGTCGTCATTCTTTTTTCCAGCCACCATCAGTGCCTGAATGGAGTGCCAGCCTAAACTTATCTTTCTGATCCATTCACATCCCAATAACGGTGGTCCACCATCTTGCAGAATGTAGAAATACAATTTCCGTATTTTCTTGCCGTTGTATTCGACAGGCACCCTTATTTTTCCTCTGGGGTATACTTTTTGCCCCGTATATGTCCTCAAGACAATGGATGTCTCTCTCAAGGGTATGTGTGAGAATAGCCGCTCGTAGTCTCGTCGATTCATGATGGTTAGAGCTGATCCTGTATCCAATTCCATTTTGACTTGGGACCCTGCTATCGTGAGGGTGGCCCAAATGGTTCGGTGATCCTCTTTTGCGATTACGTTGTGAAGTTTGAGACAGCTTAGTCTCTTGTTCCCGGATTCACTATCGCTCATCTGGTCTTTGGAACTACTGTCCGTCATCTTTTGTACTTTCCTGTACGGTTCCTTAGTAGCCTTTTTGTTGTCATTGGTCTTCTTCCCAGACCTGCAAACTCGTGCAATGTGTCCCATCTTTCCGCATTGCCTGCATATTTTGTCCTTGGACCAGCAGTCCCTCTGGTCATGGTTTGTTCTGCCGCAGCGATAACATTTTGCAAATCCCCGTGTCATTTCGTGTGTGCCGTATTCCTGTGGCTTTTGTTGTATTTCCGCAGCTCCCCTTGCTGCTGCTTCGTACGATACTGCCACGCTGAAAGCCTTATCTAGCGTCAGCTCTTTCTCTGAGAGTAACCTCTTCTGGGTTCCTTCACTCAGGAGTCCACAGACAAATTTGTCCCGTAAGGTATCTGCCAGTCCTGCTCTGAACTGGCAGTGATTTGATAGCTTGCGTAGTTCCGTAAGGTAATCAGCATTGCTCTCATTTTTATGCTGATTTCTCCTGTGGAATTTAAATCTTTCTGCTATCAGCAGCGGCGTAGGATTTAGGTGTTCCTGTAGGAGAGCAACAATTTCATTAAAACTCTTCGCCTTCGGTTTGGCTGGAGTAATCAGGTCCCGCAATAGGCCGTACGTTCTTGCGCCCATTAAATTTAGCAATACCGATGCCTTTTTCTCATCGGCTATTTCGTTTGCCTCGCAATATAACTCGACTCTTTCCACATACGTGGTCCAGTCTTCTATTGCATTATCGAAGGCAGTGATATTGCCAGTCTTTGGCATCTTGAAAATCTAAGATGGCGCCTCCCGCGCTTTGCCTTCGTCCCTGATGGATCAAAATGGCGCCTCCCGCGCTTTTCCTTCATCCCCGCCGAGTGAAGTTGGCGCCTCCCGCGCTTTCCCGCCGCTGCAGCTGCTGCCAACGCTGTTGCTGGCGATTATATTTATTTTACTATCCTGTAATGGCGACGCCCTATGGTCTTCGCGCCTCCCCGATCGCTGCTGCTAACGCCGCTCTCCGCGGTTTATTATTTTTCTATCGCGCTTCAATATTTGCTCCGTTAATTGAAGAACCGTTCCCGTCATGGAGCGGACCCTCTGGGACACTTCCTTCACTCTTCCTAGGTCCGAACGCTGCCCGGCTGCGAAGCACCGGCCGCGCCCTGTGTGCTCCACCCTCTCTCTCTCTCTTTGCTTCCCGACTCGCTGCCTGGCCCCGTTGCAGAGCCACCCGATCGAGCTCTAGCCCGCCGCAGCCCAGGAAGGATCAATGCACTACCTGCCACCAGCCCGATTAGCTGGGAAACTGTTGTGTATGTACCTTTAAGGGAATAACTGGTCTCAGACTGCAGTACCGACAGTGACCACCCCTGTATAAAAGGCCCTAGCAGGCTTCTGTAGTTTCAGTTTCCAGGTTGTCTCCATTCAGTAAAGACTTGTTATAATCAACTCCTGCAGTCCATGTCTCAATTATACACGGACATAATACTGGCGACGAGTAAGAAACAAACTTACCTGCAACTCCAGACGATGTTATTGAAGGTCGAAGCCAGAAGAAAAAATAATAATAATAATAATCAAAAGAAACTCGAGAAACGGGAGTCGACCGTGGGCAACCGCCCTCCAAATCATCGAATTGAAAAGTGCAGGAGAGACTGTCGAGAGCCAGGCTTGGTCTCCAGTCTGTGGTTTCCCAGCTAGTCGGGCTGGTGGCAAGTAGTGCACTGATCCTTCCTGGGCTGCAGCGGGCTAGAGCTCGATCGGGTGGCTCTGCAACGGGGCCGGGCAGCGAGTCGGGAAGCAAAGGGAGAGAGAGAGGGTGGAGCACACAGGGCGCGGCCGGTGCTTCGCAGCCGGGCAGCGTTCGGACCTAAGAAGAGCGAGGGTAGTGTCCCAGAGGGTTCGCTCCACGACGGGAACGGTTCTTCAATTAATGGAGCAAATATTGAAGCGAGATAGAAAAATAAAAATACAGCGGAGAGCGGCGTTGGCAGCAGCGATCGGGGAGGCGCGAAGACCATAGGGCGTCGCCATTACAGGATAGTAAAATAAATATAATCGCCAGCAACAGCGTTGGCAGCAGTGGCAGCGGCGGGAAAGCGCGGGAGGCGCCATCTTAACTCGGCGGGGAAGAAGGAAAAGCGCAGGAGGCGCCATTTTGATCCATCGGGGATGAAGGCAAAGCGCGGGAGGTGCCATCTTAGATTTTCAAGATGCCAAAGACTGGCAATATCACTGCCTTCGATAAAGCAACAGAGGACTGTACCACGTATTTGGAAAGAGTCAAGGTATATTGCGAGGCAAACGAAATAGCCGATGAGAAAAAGGCATCGGTATTGCTAAATTTAATGGGCGCAAGAACGTACGGCCTATTGCGGGACCTGATTACTCCAGCCAAACCGAAGGCGAAGAGTGTTAACGAAATTGATGCTATTGTACAGGAACACCTAAATCCTACACCGCTGCTGATAGCAGAAAGATTTAAATTCCACAGGAGAAATCAGCATAAAAATGAGAGCAATGCTGATTACCTTACGGAACTACGCAAGCTATCAAAGCACTGCCAGTTCGGAGCAGGACTGCCAGATACTTTACGGGACAAATTTGTCTGTGGACTCCTGAGTGAAGGAACCCAGAAGAGGTTACTCTCAGAGAAAGAGCTGACGCTAGATAAGGCTTTCAGCGTGGCAGTATCGTACGAAGCAGCAGCAAGGGGAGCTGCGGAAATACAACAAAAGCCACAGGAATACGGCACCCACAAAATGACACGGGGATTTGCAAAATGTTATCGCTGCGGCAGAACAAACCATGACCAGAAGGACTGCTGGTCCAAGGACAAAATATGCAGGCAATGCAGAAAGATGGGACACATTGCACGAGTTTGCAGGTCTGGGAAGAAGACCAACGACAACAAAAAGGCTACTAAGGAACCGTACAGGAAAGTACAAAAGATGATGGACAGTAGTTCCGAAGACCAGATGAGCGATAGTGAATCCGGGAACAAGAGACTAAGCTGTCTCAAACTTCACAACGTAATCGCAAAAGAGGATCACCGAACCATTTGGGTCACCCTCACGATAGCAGGGTCCCAAGTCAAAATGGAATTGGATACAGGATCAGCTCTAACCATCATGAATCGACGAGACTATGAGCGGCTATTCTCACACATACCCTTGAGAGAGACATCCATTGTCTTGAGGACGTATACGGGGCAAAAGGTATACCCCAGAGGAAAAATAAGGGTGCCTGTCGAATACAACAGCAAGAAAATACGGAAATTGTATCTCTACATTCTGCAAGATGGTGGACCACTGTTCTTGGGACGTGAATGGATCAGAAAGATAAGTTTAGACTGGCACTCCATTCAGGCACTGACGGTGGCTGGTAAAAAGGATGACGATGTCACTCCTGGCCGATTGTCAACAATCTTAGCTGACGCCAAAGTGGTATTTCAACAAGAACTGGGCACTCTTAAAGGCGTAACCGCCTCAATAAAAATAGAGGAGAATGCAATTCCTAAGTTTTTCAAAGCAAGACCGGTACCATATGCAATTCGCCCAGCCGTCGAGGCAGAGCTGGAGAATCTGGAGATGCAGGCGTGTTATCTAAGGTAGACTGGAGCAAGTGGGCGACACCCATCATTCCTGTCATGAAATAAACGTTAAACAATAAGTCTGAGGAGCTGTGGTGATTATTCTTTATGTTTAGTAAGAAGTATTGTGATTGGTTGTTTGTTTCCTGCCTTGGCATATATGCTGTAATCTCATTGGTAGTTGATGTCATGTGATTTGTGGTGGCCATCTTAAATTCAGTTCTTTCCAGCCTTTAGTTGGGACTGGGTGTTGAAAGATGTGCTACAGGATTTTTAAGTTAATAAAACCTAGATTAGAAGGCAAATCTATTCTTTATTTCAATTTATTAACTTTATGTCAGAATGGAGCGATATCTTCAACCAGAACGATTCAATGCTGACCCTAATTCTGCAGGAGTGGATGATAAATGGAAACACTGGTATTGTACATTTAAAAACTTTTTGGGCATGTTGGATCAAGAGTCTCTAAATAAGCTGAATATGCTGATCAACTACATTGCTCCGGATGTGTATATAAGTATATTTTGGACTGTAAAACTTACGAAGTGGCTATTTCTACATTGGAAAAGATTTTTGTTAAACCAAAGAATGAGCTATTTGCACGTCACCTTCTATCTGCCCATAGGCAGCAGGTGGGAGAATCTTTGGATACTTATTTACAAGCACTTCGGTGCCTTAGTGTTAACTGTAATTATAAGGCCGTGACGGCTGAAGAATATAAGGAAGAATCGGTATGGGATGCTTTTATTAATGGATTACTGTCTAGATCAATTCGTCAGCGGTTGTTAGAAAATAAGACTTTGGATCTTAAGAGCGCTTTTGAGCAAGCTTCTACATTGGATGTGGCTCAGAGAAGTTCGGATTCTTATGCTCTTTTTAATCGGCCTGTGACTGTGGTTTCGGCAGTTCCGGATGAAAAGGAATTATGTGGACTTAATAGGAGTGGTTTACTAGATTTTGAAACAGTTTCTACTTCAGCGGCTGTTGCCTCTAGGATTCAGAAGTGTTATTTTTGTGGGAACGTCCAGCACCCTCGTCTGAAGTGTCCTGCTCGGGAGGCTGTGTGTAGTAAATGCGGCAAGAGAGGTAATTACACACGTGTGTGCAAATCATCAGGTTCAATTACCTCCTCTGTGACTATTCAGCCTTTAGATAGGGCGTTTATTGCATCAATTTCTGCTGCATTTGCTCATGGCCTAAACAAAGTTATAGTTACGGCCCAAGTTAATGGGTTGGAAGTGAAGGCCCTTATAGATACGGGCAGTACCGAGAGTTTTATAAGTCTTCAGTTTGCAAAGGAGAAGCATTTGAAAATTTCGCCTGTTACGTATCAGGTGTGTATGGCTCAGACGACTCTCACTTCACAAGTAGCTGGTTGTTGCCTTGTGAAATTGATTCTTCTAGGTAATACGTATACTGATATACACCTATCTGTTTTGCCTAATCTCTGTGCGGATATTTTGATTGGTCATGATGTGCTTCAGTTACACGAGTCTCTCAGTCTTTCATTTGGAGGGACTAAGCCACCTTTATCTATTTGTGGATTAACCTCTTTATCCATTTCTCCATTATCACTTTTTTCCAATTTGATGCCGGATTGTAAGCCAATTGCTACCAAGTCAAGAAGGTATAGCAGTCAGGATAGAGAATTTATTAATTCTGAAGTTCAACGTCTCTTATTGGAAGGAATCATTGAACCTAGTTGTTCGCCTTGGCGGGCACAGGTAGTTGTCACGACTAACGAGAGACATAAGAAACGAATGGTGATAGACTATTCCCAAACTATTAATAGGTATACTCAATTAGATGCGTACCCTTTGCCTAAGATTGATGAGCTTATCAATAAAGTATCTCAGTATAAGGTTTTTAGCACTATTGACCTAAAGAGTGCTTATCATCAGATTCCTATTGTTAAGAAGGATCAACCATATACGGCCTTTGAGGCTGGTGGAAAGCTGTATCAGTTTTGCCGAATACCATTTGGTGTTACTAATGGTGTTGCTTGTTTTCAACGGGCAATGGATGCTTTTATAAGTGATAACTCTCTCTCTGACACCTTTTCATACTTAGATGACATCACGGTGTGTGGCAAATCAAGGGTGGAGCATGATTCTAATTTAGAAAGATTCCTTCAAGCTGCGGAAAAAGTTGGTTTAACTTTCAATAAAGAGAAGTGTACCTTTTCGACCACTGAGATAAATCTACTGGGGTACATTATCTCGGGAAACAAGATTAAACCAGACCCAGAACGTCTGCGACCATTGATTGATTTACCTTGTCCTACTCATTCTAAGGATTTGCAACGAGTTGTTGGGCTGTTTTCTTACTATTCTAATTGGATTGCAAATTTTTCACAGAAGATCCGGCCTCTTATTCGGGTTACGACATATCCTCTATCATGGGAGGCCAGGACGTGTTTTGATAATATTAAAAAGGATATCCTTGGAGCAGTTGTGCATTCTATTGATGAGCAGGTTCCTTTTGTGATTGAGACGGACGCTTCTGATTTTGAAATTGGGGCTACTCTGAACCAAAATGGAAGACCTGTGGCCTTTTTCTCACGTACCTTGAACAATAGTGAAAAAAGGCATTCTTCAATAGAGAAAGAGGCGTATGCAATAGTTGAAGCACTGCGTAAATGGAGACATTATTTATCGGGGCGACATTTTACATTGGTAACTGATCAAAAGTCTGTGTCCTTTATGTTTGATGTCAAACATTTTGGAAAGATTAAGAATGCTAAAATAATGAGGTGGAGGATTGAGTTGGCATGTTACCATTTTGATATAGTTTATCGTCCGGGGAAGGATAATGTTGCTGCTGATGCGCTGTCGAGGGCTTATTGTTCTGTGATTCACGGAGATACGCTTATTAATCTTCACAATGCCTTATGCCATCCTGGGGTTACGAGGATGATACACTTTGTACGCAGTAAGAATTTGCCCTTTTCAGTTGAAGACGTCAAGCAGATGACTTCATCATGTTCTATCTGTGCTCGGTGTAAACTGAATTTCTTTAAGCCTCAATGAGCTCATCTTATAAAGGCTACTTCTCCTTTTGAACGTTTGAGCGTCAATTTTAAGGGGCCTCTTCCTTCAACTACTCAAAACCGATATATATTTACTGTTGTGGATGAGTTTTCAAGGTTCCCTTTTGCTTTTCCTTGTGCAGATGTATCAGCTGCTACAGTTATCAAATGTCTGACTCAACTTTTTGTCATCTTTGGGATGCCTGCGTATATCCATTCGGATCAGGGAAGTTCTTTTATGTCTTCCCAGTTGAAGGAATACCTTCAGAGTCGGGGAATTTCTACTAGCAGAACTACCCCATATAATCCCCAGGGTAATGGATAGTGCGAACGATACAATGGGCTGATCTGGAAGGCAGTTATGTTGGCTTTGACATCCCGGAACCTTAAGAATACACAGTGGGAAATGGTACTGCCTGATGCCCTGCATTCCATTAGATCATTGCTTTCACCGGCTACTAATGTGACCCCCCATGAAAGGCTCTTTAACTATCCGCGGAGATCTACTATGGGATATTCGGTACCTTCATGGCTTACTATGCAGGGACCTGTGCTGCTTCGACGCCATGTTAGATTGTCAAAATATGATCCTTTAGTGAAGGAGGTGGAGCTGTTGGAGGCAAATTCCCAATATGCTCATATTCGATTCCAAGATGGGAAAGAAAGTATCATTTCAATTAAAGACTTGGCTCCTTGTGGTGGCCAGCCCTCTTCTGAGGATATTAACAATAGTCATGATTCAGATAATGTGGATGCTGTTACAGATACTACGAATATTTCCAATCCGACTGCAGATAATTGTACTTCTATTAGTCAGCCCTCGATGGATGTTCATGTCCGTCCCAGTTTACCTCCTGATGGGATTTCTAATCCGGAAACCGTTGAAAATCGGGATATGGATAGCCTTCCTGCAGAAGATACTTCTGTATCTCCTGGTGTGGGAGGGCAAGGAATTTCACCAAGGTTAAGAAGGTCGACACGAACAAGATATCCGGTCGACCGATTGAAAATGGACTTTTAAATTGATAGTAATGTTTTAAAATTGTTGAAATATTATATTATATTGTTTTAGTTGAGAGATACTTAATACTTAAGTGCAATGTTACTATTTGTTGTTGCTCACTTAGTATTGTGTCATGTTGAACAGTTTTATTTTGTCTGTGCATAGTTTTAGTTGTAAATAATTAATTATAAATTGTAAAGGTTATTTAGGTTGGAGTATATTTTAAAAGGAGGGGTGAATGTGGTGATTATTCTTTATGTTTAGTAAGAAGTATTGTGATTGGTTGTTTGTTTCCTGCCTTGGGATATATGCTGTAATCTCATTGGTAGTTGATGTCATGTGATTTGTGGTGGCCAGCTTAAATTCAGTTCTTTCCAGCCTTTAGTTGGGACTGGGTGTTGAAAGATGTGCTACAGGATTTTTAAGTTAATAAAGCCTAGATTAGAAAGGCAAATCTATTCTTTATTTCAGGAGCCAAGGAAGGTTCGCATCTGTGGGGACTTCAAGGTGACGGTGAACCCAATCCTTCACACAGTACAATATCCTCTTCCAAGGATAGAAGATATCTTCACCTCACTATCTGGAGGGAAGTGTTTTACAAAAATTGACCTAGCACAAGCATATTTGCAGATGGAGGTTGAAGAATCCTCTAGGAAGTATCTCATGATAAACACTCACAAAGGTCTTTACCAGTATAATCGACTGGTATTCGGAGTAGCATCAGCTCCGGCGATATGGCAAAGAGTGATGGAACAAGTCCTGCAAGGGATTCCGGGGACTCAGTGTTACTTGGACGACATCCTAGTGACAGGTGAAGATGACAGTGAACACCTTGCCAACCTAGAGCAGGTGCTCACTAGTCTACGTGAACATGGGCTACGAGACAATCGCCCCAAGTGCGAGTTTTTTAAGAAACAGATATCGTATTGCGACCACGTGATTGATGAAGAGGGGTTGCATAAGTCCCCTGACAAAATTGAAGCGGTAGTTAAGGCTCCAGCGCCTGAAAATGTGTCGCAACTGAGGTCATTCCTCGGATTGGTGAATTACTACCATAAGTTTTTGCCGAATTTGTCCACAATTCTGCATCCACTGAACGCCCTACTATGAACGGGAGTAGCATGGAAATGGAGCGATGAATGCAAGCGGGCCTTTCAGAAGAGTAATGACCTAATCACTTCAAGAGAAGTATTGGCTCACTACAACCCATCACTACCGATAAGACTGGCGTGTGATGCGTCTCCCTACGGCATTGGGGCGGTACTGTCACATAAATTCCTTTATGGCTCAGAGAGGCCGATAGCATTTGCGTCACGCTCGTTAACTTCAGCCGAGCATAATTACGCCCAGATTGACAGAGAGGCCCTCAGCCTGGTGTGGGGGGTGAAGAAGTTCAATCACTACCTGCACGGTCAGAAATTTACTCTACTAACTGATCATCAACCTCTCGTCTCCATTTTCAACCCTCAGAAGGGCGTATCGATAATGACGGCACAACGGCTACAGAGGTGGTCACTTTTCCTAGTGGCTCACCAATATGACATCGAGTACAAAGGAACTAAACAGCATGGGAATGCTGATGGATTGTCGCGCCTACTGTTGCCGACAGTGGAAGAAGCACCTGCAGTGGATCCTGTGGAGATATTCCACTCGACCATAGTCGAATGTCTACCTGTGACGAATGCAAACATAGAAAAGGAAACACGAAATGACCCGACACTCTCCTGGGTCTATGATTTAACGGTGAAAGGATGGCCAGCACATGGTGAACCACTGCTGCCAGCATTCTCGCTGAGAAGAGAACAGCTGTCAGTGTGCAGAGGAACCTTGATGTGTGGGTCCAGAATAGTAATTCCACCCAAATTGAAGGATAGAGTGCTCAATGAGCTTCATGAGGGTCATCTGGGAGGGGTAAAAATGAAGAACGTAGCCAGAGCGTTTGTGTGGTGGCCGGGAATCGATAGAGAAATCGAAGAGATGACCAAGAGCTGTACAGGATGCCAGAAGATCCAAAACGCCCCACCACAAGCCCCTCTACATCCATGGGAGTGGCCCTCATCTCCATGGCAAAGGGTGCACATTGATTTTGTTGGTCCCTTTATGGACTCGATGTTTTAAATTGCGGTGGACGCACATTCAAAGTGGCCAGAGGTAATAAAAATGTTCTCAACCACCACAGAAAAAACTATCGCAGTCTTACGAACCATATTCGCCAGGAATGGGCTGCCTGAACAGATTTGCTCTGACAATGGACCACAGTTTGTGTCTGAAGTGTTCTGGAGATTCTTAAAGAACAATGCTGTTAAGCATTACACATCCGCCCCACATCATCCAGCCACTAATGGATTGGCCGAGAGGTTTGTTCAAACATTCAAGAAGGCTATCAAGGCAATGTGTAATGAAGATATACCCCTACAACACAAGGTGGATAACTTCTTGTTTGCCTACTGGAATGCGACACATGCGGTTACCAACCAAACTCCAGCCATGATGTTCTTCAATCGAAGACTATGATGCCGCTTGGATTTGGTTAAGCCAAACGTCAGAAGAGATGTGGAGAACAGGCAGTTTCAGAATATGAATGAAAGGCCGACCAGGAGTTTTAAGATATGTCAACCAGTTTTGGCCCGGGAGTACTGCACAGTAAAATGGCAGCCAGGAACGATCTGTACACGGCAAGGACCTCTAATGTATACCGTGGACGTTGGGGAGAGCAATGTAAGACACCATGCTGACCAGATTCTAGGGTCACTGGAAAACGTCAACTCCACACCACGATCTGATACACCTGACGATGAAACCGAAGTACCAATTGCATCTACCGCAGAATCGGTGATATTGGAAGCAGACGAACCAAACAATGACATTGATCCCGACCCAACCTTACCAGAAGAACCTGATATCCCAAAGAGGCGTTATCCAGACAGAATCAGGAAGCCTCATCAAAGACTGAACTTATAATTGCTTAACTTCAACCAGTGTATCTAGCAACCGTAATTGTAATTGTAATTAGTTATTATTTAGTTGTTAAATGAATGTTATGTACTGTTTATCTAAAAGGGGAGGAATTGTTGTGTATGTACCTTTAAGGGAATAACTGGTCTCAGACTGCAGTACCGGCAGTTATACACGGACATAATAGAAACCACAGACTGGCGAAGAAGCCTGGCTCTCGACAGCCTCTCGTGCACTTTTCAATTTGATGATTTGGAGGGCGGTTGCCCACGGTCGACGCCCGTTTCTCGAGTTTCTTTTGATTATTTTTTTTTTCTTTCTTCTGGCTTCAACCTTCAATAACGTCGTCTGAGTTGCTGCCGAGTTGCAGGTAAGTTCGTTTCTTACTCGTCGCCAGTATTATGTCCGTGTATAATTGAGACACGGACTGCAGGAGTTGATTATAACAAATCTTTACTGAATGGAGACAACCTGGAAACTGAAACTACAGAAGCCTGCTAGGGCCTTTTATACAGGAGTGGTCACTGCCGGTACTGCAGTCTGAGACCAGTTATTCCCTTAAAGGTACATACACAACACCAGCACGTTAAGAGACCTGTGTGGGAGCATATTCCTGTTCAATGACAAGTTTTTTGAAGGCTATCTGGCTGTACAATATGGCGAATCCAGACTAAAAAGATTGCTGCAGATTGGAGACTAAGGTTTCCAGTGTCCCAGTCGAAGCATTTCTGGTGGGGTGGTTCATCTACAGAAGGCCCAGAGTGGTCTGCAGCTTGGTTGTGAAGTCCCCCATAGATGCCCTCAAACTGTGCAGGCTGCGTCGTGCCCTCTCAACTGATTTCATCAGTCATTGATGCTGATCTATGAATGTATGTTCACAGGCAGGTCCTACTTGGTCTGATTCTCAGAATAGGAGGACTTGATCTGCCACTTGTTCCGCCTCTTTCATGGTTTATGCAAGTCCCACTCCAGAGATTGAGCACAAAATCCAGGCTGACTCTCTAGTACAGTACTGAGAGAGTGCACTGTCAGAGGTACAATCTTTTGGATGACACGTTAAACTGTGGCCTCTCAGATGGACGTAAAAGATCCCATTTTGAAGAGCAGGGGAATTCTTCCTAGTGTCCTGACCAATAATTATCCCTCAATCAATATCACTAAACAGATTATCTGGTCAATATCACATTGCTGTTTGTGGGAACATGCTGTGCACTAATTGGCTGCAGCATTTTCTACATTACAATAGTGACAACACTTCAAAAAGTACTTCATTGGCTGTAAAGCTCTTTGGGATGTCCAGGGGTCGTGAAAGGTACGATATAAATGCAAATTAGGTTTGTTAACCAAAACATTGTCATTATAATACAAAATATAACGGGCTAGAAATTCGGTATAGCCGCGTTTGGGGCGCTAAACCTGGCAATGCACAAAGCTTAGCGCCAGGCGCACATTCGCGCCACCTAGCGCGATATTGGGTCATTGCGCCCCTGAGGGTGATTGCGATGCTAAATCAGGCGCTGCACGAGACTCCTAAGGCGCTAACCCGGCGACGCAACACAATTTCGCGGCGGCAGGGCGCAGCGCAGGTGCTGTCAATAATCACTCACCCCGAGACACACTGGCGCCGGACAGCTCTTAAAGGGGCGGGTCAATTAGGATCACCAGACACAGCACTTCCTGGCAGGCCTTAAATTCGGTGCTAACTTACCTGAGGCGCTCCAGCCTGTCAAGACATGGAGAGGGTGAGGCAGAGGGCGGAGCGCTTCACAGATCTGGCACTGGAAGCTTTGGTTAGCGCTGTGGAGCGCTGGCGTGATATTCTGTACCCTGAGGATGGGAGGAGGGCGCCACATGCTGATTACCGGCGAGCTTGGAGGGATGTGGCCACCAGAGTGACCTGCAGAAGCGTGGAGCCCACGAGTGCAGTTCAGTGCAGGAAGAAGTTCAACAACCTCACTCGGGTCGTCAGGGTGAGTGCCTTTTCCACGATCATTTTCATCCCTCCATCTGCACCTGACTTTATGGCTAGAGGGTGCCCGAACCCCAAAAGGCCATCTGTCAGCCAGCACCCATGGCCCTTTCAGGAAACACACACGCACATGCTGCTCAGTGCATGATGCACGGGCTAGTCAACCATGGGGGGCAGGTGATGTCTGCTCAGTGCAGCATGTTTCAGCACTTCCCATCCTTTCTCCTGCAGGCGAAGCTGGCCAGGAACCGACGTGAGCAGATGGCCACCGGAGGAGGCCGGCCTGACCTGCACATCCTCAGCGACCTGGAGGAGAGAGTGCAGAGGATTATAGGAAACCGGCTGAGTGGTCCTGTCGCCTCTGGAGCTGCCGACCCCATAGTGGCCAGCGATGGTAAGGCTATCACCTTTTTGGTCTCTCTCCTACCACTTGTTCCCCCCACCAGCATGATTTTTCACTGTCGATCCACCACAGTACATTGCAGCACTTATGCCTCCCTCGCTGCCACCCTGTCCTCACGCTAAAGCCACTCCTGTACCTCCCTGCTTTCAGATGCTGAATCGCCAGGTGAGGAGGCGGGCCCTCAAGCTGCCACTATGAGTGACTCTGGAGGAGACGACCAGGAGGAAGCCGGAACATCCCAAGCACCCTCAGGCGAGCCAGCCCAACGGCAGACTGGGGGCACAACTTCCCTGGAGGGAGGCGGGGGGGACAGCTCTGAGGAGGAGGCAACTCCAGGCACCAGCGGGCTGCAGCAATGCAGGGGGGGGAGGGAAGCTCGGGTGCCATCTCCCTGGAGGGCGAGTCAGGCCGCCAGTGCTGCTGCACAGAGTGCAGAGGAGGTGCATGCCCTCACTGAAATGAGCGCCCAGGCTAGCCGGAGGCACACTGAGCTCATGGCTGCAGTGGCAAGGTTGGCTGAAACCATCGAGACACTGGCGAGGAGTGTCCAAGACATCGGCGCAGCACAGGCCCGGAGGGCGCTGGACTTCGGGCCAGCATTGAAAAGGTCTGTCCAGGGCTTCGGCGAAGCAATAGAAAGGAGTGTCCAGGGCTTTGGCAAAGCAATGGAAAGGAGTGTCTAGGGCTTCGCCGAAGCACTGGCACCTGCCACGCAAGTGCTGAGTGCTGCCACGCAGTCACTCGCTGGTCTCCTGCATACGCAGATTGAGGCCACGCGACCAGTGACTGCTGCCACCCTCGATGGCTCAGCCAGGATTACCCGGGGCCCTCACAGCACCACAGCAGGCCAGCAATCTGTGCTCCATCAGATTGCTCCGGATGCTGAAGTGCTGCCCCGTGGGAGTGCCAGTGTGTTGTTGGAGCAGGGAGGTGCTGTCCTCTCTCAAGATGACAGCATTCCTGCTGCCACCACTGGCACTTCTCCACTGCAGTTGCCACCACCTGCAGGACAGACTGCTTCCACCCATGCACAGGTGGAGCAGTCAGCAGCTGGGCCCTCTAGGCCCAGAGGTCGTCCAGGCCGCACCTCAGGGGCATCTGCGCTCAAGGACAATCAGCAGGCCTCCCCCAGCCTTGCTGCAGCCACTGGGGTCACACTAAGGAGGAGCTGCAGGGAGGGAAGGGGCCAGAGCCGAAAGAGACCAAGATCCCCATCAGGGGGCGAAAAGTAAAGGGTGGTGATGAAGCCTCTGCTGAGGTGGAATCAAGGCCAAGGAAGATGTTATTATGATTGTTATTTATGTTTTGGCCAGTCTCATGGGAGGGAGAGTAAACTGTTAGGATTGTTATTTATGTTTTGGCCAGTCTCACGGGTGGGAGAGGGACTAATGTGTCTGTGTGTTAGTTTAGCTTTCTGTTCCTATTGGTTTATCATGTTGGAAGGAAGCACATTTTTTGTAAGAAAACACTTTATTCATTTACAATGGCCATGTCCGCTATTTACATGCATCTTGCCCTTCACAGGCTTGGGGGTATGAGGTCGGTTCCATTCCTGGTCTTGGAATGGCTACAAGCATTCCGTGAGAGGGGCCTAGAAGCGACTTCTGATCAGCCTCAGACACACGGCCCTTCCAGTTAGTACCTCCCTCCCATCTTGGTCCTCCTCCTCCTCCTCCTCCTCCTCCTCTGCTGATGCGTCAATGTCTGCTGGCATTGGCTGAGTACGTAGGATAGCGAGGTTATGGAGCATGCAGCAAACAACGACGAAGTGCGAGACTCGCTCAGGCGAGTACTGCAGTGCTCCCCCGGAATGGTCCAGACAGCGGAACCACTGCTTCAGCACGCCGATTGTGTGTTCCACAATGTTCCTCGTCGCCTGATGGCTCGCATTGTAGCGTTCTTCAGCAGGGGTACTGGGCATCTGGAGTGGGGTTATCAGCCACGGGCACAGAGGATAGCCCTTGTCCCCGAGAAGCCAGCCTTCTGGGTGAGCCGGGGCCTCGAAAAGGTCTGCTACAGAAGTCTGGCGCAGGATGAAGGCGTCGTGGCTGCTGCCTGGGAACTGCGCATTCACTGCGAGGATCTGCTGTCAGTGGTCACAGACCAGCTGGACATTCAAGGAATGGAACCCCTTGCGGTTGCGGAACTCCTCCAGATTGAAAACAGGTGCCCGCAAAGCCACGTGCGTGCAGTCAATGGCACCCTGCACCATGGGGAAGTCCGCTATTGCAGTGAAGCCCTCTGCGCGCTCCAGCTGCTTGTCCAGGATCATTGGGAAGGAGATGTACTGCCGCCTCCTTTTAAACAGGGCATCAGTCACTTGACGGATGCAGCAATGCACCGCAAACTGCGAGATTCTGGCTATGTCCCCAGATGCGGCCTGAAAAGAGCCACTCGCGTAGAAGTTCAGGGCAACAGTCATCTTCACAGCCACCGACAGAGATGTCCTGCACCTTATCTGAGGCTGCAGATCTGTCCGAAGCAGGTGGCACAGCTCAGTCACCACCTCCTTTCTAAATCGCAGCCTTCTGAAGCACTGCTCCTCCGACATGTTCATGTAGGAAAACTGCTGTCGGAAAACCCTGCCAGCGTAAGGTCTGGTGTGGCGATGTCTGTTGGCACTCCTCCGTCTGGCCATGGCCGCCCCCCTCTCCCTGCATCTCAGTGCCCTTTCCAGATGATTCAGCAGCAGGACGTTCCCCTCCATTGCAGCCCCCATAATAAGTGCGCACAGGAAGTTTCCCTGTTGTAAATGCTCACCAACAGCAAGGCGATGGTCAGAAGGCTGAAGTTCCTCTGCCTGCGCGGGCTCAGTGGTCAAAAGGCTCTCTGTGTGCAGCTCAGCAACTCTTTGTAACTCACGAAGAAGTTGTGCTCCAGAAATGGCTGCCGCTTTTAATCCACACCAGTCCCCTTTAAATAACGCCCCCCCAGGCCGAGAGCGACTGGGTAAGGTTCCATGTAAGTTGTCACTATTAGCGCCAGGCGCTGCGGAGGGGGGCACCGCTGAATTTCCGGTCCGGGGCGCCCAAAAGGTGTTGCACACTCAAATGACGTCATAATCTGCCTGCGCCCATGAGCGGGCGCTAAGATTTTGCGCCGGCGCTAAATGCATGCTCAATATGGGGTGAGGCGCTAGGCTCCCTGCGCCCGGCCGGAAATTGGCTAGCGCCCCACTTCCCGGCCTCTTTAGGTGTTAATCAGTAGCGCTACCAACCAAATTTCTCCCCCAACTACTGTTGAGAAAGTAATTTGAATTCTGTGAAGTATAGTTCATAGTGTGGAAAGGTCCAAAGATGGAGATGACAGCCCCGATTTTCTGGCCACCGTCGGGCGGCTTTTCATGCTGCCGGGGACCGAAAATCGGCAAAAAAGCGGGTTGGGACCCCCCCGCCTGATTCCCCGCCCCGTCCGACTTTCGGATTGCCGTTTCCCCGCGCCCCGCTTCAGTCCCGGCCGCCGCTGGCGGGACTGGTCGTCGGAGCACTAACAAGCAATTATCTGCTTGTTGAAGTTGATTTTCCCGTGCCGTTGCGACTTTGGGGCTTTCCCCACCTGAAACCCGCCTGCGGGGAACCCCGCTGCTGAGAGCTGGCGTGAAGCTTGCTAGCTGTCAGCTGCAGGTAAGGAAAAGCTGCGATTTAAAGGGCCAGCACTTGTATGTTGAAGGACCTTGTTGATGCAGATTTGGGGCTACTTCTTCAAGGCTTAGGCACAGCTGTGGAAGGTTGGAGCCTCACACACTTCTCCAATGCGATCTCCTGGGAAGCCCCTCTCGCCACCCTCACTCAGCGCTTCCTCAGCGGAGGCATCTGCGAGAAGCATGGGACACCTTTTTTTCCTTCTCTTCTTGCCATTAGAGGATCTCCAGCAGCAGAGGCGGCAGCAGCAGAACCAGGAACAGCATGATGAGCACCAGGAGCACCAGGCTGCTGCTCACTCGCCTGAAGTTGCACAGGCCAGAAGAGGCCAGCGCTGGGAAGTGGCTTGAGAGCACCTTGTTGCGCTTTAGGGGGCCATGGGGACCCGTATCTGCACTGGCAGTCCTACTCAGAAGGACTTCCATGAGGATCTGGTTTCTCTGTTCAACAGATGGCCAACGCTCCTCAAGAGATGTCATTCTCTTATGAGCACTCACCATGTTTTCCGTACCCTGGCGAGTTATCTCCTGCATGGAGGTTGCCAACCTTTCCATGGTGATGCGTTCATGCGCCAATGACTCCACAAAGGCTCTGCTCATGGTCGCTATGGACTCCTCCATTCGCTCCACACTCGCAGCGACCCTGGAGACAAAACCTGCCAGAGACTCCTGCATCTGTGCATGGAGATCCATCACCTCTTCTCTTGCGGATGGACCCAGAGGCAGAGGGTCGACATGCAGCGCAGCTGAGCTGAGCTGGCAGAGTCCTGCACCCTCCAACAAGGACTCTCCACTGCTGTCCCTGTCTCCAGAATCTGCTGAGGCTCACTTGTGAGCTGTGAAACACCAGGTGACAACACTACTCTATGTCCCGAAGGTTCCCCCGAGGTGTGAGTGTCTGCGCTGGTGCTGGGTGCGCTTACTTCTGCTGACGCTGCGCCCTCAGAGTTGGAGCTTCCTCTGAGGAGTCTGGCTGCACAGCCTCTTCCTCCTCCACAATGAGGACGGGGGCTCTGGATGGTACTGTGGGGGAGTAAAGGAAAGAGATAGAGGTGTAATGCCAAGGTTATTCTGGTGACTCCCAGCGAGTTGGCATCTGCTGACACCTGCATCCATGCAGCATTGGTCTCAGTGGGAGGCCTCTTCCTCCCTGACCTAGGGAAGAGGACCTCCCTGTTGGCCCTAACCCCATCCAATAATGCCTGCAGTGAAGCCTTGTCGAATTTGGAGGCAGCTCGGGGTCTGGCACTGCCCACAGCTGCTGCAGGCTCCTCTGCCATCCTGTGTGGTTCGTTTGGAAGCCTTCAGAGGATGCAGTGCTTGCTATGGACCTTGAAAGCACCACGAATGATGACATCATACTGTGGGGATTTCTGACTCGTATTGGACAATTAGCAAGGCTTCCCACATGATGGGAACTAATTGGCCACTTGAGGGAAAATTGCATGGAGCTGGCTGACACTTTTTTACGTGTGTCAGAAACCCCACATTCGGGGAAATCCGACCATTCCCCACACAAGCCGAAAATCGGGGCCGTCTTTTTTGAATATACACTTTTTTGCTGATTAATAACAGGTTTTCCTTTACAACACAAAAATCAAGTATGATCTTTATGAAACTTGGAAAAAATAAATATAATGGACATTAGGGAAACATGCAAATCATATCAAGGCAAACTATTTGAATAATCAGATGTTGTTAATTAGAAAATAGACTCAATAGCTCATCTGTAAATTCTATTTTTATGAAATTTACAGATAAGTCATTATCCTTCACATAACTTGGGTCCATGCCTGATCCAGGGACACCACAATTTTTCGGTTCATTGTTTTGTGCTGGGAGTGATGAACAAGAAAATTTACCCATAGAGCCTTTTATATAGTTATGATCTCGGCTCTCTTCTACAGTTATAAGACATAGCCGTACCACTAACATCACACCAAAGTGCTCATTAAGGTACACTTGCACCAACTCAAATGCATCAAGTGTGCCAAGCGCATGCTGTCAACAGTAACTCAATACACGGTGTTTAATAAAGTCATGCACTCAGCCTCAACTTCAATTACTTCATCTTGTCTGATCTGGTTGGCAGCTGGTGCTGTGTTCATTTTGTTACACAACCATGTTTGGACCTTTGGGAAACTTGATGCCAAGTTGCTTAATTGATTTCGATGTTGTGTTTTATTGTTCAGTTTGAATGGGGAGCAGCAATTTTTTCTTGAGATGGTGAGCAGAACAAGGAGCCAGAGCTTTAAAATTAGAGCTAAGCCGTTCAGGGATGATGCCAGGAGGCACATCTTCTCACAAAGGATAGTGGAAATTAGGAACTCTCTACCCCAAATAACTGTTCAGGCTGGGGGTAAATTGAAAATTTCAAAACTGAGATTGATAGATTTTTGTTAGGTAAAGGTAACTGAACCAAGGCGGGTAATGGACAAGATATAGATCAGCCATGATCTCAGTGAATGGCGGAACAGGGTCGAGGGGCTGAATGGCCTACTCCTGCTCCTATGTTCTAAAAGTGTGTACCCTACATTGCCCTTGTGATTTTAAACATTATACTGTATCCTGTTACTGAACTATGACATAATCTATCGAATTATAAACTTGAGGTCATCCAAAAATCTGCTGCCTGTATCTTAACTCGCACCAAGTCCCGCTCACCCATCTCTGCTGTGCTCACTGACCTACACTGGCTCCTGGTTAAGCATCGCCTCAATTTTAAAATTCTCACCCTTGTTTTCAACTCCCTCCATAGCCTTGCCCCTCTATCTCTGTAACATCCCCCAGCCCTACAACCCTCCAAGATATCCGTGCTCCTCCAATTCTGGCCTCTTGCGCATCCCTGAGTTTAATCATTATTTAATCATAATTCTGTCTGCAAGAATGCAACCAATTCCCTATCCGATCCAAGATCTGCCCGCCAATCCCACACGACTCTATCTTATATTTAATTTGATCGAGTTCTTTGATGAAGTAATGGAGAGGGTTGATGAGGGTAATGTCGTTGATGTTGTGTATATGAACTTTTAAAAGGTGTTTGACGGGGTACCACATAACAGACTTGCTAGCAAAATTAAAGCCCATGGGATTAAAGGGACATTGGCAGCGTGGATACAAAATTGGCTAAAGGATAGAACGCAGAGAGTAGTGGAGATTGGTTGTTTTTCAGACTGGAGGGAGGTATAGAGTGGTGTTCCCCAGGGGTTGGTATTAGGACCACTGCTCTTTTTGATATATATTAACAACAACTGGACTTGGACAGGGCATAATTTCAAAGTTTGCAGATGACACAGAACTCAGAAATGTAGGGGAGCATTTTGCCGGCACTCGGGGCGGGTTTGGAGGCGGGACTGCTGGTAAAGTTGCAAAGATTGACAGCAGATCCTGAACCTGCTGTCAACCCGCCTCCATACAAGCTTCCCAAGTGTCGGGTCCCTGATTTGTGCAGGGACCCGACACTTAACGGCGGAAAGAAGATTATAGGCACTTAACTGTTTGTTAAAGGTAGTTAACAGGCAGTTAAGAGGCTTTTTTCAATTTTGCCAGGTAGACTGCGGGCTGCCCGACATCCGGACACCACGCCAGGGTAAGTGTGGCATGCTGTGGGTCTACTTTAAGGTTTGTGCATTGATGACAACTGCAGAAGTGGTGTGAAGGATCCAATTGTACACTGGTGAGTTTCAGAGGTAAGAAAATGTTGGGAAAATCATTTTTAATGTATTTAGACTTTTCTGTAGGTAACGGGGTTTGAAGTGTTTGTGTAGTCCCACTCATTGGGAGAACCTCTCTCACCAGTGACAGATCGCTTCTGTAACCTCATCTGCAGCTACCATCTGTTTTATCCTAAGGAGAGAGCCACTGGAGGGCCTGGGAGCAAGGGCTCACCTTTGTACAGTGTTTGCAGCACCTCAATGCTGTCAAATACTGAAAAATCATCTGTCAAAAAAGGTGCGTGGCCCCTTTAAGAAAACCGGCAGATGACGCGTCATCAACTGACATCCTCTGACACCGGCTTTCTCTTAATTGGCTGGCAAGCCCGCAAGGCGGGCTTAACAAGACCAAGTGACTCAAAATAACGTCTGTGCATCGGACGTCGTTGGGGGCGGGATCGGAACCCGGAAGGCAGCAGTCCCGCTCCCAACCCGCACCGAAAGGTAAGATCGCGGCCGTAGTCTTCGGTAAGGTAGTAAACAATGAAGATAGTAATAGACTTCAGGAGGACATAGACAGACTGGTGAAATGGGCAGACACATTGCAGATGAAATTTAACATAGAAAAGCATGAAGTGATGCATTTTGGTAGGAAGAATGAACTAAATGGTACAATTTTAAAGGGGATGCAGGACAAGAGAGACCTGGGGTTGTATGTACACAAATCTTTGAAGGTGGCAGGACAAGTTGAGAAGGCTGCTTAAAAAATCAGAGGGGTTCCTTGGCTTTATTAATGGAGGAATAGAGTACAAAAACAAGGAAGTTATGCTAAACCTTTATAAAACACTGCTTAGGCCTCAGCTGGAGAATTGTGTTCAGTTCTGGGAACCGCACTTTAGGAAGGATGTCAGAGCCTTGGAGAAGGTGCAGAAGAGATTTACTAGAATGGTATCAGGATGAGAGACTTCAGTTATGTGAAGCGACTGGAGAAACTGGGTTTGTTCTCCTTAGAGCAGAAAAGGAGGAGAATTGATAGAGGTGTTCAAAATCATAAATGGTTTCAATAGCGTAAATAAGGAGAAACTGTTTTCAGTGGCAGAAGGGTCAGTAACTAGAGGACACAGATTAAAGGTGATAGGCAAAAGAACCAGAGGTGACACGAGGATTTTTTTTTTTTGTAAACATAGCGAGTTGTTGTAATCTGGAATTCACTGCCTGAAATGGTGGTGGAAGCAGATTCAACAGTAACATTCAAAAGAGAATTGGATAAATACTTGAAGGGAAAACATTTCCAGGGCTATAGGGAATGAGCAGGGGAGTGGGACTGATTGGAGAGCTCTGCCAAAAAGCCAGCCAGGATGGGCCAAATTACCACCTCCTGTGCATTATCATTCTACAATTCTTCTATGATTGGCTACTTGGATATTCTACTGCTGCAACAACAACAACTTACAGTTGTGTAATTCCTACAATGCAAAGAGATATCACAATTCCCGAGGCACTTCACCAATAGTTTTTAAAAAATGGACACCAAACAAGAGGAAAGAGATTAGAATGGGTGACTGGAAAATGGAATGGGTTTGGGCAAAGGGTTGGAAAGAGAGATGGTGAGGCAGAGTGATTTAGGGAAGGGGTTCTAGAGACTAGGGTCAAAGTGCCTGAAGGTTCTGCAGCAATTGCAGGGCATGATGGGGGACATTATTATGATCTGGAACGCACTTCCTGAAGGGGTGGTGGAAGCAGATTAAATAGTAGCTTTCAAAAGGTAATTGGTTAAATACTTGAAAGGAAAAAATTGCAGGGCTGTAGGGAAACAGTAGGGGTGTAGGAGTAATTGGATAGTTCTTTCAAAGAGCAGGCACGATGGGCCGAATGGCCTCCTTCTGTGCTGTAAGATTCTATGGGGGTGAAATTCAGTACCTTAGCGCCTCCAGTTAGTGCCTGGTGGGGGGTGCTGAGGCAGTAGGGCCGCGGCGAGGTGAATCCAGCAACACGCCAAATCCGGTACCCCCATAGCGCTGCCACTACGAGCTAGCGGCGGGGACTTCAGCGCCAGGCAGATCGTGCAACGCTCACTGGGTGCCCGATCTGCAAAATTGATTATCATCCCCTGCCTTAGTGCCTCGCCCCGACAGCAAGAGGGAGAGGATGCGTCAAGCAGACGGTAGCTGGCTCCAGGGGCGCAACTTAAAAGGATCATGAGCAATGAGTCGCAGCTCTCAGGTTAGTGCTATTTCACTGCTTCTTTGTCAGTTTGACATTGTGCAACAGTTCAAATCAGCCATTTAAAGGTTGTTTAGTCTCTAGAGTGTTGTGGCTACTAAAAATTAGTTACATTTATTCCCTCAACGTATCAAAGTGCTGCACTTCGTTAGATTAATGGGGCTGTACTGACAGTCGACCTCGCCCTCCAGGATCTACTGCAGAGGGAGCGCAGGCAGCGAGAAAGATTGGAACATGTGGCTAGAGGGAGGAGGAGGGCCATGAGGACTCTCGACAGGAGGCCTTACCCTCCGAGGGACTTCCGACAGCAATTCTCCTACCTTCAATTAAGCCAGGAGTAGTGTATTAGAAGGCTCTGCTTCACCAAGGAGGTTGTCACAGAACTCTGCCACCTCCTGCAACCAGACCCCCAGCCTCAGATCAGGATGACTATGACGCGCTCAGTGGCAGTCAAGGTCACCGTCGCGCTCAATTTCTTCGCCAGCGGATCCTTGGAGTCCGCAAAAGGAGACATAGCTAGCATCTCGCAGTTTGCCGTCCATTGCTGCATCCGGGAGGTCACAAAAGCTCTCTACAGCAGGAGAAGGGACAACATTTCCTTCCCCATCACCAGAGAGAAGCAGGACAAGCTTGCATGTGGCTTTGCCAGGATAGCGGGATTCCCCATGGTGCAGGGTGCCATTGACTGCACCCACGTGGCTTTGCGGGCACTGCATAACAACCCTGACATCTTCCGTAACCGCAAAGGCTACCAATCACTTAATGCGCAGTTGGTGTGCGACCACACACGGCGAATTCGCAATATGAATGCCCACTATCCTGGCAGCAGCTCCGATGCCTTCATCCTGCACCAGACCGGTGTTCCAGCACTCTTCCAGTCACCACTTCAAGCTTGCGGCTGGCTGGTCAGAGACGAGGGCTATCCGCTCTCCACCTGGCTCATGACTCCCCTCCGCACCCCAACACTCTTGCCCAACACTCATAATGAGAGCCATTCCGCCACCAAGAACATCATCGAGCAGACCATCGGGGTACTCGAGCAACGGTTCCACTGCCTTGACCGCTCAGGAGGAGCCCTCCAGTACTCGGCTGAAAGGGTGTCCCATTTCATCATTGTCTGCTGCATGCTCCACAATTTGGCAATCATGAGGACCCAGCCCTTGCCAGCAGTGATTGCGGAACCACCTCAGGAGGAGGAAGAGGGAGAGGAGGAGGAGGAGGAACATGAGCGAGGGAGGAGGCAGCCACTCAATCGGCCTTCCGGAAGGGTGGTCCGTGACCGCTTCATCAGACTGCAGTTCCAGTAAATTAAACCCCAGATCCCCATTGCTCACTACATCCCCATCATTCCATTCCTGTCATAGGCCATTTCACAGCGCAAAGCTGAAAGAAGAGACACCACAAAAGAATCCAAACTGAATTAATAAATTTATTAATCAGTGAACACATATTTACAACAACAATATTAACTATTCACCCTTTTGCAATCCATTAGTGCCTCTCGTTACTGTGCCTGCTCCTCCGAATTGTTGGTCCAGCGGCTGCAGCAGGGCTGCTGGAAGGCTGCTGAGTGTCTGTGCAGGAGACTTCAGATGGCCTTGAAGGACACCCTTGATCAGCTGTGGGCCTGGAAGGCCCAGCTGTAGACTGCACCAGCTGGATGACAGGCAGCGACAAGGACAATGCCAGAGTGCCAGCAGTGGGAGCAGGAATGCTGTCATCCTGAGAGGACAGCAGGTTCCTGCTCCACTGACCCACTGCCACTCCCTCGGGGCAGCACCTCAGCATCCCTAGCAATCTGTTGCAGCACAGATTGCTGGCCTGCTATGACACCGTGAAAGCCCTGGTAGACAGTGGTTGACACAGCCATGATGGCAGCAGTCAGAGCTTGCATGGCATCAAGCTGAGACTGAATGAGAGCAGTCTGAGATTGGATGGCACCAAGCATAGACTGCATTACAGTACTAAGATGTTACGTTGCTTCCGCCTGTGCTGCAATGGAAGCTGCCAGATCGCTCATCACACGCGGCATCAGGTTTGGGTCACCATGATCTCTAGGAGTCGACCACCCTTTCTCGACTGGAAATGATGGGCTCCATGGTGTGCGCAGAGCTTTGTGCGATGTTGGAGACGGACTCCTCCATGCTCCTTTTACATTGCCGACAGGCTCTTGGGCACCCTTGCCATTGTACCTATCACCTCTGTGTGCATGCTCATCACCCTTATTCTAAAGGCCTCCCCATCAAGGTCCTCATCTGTGCAGCAGAACTCGCACGTAAACTCGCTCTCCGGGGAGCTGGCCCCTGAGCTACCCTTTCCCCCTGGCCTTCCTGTAGCCCACTCATTCCTGGAGCATCACCCTGTGCAGATCCCACTACTATACTAGCCTCTAAAGAAGGCGTAGTGCCAGTATCTGAGTTGGTGCCTGTGGGTGAGACATGCAGTGATGTGGTGTGTTCTTCCTCCTCCTCTTCTCCTGCATCGCTCGCTACATTGCCTTCAGGGACAGGCTGCTCCGGTGCTTGCTCATTATCTGAAAGCATAAGGGTACAAGAGACGGGTTAAGGTGAGGGGAGGGGGGCAGGAAGGGAGAAATGCATGCATACAGCATGATTAGCTGGAAAGTGCAAAAGGCTTGTGGGATGTGAGAAGAAGGAGTAGGGATGAACATACTGTTGTTGTCCACAAGGGGGTCAACGTCGCCGGTGGCCACGTGCCCACCACCTGGCGCCCAATAATCTCAGGCACTCTATTTTCCAGCACAGACAGTGGTTGGGTGTTGGCTTGTCTCCCATCTGATTGCTGCTTCCTCCTGTTGTGAACCACTTTGGCCTGCAAGAGAAAGGAAAGTGTGTGAGTGAGTGTGGAGCAATGTGTTTGGGTGATGTGCCTGCCATAGTTGAATAGCTGTCATTGTGTGCAAGGTGTAAGATGTGGGTGCGTATGTTGGTAGGTAGAGATTGTTGGTGGGTGAGTGCTGGGGGTGTGGTGCTTTGGCCAGTGTGTGCAGACTGTGGCTCAGACGGTGGTATGTAGCATTTCTTGAGGCATTGACTCACCCTGACCACCTGAATAAGGTTGTTAAATTGCTTCCTGCACTGTGTGTGGGGCCTGGGGATCACAGTGCTGCCCGAGACATGCAGGGCAACCTCCCTCCACATGGTGCGGAAGACTTGCGGCGAGGACCTCCTGCCACTTGTCGGGTAGAGCACTGGCCTCCGTCTCTCCACAGCGGACACCAACTCCTCCAATGCTTGGTCCAAAAATCTGCAGGCTCTCTCCTTGGGGCGTGGGTCTGCCATCATGACACCTGTTTGAGTCATCTGCCTGCTTGGGCTTGGGTTGCTCCTGCTTGCTGACACAGGTTCACAGCCAGCAATGCTGAGAATGAAGTTCTGCAGCATCACGAACCTCCCCTTTTAAGTACTGGAAAGAGCCTCTGGCAATGATGACTTGCGATTAGACTGCATCTGATATTGGTTAGCGCTTTGAGTGTATCACCACTGAGCTAGGCCATTAGTGCTTGATTTAGTGCTCCAATCTTTTTTTTGAGCAATGAGACTTAATTTAGAATGCAGCGTGATTCATTAGCGCCTGGCTCTAAATCTCAAACTTTTCTGAAGTTACCGCCCGTTCCTGGGCTATAAAGAATTTCTCCCCCTATGGTTCTATATGGAGTACCCGTGAGGGAATACATTACTCTCTCTTGTCACTGCCCACCAATCTGAACATACCCCTTTTATCCCAAAACTCTGGCTCTTAGCCCCCAACAAGTATCCTATCCATGCCATGAGGCTATCACCAATTCCATGCACGTCAATTTTAGATAGTACTCTCTCGTGTGGAACCTTACCAAACACCTTCTGAAAATCCATGTATTTGACATCCATTGATCCTCCTCTATCCCCCATCTCAGTGACACTGTCAGAGAACCCCATTAGTGTCAGAAAACTCCAGTAGGTTATTCAGACATGACCTACCTTTTACAAACTGTGCTGACTCCTCCTAATCAGCTTATACTTGTCCAAGTTTTCACTTACTCTGTCCAAAATGATGGATTCTAGCAATTTTCCCACCATTGAAGTTAAAATTACTGGTCTGTAGTTACTCGGTGAGTCCCCTCATCAATTGTTATTGAATGAAGTTGTAATGTTTGCCACTTTCCTGTCCTCTAGCACTGTGAACTTTGGAAGTTATAACTAACGCTTCCCCAACTTTGTCTCTTATTTCTTATAAGAACCCCCAGGTGGCAGCCAGCAGAGCCTAGAAAGCTGTCCAGGATCAATTCCATTATTTTATCCATTTCTATTTATCTTAATCTCTAAATATCTCCCCTTCACATAATGTCATTGCATCCACTGTGAAGACCAAGGCAAAATATTAACATAGCACTTCTGTCAAGTCATTATCCTTTACTATTGTCATATCTAAATCTGTTTTTAATATGCCCATGTCCTCCTGTGCCACTCTCTTTTTCTTCACATATTTATTAAAAACCTGTGATATTACCCTTTGATACCATGTGTAAGGTTATTTTCACACTGGCCCCGAGAATGCATGGACTAGCGATGCTACTACTTAGGGTAGGCTCTTATAGTGGCAGCTGTGGCTCAGTTGGTAGCACACTTGCTTCTGAGTCAGAAGGTTGTGGGTTCAAGTTCCCACTCCAGAGACTTGAGCACAAAAATCTAGGCTGCTACTCCGGTGCAGTACTGAGGGAGCGCTGTCTTTCAGATGAGATGTTAAACTGAGGCCTTGTCTGCTCTCTCAGGTGGATGTTGAACATCCCCTGGCACTATTTTGAAGAAGAGCAGGGGAGTTCCCCCCAGTGTCCTGGCCCAAGATTTATCCCTCAATCAACATCACTAAAACAGATTATCTGGTCATTATCACATTGCTGTTTGTGGGAGCTTGCTGTACGCAAATTGGCTGCCATGTTTCCTACATTACAACAGTGACTACAATTCAAAAGTTCTTCATTGGCTGTAAAGCGCTTTGGAATGTCCTGTGGTCATGAAAGGTGCTATAGAAATTTGTATGCATTGCGCCTGTTTTTCTCGCTTAAAATTGGTGCAAAGAATATTAGTTTAGCAGTGGGGTGGGCTGCGCTGAATCTGCACAGGGATTGGTCCCATTGTCAAACTCATGGGGTCCATTTGTTAGGCGATTTGGGCAGCTGCCTAAAACAGTTTATAGGCCCCTTGAGTGTTAATTAGGGCTTGTTGCAGGACCCCTGTGTAAAGCTAGTAACCGACGCTTGCCTCACTCAGCATTCTTCAGTGGCTCCCGTGGCCGGCAACTAGATAAATTTTACTTTAAATTGTTTGGATAAATAACCTTTCTGTGGAGCCTGAATGGGCAGGAGTGCTCCCCGAGGATGGGAAAGCATGAAATTCCCCAACCCTAATACTACTCACCCTGATTGGCACAGAATACAAGAAGGAAATCCTCCTGTCTTTGTAATTACATAGAATTACAGAAGCAGGTAATTTGGCCCAATGCCATGCTTCACACAAGCCTCATCCCACCCCTTTTCATCTCATCCTATCTGCATATCCTTCTACGGCCTAGAAATTGGGTATAGCCCCGCTTGAGGCGCTAGAACTGGCGGTGCGCAAAGGTTATAGCCAGACGAAACTTATCGCTGCCTGGCGAGATATTGGGTTGCATCGCCCCCAAAGGGGATTGAGGTGCTAATTCAGCCGTTGCACGGTGCTCCTAAGGCGCAAAAGTTCAGGCGCTACTCAATATCGATGCGGACGGGCGCAGCGCAGGTGATCTCAATTACGGGAAACCACAAGACTTCCAGGCGCCGGCCGGCTCTTAAAGGGGTGGGTCAGTCAGCCTGAGCTTCAACACCCAACGCCCTGTAGGCCTCAGATTCGGCGCTCGCCCTTCTCTGGCGTTAGAAACTTGTTGAGCATGGAGAAGGTTAGACAGAGAGCAGAGCGCTTCAGCACTGAGGCTCTGGACCAGTTGGTGGCTGCAGTTGAGCGCCGTCGAGATGTCCTGTATCCGGACAATGGCAAGAGGCCGAATCAGAAGGCTTACCGATGATCTTGGAGGGAGTTTGCTGTGAGGGTCAACTCCAGCAGCATGGCGACCAGGACCCCTGTTCAGTGCAGGAAGAAATTCAATGACCTCACACGGATCGTTACGGTGAGTGATGGTTTAGCAAACTTCTGATTCCCTCCATCTGCAGCTGACTTCGGCCACCCTGTTGCCATGATGCCCCAATGGCCGTCTGTCAGCAAGCACCCATGGCCCTTTCTGGGCACACACATGGACAGATGTCTCAAGGCATCATGTAAGGGCTCTTGCACCATGGGGGGCATGCGATGATCTCTCAAGGCCTCATGTAAGGGCTCTTGCACCATGGGGGGCATGAGATGATCTCTCAAGGCATCATGTAAGGGCTCTTGCACCATGGGGGGCATGAGATGATCTCTCAAGGCATCATGTTACAGAACTTCCCCTTCTTTCCCCTGCAGTCCAAGCTGGCGACGATCCGAAAGGAGCAGCGTCGAACCGGTGGCGGACCTCCACAAGTGGTCACTCTCACGGATCTGGAGGAGAGAGTGCACCAGATTCTTGGAGGACGTCTGTCTGGTCCTGTGACCACTGCATCTGCCGACCCCATTTCCGACAGCGAGGGTAAGACTCTCACCTTTTTCACCTGTTGCCTTCCACTTGGCCCCGCCACCAGCATGCATCCTCAGTGTGCAGCCATGTCAGAGCCTTGCCGCAATCTGGCATGCCTTTCCGCAAACCTGTCCTTTTGCTAAAGCCACTCTTCCACCTCCCTGCTTTCAGATGAATCAGCACCAACTCGGGCTCAACGCACTGAAGCTGCCAGTGCCAGTGCCACCGGAAGCGAGGAGCAGGAGGAATCCGGACCAGCCGTTGCAGAATCCGGGGAGCGGACACATCTACAGACTGGGGATAGTAGTCCCCTGGAGGGGAGGGGGGGGGCTCTGAGGATGAACCAGTTGCCGGAACAAGCGGCATGCAGCAACGCAAGGGGGATAGGCAAGTTCGCCCACCGTCTCCCCGGAGGGCAAGGCAGGTAGTGATGACTGCTGCACAGAGTGCAGAGGAGGTGCGTCGCCTGGCTGAAATGAGCAAACAGGCCCGGCTCAGACACACGGAGCTGATGGCTGCAGTGGAGAAGATGCCTGAGTCAATAGATTCATTGGCTAAGAGTATGTTGGACTTCGGGGCAACAATGGAGAGGACTCTCCAGGGCTTTGGGGCAACAATGGACAGGACTCTCCAGGGCTTCGGGGCAACAATGGACAGGTCTATCCAGGGCTTTGGGGCAACAATGGACAGGACTATCCAGGGCTTCGGCCCAACAATGGAGAGGACTGTCCAGGGCTTTGAGGCCGCTATGGAAAGGACTGTTCAGGGCTTCGGACAATCCCTGGAAAGGTCTGTCCAGGGCTTGTCCGAGGCAGTGGAGCGGTCGGCACCTGCCTTGTCCGAAGCAATGGGAAGAACTGTCCAGGGCTTCTCCAAAGCACTGGCACCTGGCACACAGGTCCTCACTGTTGCCACGCAGTCACTTGCTGGGCTCCTCCACACCCAGATTGAGGCAACGCGATCTCTCACTGCAGCCACCCTCTCTGCATCAGTTAGGATCACCCCGGGCCCTTCCAGTCCCATACAAGGCCAGGAATCAGTGGAGCATGCGATTGTGGTGGATGAGCCGAGCCGCTCCCCTCAGATAGCCAGTGTGTTGTCCGACCATGGTGCAGGTGTCCTCTCTTGGCAGGAGACCATTGCACATGCCAGCGCTGGTACGTCTGCAGTGCAGCTGCCACCACCTGCAGGGCACACTGCTTCCAGCCATGGTCACATCAAGCATCCTGCGTCCGCGCCCTCCAAGCCCAGAGGTCGGCCAGGCCGTCCCTCAGGGGCTTCTGCACTTCCAGACAGTCAGCAGGCGTCCCCCAGCCTTGAGCCCGCCACTGGGGTCCAATTACGTAGGAGCAGCAGGGAGGGAAGGGGCCGGGTGCGAAAGAGAAGTCATTCTCCCTCAAGGGGCCAGTTGTAGAGGGAGGTGCTGAGACATTTCTTTGTCCAAATTCAAGGACACCCTCACCTGTTGTTATATTTGCAGAAGGTTTGTTGAGTTTTGCGGCTTTGCCGAAGAGTTCACAGTTATTTTGTTACTTATGGTTTCTGTTGACATTACGTTGTTTTGCTGTAATGAAAGACTTTTGTGACAATAAACAGAAGTTTCAATGTGGCATGGTGCACGTGACTACTTTCAGTGATGCTGGCATTCAGAGGCCGTCAAACATCCAAAGTGCGCAGGAGTTAAGACTCTCATCATTCCGCCACAGGGGCCTCGAAAGTAGTCGTGATGAGCCTCTGACGTATGGCCCTTCCACTTTCAGGAGCCCTTCCATCTTCCTCCTCCTCCTCCTCCTCCTCCTGCTCTTCCTCCTCCTCCTCCTCCGCCTGCTCTTCCTCCTCCTCCTCCTCCGCCTGCTCTTCCTCCTCCTCCTCCTCCTCATCCTCCTCCTCCTCCGCCTGCTCTGCTGGTCGTTGAGGGACAGGTGGAATTGGCTGGGTGCGTCGAATCGGCAAGTTGTGGAGCATGCAGCAGACGACGACGATGTGTCCCACTTGCTGCGGCGAGTACTGCAGGGATCCCCCCGAATGTTCCAGACATCGGAAACGCTTTTTGAGAACACCAATAGTGTGCTGTTTACTGTGCCTGGTCGCCTGATGGCCGCTGCTGATCAGCTCTTCTGCTGGGGTGTCGGCCACACGGAGTGTTGTCATCAGCCATGGGCAGAGAGGATAGCCCTTGTCCCCAGTAAGTCAGCCTCGTGTTAGAGCCAGCCCCTCAAAAAGGTTACAAACTGAGGTCAACCGCAGGATAAAGGCATCGTGGCTGCACCCTGGGAAATGCGCGGTGACTGCCATGATGATTTGGCGGTGGTCACAGACCAGCTGCACGTTGAGGGAGTGGAACCCCTTGCGGTTGCGGAAGTCCTAATGATGCTGGCATGGCGCCCTCAAAGCCACGTGTGTGCTGTCAGTCGCCCCCTGCACCATGGGGAATTCCGCAATAGAAGCGATACCCTGCGCGCGCTCCGCCTGCTTGTGCAGGGTCAGAGGGAAGGTCATGAATTGACGCCTTCACCTATAAAGGGCATCTGTAACTTGTCGGATGCAACAGTGGACTGCAACCTGAGCGATAGTCGCAATGTCCCCAATGGCTGACTGAAAGGATCCGTTGGCATAAAAATTGAGGCCATCAGTCAGTTTAGCGATCACGGACAGAGAGGTTCTGCACCGTTCACGCGGCTGCAGATCCTGACCAAGCAGGTGGCACAGATCAGTAACAATGTCCCTCCAGAATCGGAGCCTTCGCAAACACTGCTCCTCCAACATGTCAAGGCTTGACACCTGCTGCCTAAAGACCCTCGCAGCATCCCGTCAGATTGGCCGACCTCCATTGCCCCTCCTCCTTCTGGCCAATCCCAGCCCTCTCTCCCGCCATCTGTCTGCCCCTTCACAGTGTTGGGCCATGAGGCCGTCGCCCTCCAAAGCAGCTCCCATTCCGATGCCAGTTGGTCAAAAGGCTTTTAGGTGTAGTGCTGCAAGTGCTTCGGACAGGTTTGAAGGTCCCAAGTACTCTAAAGCTAAATTCCCAAAACTCTGCTCCACAGTAGCTCGCCAACTCTCTCCAGCAACGATCGCAATGAGCAGGCCAAGTGGCTGAAGATTCTGCACTAGAGCTGTCCCCTTTAAATAGCGCCCCCCTACTCTGAGAAGGGCCTGCTAGCCCTCCCTCGAACTGTCACTAATAGCGCTAGGCGTTAAGGCTCCGGGCACCACCCAATATGCGCTCAGGCGCTCCTAAAAGGCGTTGCACACTGAAATGACATCAAGATCTGCTTGCGCTCGCAGGCGCGCGCAAACACTTAGCGCAGGCGTTAAATGTATAGTCAGTATTTGAGTTGTCGCTATCTTCATAGCGACCGCCCCAACATAGGGTATCGCCCCAATTCTAGGTCTCTTTAGGCGCTCAGCGCCGGCGCTACCAACAGAATTTCTAGGCCTATACCTTTCTCCCTCATGTGTTTTTCCACTTAAATGTATCTATGCTATTCACCTCAGCTACTCCATGTGGTATCGAGTTCCACGTTCTAATCACTCTTTGAGTAAATAAATTTCTCCCGAATTCCTTATTGGATTTATTAATGACTATCTTATATTTATGGCCCTTAGTTTTGAACTCCCTCACAAATGGAAACATCATCTCTATGTCTACCCTATCAAACCCTTTCACAATCTTAAAGACCTCTCTCAGTTCACCGCCTCAGAGAAAAGAGTCCCAGCCTATTCAGTCTTTCCTGATAGGTATAATCTCTCAGTTCTAGTATCACCCGAGCAAATTTTCTTGGTACATGTTTTAATGTTTTTAATATAAATAAGCAGCTACCTTGTATGAATATACGTGTTGCTTATATATTATTCAGTTGGCCCACTCATTTATACATTTGCCTGCGTGACATGCTCAGTTTACAAAGCGATCTCTGACAATGTTTCCTGCATGTTTCCAATCCCACCCCTGACATAGACACACATATACATATATAAAACGCTCATATACATATATAAAACACACTGGGTAGATTTTGATCAACATTGGCTGTGCTGTGCTTCAATGCTCCCTGTGCTACAGGTAGGAAATGCATCTATGACTCACTGCCCCTTAAGCAGATGCACTGATGCCAGTGCCACAATAGTGAGCTCTATGTACCGAGTTGATGCACAAATTAACTGAGAACAGTTATCTGCATTGAACCACATTCCAGCTTCAGCAGATAAATAAATTTGTTTCAATGCAACTTTGTTTTGAGCCGGTTCAAACCCACCCTTTTGCTTTGTTGTACAGCAACATTAAATTGTGATAGATTAGTCGCGGCTCAGTTGGTAGCACACTTGCCTCTGAGTTAGGAGGTTGTGGGTTCAAGTCCCACTCCACTAAATCCAGGCTGATGCTGCTGTCCAATACTGAGGGAGCACTCCACTATCGGGGGTGCTGTCTTTGGGATGAGACATTAAACCGAAGCCCTGCCTGCCCTCTCGGGTGAATGTTGAAAATCCCATAGCAATATTCAAAGAAGAGGAGGGGAGTTCTCCCTGATGTCCTGGCCAGCCTCACTAAAACATTATCTGGTCATTTATCTCATTCCTGTTTGTGGGACCTTGCTGTGTGCAAATTGGCTGCCGTGTTTTCCGAAATTACTACTCTTCAAAAGTACTTCAAAGGCCGCAAAGCATTTTGGAGTGATGAAAGTTGCTGTATAAATGCAAATTTGTTCTTCCTTTCCTGGAGTATTACTGGTCTCCTTCCCACTAGGCAGCTTCAACAATAACAACTTGCAGTTATATAGCGCCTTTACCATAGTAAAATATCCCAAGGCGCTTCACAGGAGTGATTATCTAACAAAATTTAACATAAGGAGATTTTACGACGGGTGACCAAAAGCTTGGTCAAAGAGGTAGATTTTAAGGAGCGTCTTCAAGGAGGAGAGAGCGATAGAGAGGTTTAGGGAGGGAAATCCAGAGCTAGGCAGCTGAAGGCACAGCCAGCAATGGGGATGTGCAAGAGGCCAGAATAAGAGGAGCGTATGGTTGATCCTTTTCACTGTTGGTGATCTCCTGGGGCTATTGCTTAATCATAGCAGGCAAGTAACTTTTTTTTGTAAAAGAGCTAATAGTTGAACAGCTGAGTTACAGCTTTGGGAATTTAGCTTAAAAAATGGGCCATTAAAGGACAATTCACATACAAATAGCAGAACCTCTTTCAATAGATCCCTCTTCATCTTTGAAGACCAAATTCATCCCTTTCGGCCTGAGGGTACACTGTTGCCACAGCAGCTGTATTCCTGTCATCATCAACAGCCACAGGCTACTTCTGAGCAGCAGATGTTAATTTTATTATCAACCCGAAGCACATAGTCATGAAAACTGTAGGGAAGCTGTGTACTAACCTGGCATGCCTCATTAACATCTAATTTGGGGTATATTCATATGACTTCAGTTCAACGTCCCCAGACGCTGTCAACATTTCAAATTGGCACCATTTGTCTACTTTTCAGCATTGCTGCTTTAGAAAGCAGATGCTTCATGTCTGTAGTACTTTCTGTCTTTTAACAGGAAGAGGGCAGCCTTTGAGTCTATTTGTACATTTTGTGGAGTCTCAGAACAGACGGGAATGTTAAAAAAAAGACACTGTTGTCAAGAACGGAGCACACTCATCAGGAAGCAAAGAATGGCAAAAACTGGGACAACACGTGGTACAAAGTCATAAATTCACAACTCATCTTGCTTGCAGTGAGTTGGGTATTTCATAGAATGTGCAGCACAGAAACAGGCCATTCAGCCCAACTGGTCCATGCCGGTGTATATGCTCCACATGAGCCTCCTCCCACTCAACTTCATCTAATCCTAGCAACATAACCCTCGATTCCTTTCTCCCTCATGTACTTATCTAGATTCCCCTTTAATGCATCGATGCTATTTGCCTCAACTACTCCTTGTGGTAGCGAGTTCCACATTCTTACTGTTGTGTATGTGCCTTTAAGGGAATAACTGGTCTCAGACTGCAGTACCGGCAGTGACCACCCCTGTATAAAAGGCCCTAGCAGGCTTCTGTAGTTTCAGTTTCCAGGTTGTCTCCATTCAGTAAAGACTTGTTATAATCAACTCCTGCAGTCCGTGCCTCAATTATACACGGACATAATACTGGCGACGAGTAAGAAACGAACTTACCTGCAACTCGGCAGCACCTCAGACGACGTTATTGAAGGTCGAAGCCAGAAGAAAGAAAAAAAAAATAGTCCAAAGAAACTCGAGAAATGGGCGTCGACCGTGGGCAACCGCCTTCCAAATCATCGAATTGAAAAGTGCAGGAGAGACTGTCGAGAGCCAGGCTTGGTTCTCCAGTCTGTGGTTTCCCAGCTAATCGGGCTGGTGGCAGGTAGTGCACTGATCCTTCCTGGGCTGCGGCGGGCTAGAGCTCGATCGGGTGGCTCTGCAACGGGGCCGGGCAGCGAGTCGGGAAGCAAAGAGAGAGAGAGAGGGTGGAGCACACAGGGCGCGTCCGGTGCTTCGAAGCCGGGCAGCGTTCGGACCTAAGAAGAGGGAGGGAAGTGTCCCAGAGGGTCCGCTCCACGACGGGAATGGTCCTGCAATTAACGGAGCAAATATTGAAGCGCAATAGAAAAAGAAAAATACCGTGGAGAGCGGCGTTGGCAGCAGCAATCGGGGAGGCGCGAAGACCATAGGGCGTCGCCATTACAGGATAGTAAAATAAATATAATCGCCAGCAACAGCGTTGACAGCAGCGGCAGAGGCGGGAAATCACGGGAGGCACCATCTTAACTCGGCGGGGAAGAAGGAAAAGCGCGGGAGGCGCCATTTTGATCCATCAGGGACGAAGGCAAAGCGCGGGAGGCGCCATCTTAGATTTTCAAGATGCCAAAGACTGGCGATATCACTGCCTTCGATAATGCAATAGAAGACTGGACCACGTATGTGGAAAGAGTCGAGGTATATTGCGAGGCAAACGAAATAGCCGATGAGAAAAAGGCATCGGTATTGCTAAGTTTAATGGGCGCAAGAACGTACAGCATATTGCGGGACCTGATTACTCCAGCCAAACCGAAGGCGAAGAGTTTTAACGAAATTGTTGCTATCCTACAGGAACACCTAAATCCTACACCGCTGCTGATAGCAGAAAGATTTAAATTCCACAGGAGAAATCAGCATAAAAATGAGAGCAATGCTGATTACCTTACGGAACTATGCAAGCTATCAAAGCACTGCCAGTTCGGAGCAGGACTGGCAGATACCTTACGGGACAAATTTGTCTGTGGACTCCTGAGTGAAGGAACCCAGAAGAGGTTACTCTCAGAGAAAGAGCTGACGCTAGATAAGGCTTTCAGCGTGGCAGTATCGTACAAAGCAGCAGCAAGGGGAGATGCGGAAATACAACAAAAGGCACAGGAATACGGCACCCACGAAATGACACGGGGATTTGCAAAATGTTATCGCTGCGGCAGAACTAACCATGACCAGAAGGACTGCTGGTCCAAGGACAAAATATGCAGGCAATGCAGAAAGATGGGACACATTGCACGAGTTTGCAGGTCTGGGAAGAAGACCAACGACAACAAAAAGGCTACTAAGGAACCGTACAGGAAAGTACAAAAGATGACGGACAGTAGTTCCGAAGACCAGATGAGTGATAGTGAATCCGGGAACAAGAGACTAAGCTGTCTCAAACTTCACAACGTAATCGCAAAAGAGGATCACCGAACCATTTGGGTCACCCTCACGATAGCAGGGTCCCAAGTCAAAATGGAATTGGATACAGGATCAGCTCTAACCATCATGAATCGACGAGACTACGAGCGGCCACTCGCACACATACCCTTGAGAGAGACATCCATTGTCTTGAGGACATATACGGTGCAAAAAGTATACCCCAGAGGAAAAATAAGGGTGCCTGTCGAATACAATGGCAAGAAAATATGGAAATTGTATCTCTACATTCTGCAAGATGGTGGACCACCATTATTGGGACGTGAATGGTTCAGAAAGATAAGTTTAGACTGGAACTCCATTCAGGCACTGACGGTGGCTGGTAAAAAGGATGACGACGTCACTCCTGGATGATTGTCAACAATCTTAGCTGACGCCAAAGAGGTATTTCAACAAGAACTGGGCATTTTTAAAGGCGTAACCGCCTCGATAAAAATAGAGGAGAATGCAATTCCCAAGTTTTTCAAAGCAAGATCGGTACCATATGCAATTCGCCCAGCCGTCGAGGCAGAGCTGGAGAATCTGGAGAATGCAGGCGTGTTATCTAAGGTAGACTGGAGTGAGTGGGCGACACCCATCATTCCTGTCATGAAGAAAACGTTAAACAATAAGTCTGAGGAGCCAAGGAAGGTTCGCATCTGTGGGGACTTCAAGGTGACGGTGAAACCAGTCCTTCACACAGTACAATATCCTCTTCCAAAGATAGAAGATATCTTCGCCTCACTATCTGGAGGGAAGCGTTTTACAAAAATTGACCTAGCGCAAGCATATTCGCAGATGGAGGTTGAAGAATCCTCTAGGAAGTATCTCACGATAAACACTCACAAAGGTCTTTACCAGTATAATCGATTGGTATTTGGAGTAGCATCAGCTCCGGCGATATGGCAAAGAGCGATGGAACAAGTCCTGCAAGGGATTCTGGGGACTCAGTGTTACTTGGACGACATCCTAGTGACAGGTGAAGATGACAGTGAACACCTTGCCAACCTAGAGCAGGTGCTCACTAGACTACGTGAACATGGGCTATGAGACAATCGCCCCAAGGGCGAGTTTTTTAAGAAACAGATATCGTATTGTGGCCACGTGATTGATGAAGAGGGGTTGCATAAGTCCCCTGACAAAATTGAAGCGGTAGTTAAGGCTCCAGCGCCTGAAAATGTGTCGCAACTGAGGTCATTCCTCGGATTGGTGAATTACTACCATTATTTTTTGCCGAATTTGTCCACAATTCTGCATCCACTGAACGCCCTACTACGAACGGGAGTAGCATGGAAATGGAGCGATGAATGAAAGCGGGCCTTTCAGAAGAGTGAGGACCTAATCACTTCAAGAGAAGTATTGGCTCACTACAACCCATCACTACCGATAAGACTGGCGTGTGATGCGTCTCCCTACGGCATTGGGGCAGTACTGTCACATAAATTCCTTGATGGTTCAGAGAGGCCGATAGCTTTTGCGTCATGCTCGTTAACTTCAGCCGAGCGTAACTACGCCCAGGTTGACAGAGAGGCCCTCAGCCTGGTGTGGGGGGTGAAGAAGTTCAATCACTACCTGCACGGTCAGAAATTTACTCTACTAACTGATCATCAACCTCTCGTCTCCATTTTCAACCCTCAGAAGGGCGTACCGATAATGACGGCACAACGGCTACAGAGGTGGTCCCTTTTCCTAGGGGCACACCAATATGACATTGAGTGCAAAGGAACTAAACAGCATGGGAATTGTCGCGCCTACCGTTGCCGACGGTGGAAGAAGAACTGGCAGTGGATCCAGTGGAGTTATTCCACTCGACTATAGTCGAATGTCTCCCTGTGACGAATGCAAACATAGAAAAGGAAACATGAAATGACCCGACACTCTCCTGGGTCTATGATTTAACGGTGAAGAGATGGCCAGCACATGGCGAACCACTGCTGCCAGCATTCTCGCCGAGAAGAGAACAGCTGTCAGTGTGCAGAGGAACCTTGATGTGTGGATCCAGAGTAGTAATTCCACCCAAATTGAAGGATAGAGTGCTCAATGAGCTTCATGAGGGTCATCTGGGAGGGGTACAAATGAAGAACTTAGCCAGAGCGTTTGTGTGGTAGCCGGGAATCGATAGAGAAATCGAGGAGATGACCAAGAGCTGTACAGGATGCCAGAAGGTCCAAAACGCCCCACCACAAGCCCCTCTACATCCATGGGAGTGGCTCTCATCTCCATGGCAAAGGGTGCACATTGATTTTGCTGGTCCCTTTATGGACTCGATGTTTTTAATTGCGGTGGATGCACATTCAAAGTGGCCAGAGGTAATAAAAATGTCCTCAACCACCACAGAAAAAAATATCACAGTCTTACGAACCATATTCGCCAGGAATGGGCTGCCTGAACAGATTTGCTCTAACAATGGACCACAGTTTGTGTCTGAAGAGTTCCGGAGGTTCTTAAAGAACAATGGTGTTAAGCATTACACATCCGCCCCATATCATCCAGCCACTAATGGATTGGCTGAGAGGTTTGTTCAAACATTCAAGAAGGCTATCAAGGCAATGTGTAATGAAGATATACCCCTACAACACAAGGTGGATAACTTCTTGTTTGCCTACTGGAATGCGACACATGCAGTTACCAACCAAACTCCAGCCATGATGTTCTTCAATCGAAGACTACGATGCCGCTTGGATTTGGTTAAGCCAAACGTCAGAAGAGATGTGGAGAGCAGGCACTTTCAAAATATGAATGAAAGGCCGACCAGGAGTTTTAAGATAGGTCAACCAGTTTTGGCCCGGGACTACCGCACAGAGAAATGGCAGCCAAGAACGATCTGTACACGGCAAGGACCTCTAATGTATACCGTGGACATTGGAGAGAGCATTGTAAGATGCCATGCTGACCAGATTCTAGAGTCACTGGAAAACGTCAACTCCACACCACGATCTGATACACCTGGCGATGAAACCGAAGTACCAATTGCATCTACCGCAGAATCGGTGATATTGGAAGCAGACGAACCAAACAACGACATTGATCCTGACTCAACCTTGCCAGATGAACCTGATATCCCAAAGAGGCGTTATCCAGACAGAATCAGGAAGCCTCCTCAAAGACTGAACTTATAATTGCTTAACTTCAACCAATGTATCTAGCAACCGTAATTGTAATTGTAATTAGTTATTATTTAGTTGTTAAATGAATGTTATGTACTGTTTATCTAAAAGGGGAGGAATTGTTGTGTATGTACCTTTAAGGGAATAACTGGTCTCAGACTGCAGTACTGGCAGTGACCACCCCTGCATAAAAGGCCCTAGCAGGCTTCTGTAGTTTCAGTTTCCAGGTTGTCTCCATTCAGTAAAGACTTGTTATAATCAACTCCTGCAGTCCGTGCCTCAATTATACACGGACATAATACTTACCACTCTCTGGATGAAGAAATTTCTCTTTCACCTCTTTTATTTTCCAATAATTTGCCTCTATCTGCCTATAAATTTTGTTGAAGCCATAAACACTCATATTTTTGTATCAAAATGATGATACAGGCAGCTCTCTTGTTAATGTCCGATGGCTCCTTAGTACCATGGTGAATGACAAGATGCAGTTGCGGCATTGTCATCAATCTGGTCTTGAATAGTCTCTTGTGTTTTTAGGAGGGAACGGCGGTTCCTCCTGAGAATCTGTCCTTCCTCAGTTCTAACAGTTGATGACCTTGGTCCTACTTCCTCAAGAACTGTAGCTTTCCTGTTCCATGCATCTGGATCATCAATCCTGACAACATCATCCCTTGTCAATGGTTTAAGAGTTTTGGATGACTTGTCATAGTATGATTTCTGTTTCAGCTTTAACAGTTGAAGTCTCTGTCTCAGTACCTCACTTTGCTGTTCTTTTGCACAGCAGGGTAGCGTGATGCACAACTTGCGACCCATTAGTAGTTCAGCAGGTGAAGAACCACAGTCTAAAGGTGAGGCTCAGTAGCTCAGCAGGGCGAGATAAGGATCAGACTTGCTTTCTGTCGCTTCCTTCAGTAGCTGCTTGAGAACTTGAACACCTTTCTCGGCCTTACCATTTGACTGAGCATACAAAGGACTGGATGTGATGTGCTGAAAGTCTTAATGTGCTGCAAACTGTTGCCACTCCTTACAGTTGAAGCACGGACCATTGTCGCTAACAGCAATCCTGGGAATTCCATGTCTGGCAAAGATGGATTTCACATGCATTATGACACTGCTTGCTGTGGTGCTTGAGAGCAGCGCCATCTCAGGATAGTTAGAATAGTAGTCAATCACTATTAGATAGTCTTTACCATTTAAATGAAAAAGGTCCACACCAACCTTTTGCCATGGTGCTGTTGGTATGTCAGCTACTTTCATTGGTTCCTTTGCTTGTTTGTTTTGGTGTTTCTGACATGTCTCACATTTGCCTATCATGTTCTCAATGTCCTTATTTATGCCAGGCCAATAAACAGTGTCTCTTGCTCTCCTTTTGCATTTTTCAATTCCGAGGTGTCCCTCATGAATCCTTTTGAGCATGTCTTGACATAGAGCCTGTGGAATTACTATTCTGTTCTGTTTTAGTCCACTTGCGACACTCAATTCTGACCTTATGTGAAAATATTTTGGACAGGAACCTTTTGGCCAACCATGATGAATGTTCTCTATTACTGTTTGTGCTGTATCTTTTACTGTTTCTTCTGCTATTTGCTTTGATTTTGTGTCTGACACGGGCAGCGCAGCAGTGACCATACTCACATGAACATCCACGTCTTCTTCAGTAGAGCTCACATGACTCATTGTGGGTGCTCGGGATAGTGCATCTGCTAACACTATGTATTTGCCTGGTGTGTAGATCAGTTCAAAGTCATATCTTTGCAGCTTCATCATGAGTCGTTGAATCCTTGGAGACATCTCATTCAGGTTTGTTTTTTATGACGGCAACCAAAGGGCTGTGGTCTGTCTCAACTGTGAAGGTGGGAAGTCCATATATGTAGCCATGAAACTTTTCAATCCAACTACCAAGCCTAGACATTCCTTTTCAATCTGGGCGTATCGACACTCAGTATCAGTCATAGACCTGGAGGCATAGGCAACAGGCTTCCAATCTTCACCCTCTGCTTGTAGCAAGACCGCACCTAGGCCATCTTTTGATGCATCCGTTGACACTTTGATTCTTTTTGTTGGGTCAAAGAAGGTGAGTACAGGTGTGGTTGTCAGCACTGTTTTGAGGTTCATCCACACTTGTTCATGTCTTTCTGTCCATGCGAACTCATTTGTTTTATGCAGCAGGTCTCGCAGACAGGCTGTCTTGGCTGACAAGTTAGGAATGAACTTTCCAATGAAGTTTATCATCCCCATGATGCGTAGCACTCCTTTTTTGTGAGTGGGTCGGGGCATTTTGAGTATGGCGTTTACTTTTTCCATATCTGGCTCTATTCCTTTACCAGATAGATTATCTCCTAGGAAAGTGACTTCCTGGACGCCAAACTGACACTTGGCTTTGTTGAGCTTCAGTCCATTTCGGCGTATGCTCTGTAGCACTTTAGTCAGTCTCTCATTGTGTTCTTTCAGTGTGGTGCCCCAGATGATGATGTCATCAACATAGACCCGAACTCCTTCCAGACCTTCAATTATGTGTTCCATCGCTCTATGAAAGATTTCAGATGCAGATATTATCCCGAAAGGCATTCTGAGGAAACAATACCTGCCAAATGGTGTGTTGAAGGTACAGTATTTGGTGCTCTCTTCATCCAGTTTTAGTTTCCAAAATCCTTGTGAGGCATCGAGCTTTGTAAAGTATCTGGCACCTGACATTTCACTGGTGATTTCTTCTTGCTTGGGAATCTGGTAGTGTTCACGTTTTATGTTTGCATTTAAGTCCTTTGGATCTATGCATATTCTTAGATCATTGTTCTTTTTCTTTACACATACCATGGAGTTAGCCCAGTCTGTTGGCTCTTCGACTTTCCTGATGACTCCTAGTGTGGTCATTCTGTCCAGTTCATTCTTGAGCCGGTCACGCAGGGGTGCTGGAACTCTTCGTGGAGTATGTACCACTGGCTGAGCATCCTCCTTTAGCTGGATCTTGTAAGTGAATGGTAGAACTCCAAATCCTTTGAACACATCCTGGAAATTATTCACTACAGAATCCACCGAGTCATCTGGTCTGCTTATGGCACAGTTTATACGGTAGTCTCTCTTGACCAGTTCTAAGTCCTCACAAGCATTGTCACCCAGTAGTGAATCAAGTCTTTCAGCCACAACAGAAAACATGAGATGATGCACTTTGTCTTTGACTGTCACTTTAAGTCTGCATACACCTAAGCTATCTATTTTCTGTCCATTATAGTAATATAGAATTAATTGGTGCCTGAGCGGACTAAGTGATATACAAAGTCGACGCGTACCCAACTTAACTCTCTGCTTTAAATAAACCGGACACGGACACCAATCAAAGGAGAACAGTATTTATTGTACTACAGAGCTCTGGGAGAAGCGCTAACACCTTTTGGATGTGATCGCCAAACTTCTCAATTTTGCAATAGCAGCCGTGCTCCTTTTATACCATTTAAAAACAGGAAAGATACCATATTACATTTGACCAATCGGGCACTTTAGCATTCTTTAACTTTGGCCAATCCGATAGCTTAGCAACCCTTAATCACATTCTATCAAAAACAAGTTGATCATATTATTATACCATTCGCAAACAACTTAATTATATTACTGTTCTGTGCAAGTGACATCACACGTTTGGTATAAGCAGATCAAGTCAGCTGCCTGTTGTGCCAGTGTCTGCAAAATGTTAATGAATGTCCAGAATTCCAGCAGGCACTACGGTGCCATTTTAAAATTTCCTCCAACAGCCCTCCTTTTGGTCCTGGAGCACGATCCTCTTGCTCCCAGATGACCATCGTTCTTCGTTTCTTCACAGGGTTGGTTTACAACCACTGACTCGTCTCGTGAGAACCAGCCGTTCCGGCCACGTCATCATACGTTTCTTCTTCTTCACCCATATTTCTGGGCAGGAGGTCGGTGTATTCTTTGACAGAAGCTACTGGCAGCACAGCTTTCACAGCAGTTTGACAGCACATTTTAATGATACTCAATGCACAGCGCAGCAGTATACATATCACAACCATGATCAATATCATTTGCACTAGCCACGCACCCCAGCCTGATCCTCCCAGTAACCAATCAAACCATCTGCCTCCAATATTGGATTGATGGAGCAAAGCTACTTGTTTTTGAATATGGTCCGCTAGGTTGGTAATATTTTCAGAACTGTCTGGGATGTATGTACAGCATTCTGCTCCGATCATGGCACGTGTACCTCCCTGTGCAGCTAGTAGGTAATCTAGTGCCATTCTATTTTGTAGGGTGACAGTTCTTAGGGCTACCATTTCGGCACTCATCTCTCTCAGGGATTCAGCCGTGTCATTGGCTACTCCCTCAATTATGGTTGCCAATAACCATATTTCCTGAGAAGTAAACATTATTCCAGCCGTGGGGAACATAGCTCCTAGTACCACCTGCCAGGTGGGAAGTTCTCTTTTAGTACGACTATGCTTGTGGTGGTCTTTCAATTCCTTTATGTGGTGTATATATGGTACTACATACCCCAAATAGCATGATCCTGCCCAATTCTCTGGTAGCCAGGGGTATGCTCTATGACCGCATATGAAGTATGTCCCATTATAGGCTGTCATTATCTGTCCCCGTTGTTCGGGGTTTATGTTGGCGCGGAAGATGGTAAAACCCATCTGGTTGTCAGTATTTGTTCGCCTGGTCCCATTCCATGGTTTATTATTGGTCAAATTCATCAAATTGGTGGTATTGAACCACTAGCTTTCCATGGAATTTCCTGCATTATATGTGGTAAAATTTTGTATACAATGACCTTTCCCCACATCAATTCTGATCCCTTCAGTCTGTTCTGTGCCGCACTCCCAACATATTTCCCTGATCGGCTGGTCCTTTCCTGACGTATTGGTAAGAACTAAAAAGGGGGGTTCTTTCGTATAATTATATGTTGGCTTATACCATTCTTTAAAATTTTCTAACGAATATCCTCCCCCCCGGAACTCATTCCTTAGGCTAGTCCATTTCTGTTCCCAGGTTTTTCCGAAGGTGGATAAAGTGGTATTTTTCTGTTTCGTATGATTTCTATTAATTATCCATTCTGCCATATCTGTGAGGTTCAAGGGTATTGGTCGCAAGGGTATCCCTCCTTTCGCATGAGTGGGAGTATGGCTACATACCCAACAGGCATCTATCCCACTCCGTTTGGCATACTTATATGACATATATAAAAATGTATTTACATGCAATCCCCATTTTCTACGCGGTTCTGTCGCCGCATCTCCCGTGACAATACGTATCAACGCAACTATACACAGTAACTTATACATGTTTTTGATGCAATATTCTTCTTCCAGTTATTGCCGAAGGGGTCTCCCTTTTTTTCCTGTGGAACAGATTCAGAACAGTGGGGGTAATTATTCACGTTCATGTCCTTTATATAACTTCAACTGAGTCCAATGTTTCCATATGCCCTTTCCCCTTATGTCCAGACAGGCACAGGTGTCTCCACTAATTATAATTTCATACGGCCCATTCCATTTCGGTGCAAACCCTGGTTTTCCTGGTAGGACCTTTAGCATCACCCTACTCCCTGCGGAGGGACCTGGGGTGCTATGGTGGGATCATCATCCTGTTTTTCCTGATTATCTCTCACGTTTTTTCGCATTCCCTTAAGTTGGGAACTTAATTCCCTTACAAATCGTTTTAATTTATCCTTTAATGGGCCGACATCAGCTCCACCTGTTATGATGCCTTCTGGTAATTGCATCACTTGTCCTGTCATTAGTTCATAAGGGGTTAATCCTGTAGTTCTGTTTGCCGTAGCACGCAACTTCATCAGAATGATGGGCAGGACTTCTGTCCATGTTTTTCCCGATGTTTCCATGGCCTTTGCTAGGCTATTTTTAAGCGTTCTGTTCATCCTCTCTACCATCCCCGAGCTCTGGGGGTGGTAGGGTATGTGGAATTTTTGTTTAATTCCCATTAACTGACATGTTAATTTCATTATACTTCAAGTAAAGTGTGTTCCTTGGTCCGAATCTATTTGCACCGGCACTCCCCACCGAGGGATTACTTCTTCAGCTAATATTCTGGCTACCGTCAGGGCAGTGCAGTTTCTAGTAGGGTATGCCTCCACCCATCGGGTAAACTGATCAATTATTACTAAACAATAGGTTTTCCCGCGAGAATTTGGAAGGGGTCCCGTGAAGTCAATCTGCAATTGCTCCCACGGTCCCTTTGGCCTTGGTTGGTGTCCCATCTTAATTTTGATGGGTCTTCCCGGGTTATGTTGGGCACAAGTGAGGCACCTTTGGCAATACCTCGCTATGTCTCGTCCCATTCCCTTCCACCACCATTCCTTACTAATAATCCCCGTCATGGCTTCCTTGCCCGAGTGGGTAAGCCCATGGTTGATCTCCAACAGCGTCTGTTGTATACATTCTGGGGCGACAACCTTACCTTCCTTTCTCCATACTTTATCCGTTCCTTTGATGGCACCCTGTGCTTCCCACTTACTCTTTTCCTGATCCGTGGAGTCCTCGTGTAACTCTGCTAAGCTCACCTCATCTTCCTCTTTATATAAGGCGGCTATGGGTGCTTCTATCATTGTTTGTTCTAAAGCGTCTTGTGCTGCCTGATCTGCTGCTTGGTTTCCCCGGTGGTGCGGCCATTCTGGACTACTCTGATCTGGTTCTTTCTGGTGTGCCTTAATTTTAATTATTGCTACCTGCTTTGGTTTTTCACTTGCCTCCAGGAGTCTTTTAATTCTCTCCTGGTGTTTGATGCGATTACCTCCTGTGGTTATAAACCCTCTTCTACCCCAAGATGTCATGTAGTCATGTACTACCCCAAAGGCATACCTACTGTCTGTGTAGATATTTACTACCTTTCCTTCAGACCTCTCTAAAGCTCTTGAGAGGGCTTCTAACTCAGCCACTTGGGCTGATAGTCCTCCGTCTATCCTTCCTGATTCTAGGGTTTCCAGTTGTTGGTTAACTACTGCCCAACCTGTCCGGGGTAAACCTTCCACATATCTTCTTGACCCGTCGACATACAACTCCTCGTCGACTTGTTCCAGAGGAGTGTCCTTAATTTTGTCCTCCTCTAGATTCATATCTACATCTCCACAATTATGGGGTTCTCCTTCCCCTAATATTCCTTCAGCTGGATTTTCGCCAATGTCTCTAACAATGGTTAGAGCTTGTGTAGGTGGGAGGAGGACTGCCTCCCATTTTGTTCTTCGTAAATTTGATACAGACCTTAGTTTTCCTGTGTTAAGCATTTCCACCAAGGTATGCTTGGTGTGTAAGATGATGTTTCCTGTCATTACTATAGGTTCACTGATTTTCACCGCCCAGGCTGCGCAGTCCAAAGTGGCTATACATCTAGATAAACCTGCAACCACGGGTCCTTCCGCGGTTGAGTAATATGCTATGGGTCTGCGTTTATCCCCATGTGTCTGGGTTACTACTGCCGAATAAAATCCTCCCTCGTTATTACAATGGATGTGAAAGTCCTTGCACATATCCGGGAGTCCCAATCCTGGGGCTGAGATTAAAGCTGCCTTTAACTGATCATAAGCTTCTTCTTGTTCTGATCCCCATTCTATGGATTCAAGTGCGGGTTTTCCTCCCTTGACTAATCTCTGTATGGGTTCTGCCAATTTAGCAAACCTGGGATAAAATTTCTACTGTAATTAAATAATCCCAAGACCTTTCTAACTCCTCTTACTGTTACGGGCCTTGGCATTTTCTGCACCGCATCTTTTCGGTCTATGGGCATTTCCTTGAGTCCTTGGGAGATCAAGTGACCCAAGTATAGGACCTGAGGTTGTCCTATTTGTGCCTTCTTGGGGCTTATTTTTAAGCTGGCTGATTCTAAACCTTCTAATATTAGGGTAAGGGCCTCTTTGTGTGACTCTTCCGTGTCCGAAGCAATTAATATGTCATCTACATATTGTAATACTGTGCTTGACTCTGGGATGGGAATTGTTACCAACATATTACTCATCACCCGGTGAAATATAGCCAGGCTGTTATGAAACCCCTGCGGTAAATGGGTCCAGGTATACTGGCAGCCGTCCACTGTAAAGGCAAATTTTTCCTGTGATTCCTGGTCCAAATGCAGGGACCAGAATCCGTTGGCTATATCCAATACTGTAAATACCTTATGTTCCGGGGACAATCCATTCAAGATTGTAGCCGGACTGGCAACAATCAGGTGTAATTTCGGAGTCACTTTATTTAGAGCCGTGTAATCTATGGTGAGCCTAAAGCTCCCGTCCGGCTTTCCTACCGGCCAGGTAGGTGAGTTAGTGGTGCTTGTTGTTTCTCTCAAGATTCCTTTTTCTACTAAACCCTTTACTATTTCTTTTACAGCCTTTTTAGCTTCTGGTTTTATTGGGTATTGCTTATGTGGGGTATGTTCCGGTCCTGGAGTACTAATTGGTTTTATATTAGCCTTTCCAGTATCTAATTTATTCTGAGCCCATACTCCGGGAACATTTTCACAAATTAGTCCATAAATTCCTCTCTCTGTTTTCCAATCCCTAGTGGTAACAGTGGCTATTCCCACTGTTCCCAGGTTGTTAGCTATTTTTGCTAGTTTTTCTTTTCTGCCGTCAGGTCGGGGCCAGGTTATTTTCCCTTTTCCACAATCTATGAGAGCTTGATACTCTTTCATAATATCATTTCCTAATATAGTTCTCTCATGAGACCTGTGCACATAGAATCTCATGGGCAAGTACATGTTTCCTACGTCTACCAATTGGGTAGTACTTAAAAAGGCTTGGGTTAGGTTTCTGCTCAACCCTCGTAACCATGTTGACTGGTGAGTTGTCGGGAGTGGGAGATCAGTGGCAGATACGGAGGCGCCTGTGTCCACTAGCATTTCACATTGTCGGCCCCCTACTAGTGCAGACACGTAAATGCGTCCCTCCTTTTTGGCCTTAATGGGGGCCATAGGACTTCACTTCTGTTCTTTAAATTTTTGCCACTGCTTCCATTCCTCCCAATCTTTGTCGCTCATGGTTTCTCTACTAGGTCCTGGGGTGGGTTTCCCGTGTTTGCTAAAGCATGTGGCTTCAAAGTGGCCTGGTTTGCCACAATAACCACAGGTCTTTTTAACTCCCCCTTTGGATTCTCTGCATTCCTTCGCAAAGTGCCCCGCCTTGCCACAATTATGGCAGGTTCCTCTTTTTGGTTTAGCGCCTTGGTCTGACGTAGATACTGCCCCTATCTTTTCTTGTTTTACGGATTTATTTGCGTCCTGTTGGTTAAGTTGTCCTTCCAGTCTAGTTGCCCATCGAACCACCTCGTCATAGCGTTCGTGTGAAACCAACCCGGTTTTAAGGACCGCTTGGTGTCCAGCTGATAGTCCATCTTTGTATGCTTGTACAAAGCCTGGATCATCTCGCGTCATATCTCCTGCTATTCCTGAGCTCTCCTCATAAATAAGGAACAATCTTTCTCCGAATTCAGAAGCCCCCTCTCCCTTATTTTGTTTAGCTGATGTTATTCTACCCCAATTGGTCGGGGAATCTCCAAGGGCTGTTTGTATGGCAGTTTTAAAAGCCTGACGAGCTACTTCTTGTTGTTCATGGGTTGCTGACAAGGGTTGTTGGTTTACCTATCGACCCCCTAAATAGTCCTGATTGGGCTGTGCATTATCTTGGGGTACCAATCTCCATTTATCCGCGGGACAGGCTGCCCGGACTAGTATATGTACGTCCCGGAGATGGAGGTCATGTGCTAGTATCATCTGGTCTAATTTAGTCCAGAACTGGGCATTTCTACTTCTTGGTTTTAGGGGCCCTAAGGCATCAACTATCTGTTGTTTTTCTCCTGGAGTGAAGGTTTTATAATAATGTTTTGTTCTTGGGTTGTTGCCCCCATCTCCCGTAGTTCCTCCCCTTGTTACCGGAGCCATGTCGTTAATTTCATCCTCATCACTACTGTCATTATTCGAGGGGACGGTAGGGGCGGAGGGCCGTAGGCTGCTATATGGCGGGAGCGACATGTTATTCCCTGCCTCTATTTCTTTAAGTCACTTACTTTCTCCTTGAGAGACTTGTTTTCTTCCTCTGTCCTCTTACACTTTTCTTTAACTGTATTTACTTGTTCTAGCAGACCATTGAACTGGTGTACTAACATTACTCCTGCCTTCTTAGTCTTATCTTTAGTCTGGAAGTTCCACCAGACTCTTTGGCATTCTAAAGACTGTGTGATATCCCACCCGTCTTTCTGCATACACTTAATAGTAGATTGTCTTTTTGTCATAAAGGTGTGTGACAGGGTCCCTTCTGGTCCCTTCTTAACTTGTTTACCTTCCATAGGATTTCCCTCGGATCCTTTTTGGACCTCTTTATCTTTCTTCCCCATATTTGAGAGAGAAAATATACTCACGGCCACGGATCACAGTCTGAGCGTTTCTCAGACGAATCGCATGTTTTCACCACCACGAGTCCGGCCTCTAGGTAGACGGGATCAGTTTCTCACCGGCAACCGTATCTTATCCTATAACAAATTTAGGCATAACAACACTACACATTTATCCTTCACAAAGACAATCCTTAACTTATACTTAATTAAAATACTAAACTGGTATCCTTTCTGGTAGTCCGGTCCTCTAAGATTCTTTTGATGAGTTACTAATTACCCGAGACACCCCGTTGAGCGTCCCCCATAATTTCCACTCACCCTGCTCGCAGCGCCAAATTGATATAGAATTAATTGGTGCCTGAGCGGACTAAGTGATATACAAAGTCGACGCGTACCCAACTTAACTCTCTGCTTTAAATAAACCGGACACGGACACCAATCAAAGGAGAACAGTATTTATTATACTACAGAGCTCTGGGAGAAGCGCTAACACCTTATGGATGTGAATGCCAAACTACTCAATTTTGCAATAGCAGCCGTGCTCCTTTTATACCATTTAAAAACAGGAAAGATACCATATTACATTTGACCAATCGGGCACTTTAGCATTCTTTAACTTTGGCCAATCTGACAGCTTAGCAACCCTTAATCACATTCTATCAAAAACAAGTTGATCATATTATTATACCGTTAGCAAACAACTTAATTATATTACTGGTCTGTGCAAGTGACATCACACGTTTGGTGTAAGCAGGTCAATTCAGCTGCCTGTTGTGCCAGTGTCTGCAAAATGTTAATGAATGTCCAGAATTCCAGCAGGCACTACGGTGCCATTTTAAAATTTCCTCCAACAATAGTCCTTCAGTAGTACTGACTTTTTCTGTATTTTGGGCTTTTCTTTCATATTGTTAATGTCACTCATACTGATTAAGTTTGCTTTTGCCCCAGTGTCTAGTTTCAAGGTAACTAATGCTCCATTTACCTGCAGTGGGATCATCCATTTGTCCACTTTTACTGCATTAACTTTATGTTTGGCATTCTCCATTTCTGAGGGCTGCACATTTTCTGTATCCTTTTTGATATCGTCACATGACACCATTCATACAAAAAATGTCTCACTTAAATCAATGTCCTCAATTAAATTAACTCGTTGCCCTTTCTTAGTTTTTACTTTTGAAAAGCATTGTTTGGCAAAGTGACTCTTTCCATTACACTTTGTGCACATTTTTCCAAACGCTGGGCATTGTCTTAATTGGTGTTTGTAACCACAGCGTTTACAATTAAAAATTTCATCCTCCGATTGCTTTTCATTTCTGTTCTGCCCACGTTTCTTCCCCTTGTAGGACACAGCACCGACAGCAGCATTATCACTCATTACAATCGCATCATTATTGATTTCACTGAAAGTCTTCGCGGGCTTTCAAGCTAGCTCACTGGCTTGGCATATTTTCACTGCATTTTCCAAATTTAGTTCGGTTTCTCTCAACAGACGTTCCCTGACTTTTTTATCATGAATACCAAACACAATCTGGTCACGAATCATGGATGATTTCAGCTCAGAGAAATTACATGTCTGTGCTTTCAGTTTCAGATCAGTTATAAAGCTATCAAAAGTCTCATTTTGCTGCTGTGTCCTTGAACAGAACATGTATCTTTCATAGGTCTCATTCTTTTTGGGAGAGCAATGTGCATCAAATTTTTTTAGCACATCTTCTAATTTTTCTCTTTTCTCCTCTGGATTAAATACAAATGTATTAAATACCTCTATTGTCTGTGGGCCTGCAACCGTAAGCAGCAACGTTATCTTCCTTGCATCTGGCTTCGTACCGAATCCGATGGCTGCAATGTAGAGTTCGAATTGTTGTTTAAGAGTCTGCCAATTGTAGTCGATGTTTCCTGTGAGTTTCAAACGCTCTGGTGGCTTCAAATTCTCCATTTCGCTTTTCACAATTTTCAGCAGATCTTCATCATCCTGGTCCCATCTTATGTTCATTAATAAATAGACATTCTTATTATGAACACAGCTAGCTTTTGCTAGTTACTTTATTGAGCACATGTGGACTAGGTACAGTATCTGTAGAGGCCTCCATCTTGACTGCTGCCTTGTGGGTAGCCTAGTGCCTCATGGGTAATGTAGTCTTAATATACATACAGCTGGGTAGTGTAGTCTTATACATACAGCTATATACAGCTCTACACAGCTCTACGGCTCCACCTAGTGTCCACTATAGAATGACATGTTATTGGTCATTACATGATGGCTCCTTAGTACAATGGCTGTCCAAGGTCAAAGGTGTTTATTGCTCACTCTGCTTCTCCAGGCTCATATCAGCTAGCTCCATGAAAACAAAATGGAATGGAAAGCAGCGGAGAGAAAGGGAAGTCAGCAAAGAGAGGCAGACTAATCCAAGGCTCTCCTGGCCGGTTTCCGGCCTTGCACCCTCCATAAATTTGAGCTCTTCCTAAACTCTGCTGCCCGTATCCCAACTTGCACCAAGTCCCGTTCACCCATCACCCCTTTGCTCATGACCTACATTGGCTCTCAGTCCGGCAACACCTCAAATTTACAATTCTCATCCTTGTTTTCAACTCCTTTCATGGCCTTGCCTCTCCCTATGTCTGTAACCTCCTCCTCTTGCACATAAACTCACTACGCCTCTCCGCTTCTCTACCTCTCTTTCTCCTCCTTTAATACACTCCTAAAGCCAAACCTCTTTGACCAAGCTTTCGGTCAAAAGTCCTAATACCTCCTGTTAAGCACCTTGGGACCATTTTTACTACTAAGGGTGCTATTTAAATGCAAGTTGTTGTTGTTGTTGATAAGTGAGAATTGAAGAGAGGATAATATCTGAAGTGAGAGAGATTCATGTAGGAGCACAACAGTCAGGAGTTGAAATGTGAACAGACAACAGAGAGGGTTAGAGCATCCATGATACTCTTGGAGAATGGGACCCAGATTTCAAGGGGCCAACAGGAAGTGTAGTTCACTCCACCACTGGCGCACTGTGGCTGCAGTGTGTATTCATCTTCTTCTCTTCTTAGGCAGTCCCTCGTACCGAGGATGACTTGCTTCCACACTAAAAATGAGTTCTCAGGTGACTAATGAGTCCAATGCGGGACCTACAGTCTCTGTCACAGGTGGGGCAGATGGTGGTTGAAAGGGCGGGTGGGTGGGGTGCTTGGGTTGACGTGCACGCCTTCCACTGTTTGTGCTTGGCTTCCGCTTGCTCCTGGCGAAGAGATTTGGTGTTTGGCACCTTCCCGGATGCTTCTCCTCCACTTTGTGCAATCTTGGGCCAGGGATTCCCAGGTGTCGGTGGGGATGTTGCACTTTTTCAAGGAGGCTTTGAGGGTGCCCTTGAAGCATTTCCTCTGCTCACCTGGGGCTCTCTTGCCATGTCAGAGTTCCAATAGAGTGCTTGTTTTGGGAGTCTTGTATCGGGCATGCGGATGATGCGGCCCATCCATCGGAGCTGATCGAGCGTGGTCAAAGCTTCGATGCTGGGGATGTTGGCCTGAGCGAGAACACTGACGTTGTTGCGCCTACCCTGCTAATGGATTTGCAGAATCTTGTGGAGGCAGCGTTGGTGGTACCTCTCTAGTGCTTTGAGGTGCCTGTTGTACATGGTCTCTGTCTCTGAAGCATACAGGAGGGCGGGTATCACTACTGCTCTGTAAACCATGAGCTTGGTGCTGGGTTTGAGGTCCTGGTCTTTAAACGCTCTTCCTCAGGCAACCGAAGGCTGCACTGGCTCACTGAAGGCGGTGTTGGACTTCGTCATCGACATCTGCCTTTGTTGACAGTAGACTCCCGAGGTATGAAAAGTGGTCCACGTTGTCCAAGGCCTCGTCGTGGATTTTGATAATCGGGGAGCAATACTGTGTGGCGGAGACAGGTTTGCAGAGGACCTTTGTCTTAGGGATGTTTAGTGAAAGGCCCAGTCTCTCATGCTTCGGTGAAGGTATTGGCGATGGTTTGGAGTTCGGCCTCAGTGTGCGCAGATGCAAGTGTCGTCTGCATACTGTAATTCGATGACAGAGGATGGGACGACCTTGGATCTGGACTGGAGGTGACAAGATGCACTGCACCAACTCACTGAGCCTTCTTTGACAGCACCTCGCAAACTTGTGAGCTCTACCACCTAGAAGGGCAAGGGCAGGGGCAGCGGGTACATGGGAACACCACCACCACCTGCAAGTTCCCCTCCAACTCTCACGCCATCCTGACTTAGACATGTATCGCTGTTCCTTCATCGTGGCTGGGTCAAAATTCTGACACTCCCTACCTAATGCCACTGTTGGGAGCACCTTCACCACATGGACTGCAGCAGTTCAAGAAGAAGGCCCACCACCAACTTCTCAAGGGCAACTACGGATTGACAATAAATGCCGGTTTTGCCAGCAACACCCATGTCCCAACAATGAATAAAACTCTGTAATACCTTCCTATTCATTTAAAACAAAACCCTGTTTCTTGCTTAAATTAGCATAAAGTGGTATTCAGAGTAATTAATTCTGGGTCAATCCATTCTCTTTAAAAGAGAGCTGAACTAATAACTTGACAAGAAAAGGATTGCAGGCTATAGAGATACTAATTGATTCATGTGGGTGTTAGCAAGATAGTGTGGAGATCTTGGGTGTGTGAGGTGAGGGACATGATTGAAAAGGTCTAAGGAAGGAGTGGGCTTGATGGGCTCAATGACCTTTTCTCACAGCATGCTTTCAGGACTTATGTCAGGAACCACTTCTTCATACCAAGAGTGATTAATACCTGGAATGGTCTTCTGTGTGCGACAGTGGAGGCAAAATACCTTGCAATCATTCAAGAGGCAAAGAGATGCTGTGATGGCCGATAGCCTCCCTCATCTGAATGTTGTAACCGTTGTGATGTTTGTACGTTCTTACATTTTCTACATTAATCCTCAGTAGTCTCAGCAAACCAATTTAGATTTATTGCGGATAGATTTCAGAACAACTTACAATTCTAGTACAATTTATTTTCAATACTATCCGACTTTAATGCCACACTTCATAAGTTTGAAAGCAGTTGACTATTTTCTGGAATCATTGCTTGCGGGTGGATTTCATGCCAGTCCTACACACTGATGCATTAAAAATGAAGACTTGCATTAATATACCGCCTCTCAGGACCTCGGGACATCCCAAAGTGCTTCACAACCAATGAAGTATTTTTAATGTGTAGTCATTATTGTAATGTAGGAAACACGGCAGTGGATTTTTACACAGCAAGCTCCCACAAACAGCAATGAGATAAATGACCAGATCATCTGTTTTAGGTGATGGTTGAGGGATAAATGTTGGATAACTGTTGGCCTGCTCTTCTTCGAATAATACCATGGGATCCTTTACGTCAACCTAAGAGGGCAGACGAGGCCTCAATTTAACACCTTGTCTGAAAGACGGAAACTCCGACAGTGCAGCACTCACTCAGTACTGCACGGAAGTGCCAGCCTAGATCATGTGCTCAAGACTCCGGAGTGATGATGGCTGAGGGGTGTTGACACCTTTCCCCTTAATGAAGCTTCCCCGCCTGGCTATACTTTCCCCCACTTGCTCTGCTCAAACCGCCATCTGTCTCCCTAGTCCTCTGACAACTTCTCCTTTTGAGCATCTCCCCTTGTTTCACCCCTCACGCCTCTCATTTAAAATCCTTGTTCTGTACTGCCCACCCAAGTATCACACCAAGTTTCTCACTGAGATATCTTCTCTGCTTTCCTCCCTCAGCCTCTGCACCAACGACTTCTCATCCTCGGTAATTTCAACCTCCCTCTAAGCTCTTCTTGCTCTCTCTCCTCTGAGTTCACTGCCCTCCTTTCCTCCCTAAATCTCTCCCTCCATATAAACTCTCCTACCCATATACATGGCCACCCCCTCAATCTTGCCATCTCACGTGGCCTCGCTACTCCCATTGTAACTATCACACTGATAAGGCAATCTCTGATAATTTCCTTGTATCGCTCTCTACCTATATTCCCCTTCCCCCTCCCAACCCCACTTCTTTCTGTGTCCATCCCTGGAAAAAACTCTCCCTCACGTCACTTACCACTGCACTTTCAAATTCCCAACTATCTAGCCTTTGGCCTACAATTCATTATGATATTTCTGCAGCTACTGATTTGCTAAATCACATCCTCTCTACCACTTTTGATGCCCTTGTCCCCATTAAAATTATTACACTTTCTTACACTAATCATCCCCCTGTGTACTCCTTATCTCCGCTCTCAAGTCCAAGTGACAAAGATTTGAACGTCTTTGACAGACAACTGGTTTAACCATCCATTGCCAGATCTGGTTGGACCACTTAAAGCATTATTGGGCCCTGCTCTCCATCGCTTAAACTGCTCACCATTCTAAGATCATCCAGACATGCAAAGATAACCCTCTGCTTCTCTTCACCGCCACAAACCGTCTTCTTAAACCACCCTCCTCTGCCTCCTCCACCCTCACCTCAAACAACAAGTGCGAGGAGCTGATGAACTTTTTTCACAAAGATCCAGGCCATCCATTCAGCTGCCTCTGCCACACCCCTCCATTCCCCAGCCCACTGGGCCAAACTTCCCTTAATAGTCCCCGCTGCCATAGTCCTGAACTGATGTCTTTCTCTAAATTCTATCCCATCTCCTGCAATGCTTTCTCCGAGCTCAGCTTGTCCACGAGACCCACCTCCTGCTCTCTCGACCCTATTCCGACCAAACTGTTCACCATCCAACTTCCCTTCCTGGGCTCCATGTTAGCTGGTATTGTTACTGGTTCCCTCTTCTCCAGTACTGTTTCCCTGCCCCCCTCCGCCCATCAAATCTGCCATCATCACCCCTCTCCTCAAAAACCCACCCTTGACCCCGCTGTCCTTGCAAACTACCGCCCCATCTCCAACCTCCCTTTCCTCTCAAGTCCTTGAACGTGTTGTCACCTCTCATAACCGTGCTCATCTTTCCCATAATTCCATGTTTGAATCCCTCCAATCAGGTTTCCGGCCCAAGCACAGTACTGAAATGGCCCTTATCAAAGTCACAAATGGCATTGTTTGTGACTGTGACCATGATAAACTAACCCTCTTCATTCTTCTCGACATATCTGCAGCCTTCGACACAGTTGACCACACCATCCTCCTCCAGTCCCTCTCCTCTGTCATCCAGCTGGGTGGGACTGCTGTTGCCTGATTCAATTCTTATCTATCAAATTTCAGCCAGAGAATCACCTGCAATGACTTCTCTTCCTGCTCCCACACCATTACGTCTGGTGTCCCCCAAGGATCTATCCTTGGCCTCATTCTATTTCCCACCTACATGCTGCCCCTTGGCGACATCATCCGAAAACACATCAGGTTCCACATGTCCACTGATGACACTCGACTCTATCTCACCGCCACCTCGCTGGACCCCTCCACTGTCACTGACTAGTCACACAGCTTGTCTGACATCCAATATTGGATGAGCAGAAGTTTCCTCCAACTAAATATTGAGAAGACTGAAACCATTGTCTTCAGTCCTGCTGCAAACTCCGCTCCCTGGCCTCCGTTTCCATCCCTGGCATTTGTTGAAACTGCGCCAGACCGTTCACAACCTTGGTGTTGTGTTTGACCAAGAGTTGGGCTTCCAATCACATATCCGCTAATCACCAAGGCTGCCTACTTACACCTCCGTAACATTGCCAAACTCCGACCCTGCCTCAGCTCATCTGCTGCTGAAACCCTTAACCATGACTTTGTTACCCCTAGGCTTGACTATTCCAATGTTCTCTTGGCCTGGCCTGGCCTCCCATCTTCCACCCTACATAAACTTGTACTCATCGGCTGCCCGTATCCTAGCTCACATCAAGTCCCATTCACCCATCACCCCTGTGCTCGCTGACTAGCTGGCTCCCGGTTAAGCAAAGCCTCAATTTTAAAATTCTCATCTTTGTTTTCCAATTCCTCCATGGCCTCGCCCCTCCCTTTCTCTGTAACCTTCTCCAGCCCTACAAGCCTTTGAGATCTCCGTGCTCTTCCAATTCTGGCCTTTGGGAATCTTCAATTTTAATCGCTCCAGCATTGGTGGCCGTGCCTTCAGCTGCCTGGGTCCTAAGCGCTGGAATTCCCTCCCTAAACCTCTCCACCTCTCTACCTCTTTCTCCTCCTTTAAGATGCTTCTTAAAACCTATCTGTCCTGATATCGCCTTCTGCGGCTCGGTGTCAAAAGTGTTTTATTGATATCGCCCTTGTTAAGCGCCTTGGGATGTTTTGTTACGTTATATGCACTCTATAAATGTAAGTTGTTGTACATGGGACTTGACTTAGAGGCTAGTGTGCTACCCACTGAGCCAAGGCTGACACCGTTAGTTAGATTTATTCTGTAATCCCTAAAATAAGTGTGCAATTTTTCACTGATATCTTTCTGTCAGTTTTCTGTTTATTAATAAGTTGACACTGCAGTTTACACTACCCAAAAGTATTTCTCAATCCCAGAGCATTTGGCCTTGATGTTACGAAGATAGGATTTTGTTTTGTCCACATTTATGATGGATTAATTATTATAATAAATTTATAGAGACCTGTTACCACGAGGGGAACCAATCACGAATGGAGTAAAATATCACAGAACGTGAACCCTTGCAAACTCTTCACAATAAAGTTGCTTTAATTGTTGTTTTCGTACTGTTTGGTTTGTAATTGGTTTTATATTCTTTACATTAATTAACATGTTGAACTCCTGCCAGTCTATCGGAAAGATTATCTCTGCACGATCCATGTATTTGTCTTATAATATATTTTTGCTGTAATGCCGACTGCCCTTTCAGCACATTCCTACTGTTAACTCGGATGGGAAACTAACAAAATGACTGGGAATGAAGCCGCGACCCAGATACAATAATAGAATCACAGAATCGTACAGCACAGAAGGAGGCCATTCGGCCCATCGTGCCTGTGACAACTCTTTGAAAGAACTATCTAGTTAGCCCCACTCCCCTGCTTTTTCCTTTTATAGCCCTGCAAATTTTTCCTTTTCAAGTATTTATCCAATCCCCTTTTGAAAGTTACTATTGTATCTGCTTCCACCACCCTTTCAGGCAGTGCATTCCAGATCATCATAACTCGCTGTGGGGAAAAAAAGTCTCCTCCTGTCACCTCTGGCTCTTTTGCCATTTACTTTAAATGAGTTCCAGGCTCTCCTGGAAGTTCCTGTGGATCCGTTAGCTGCCAATAATAAGGCCAGTGGCACAGAAGATGTCATGGCCAGGGGTGGGGACTCCCAGGCCAGGAGTTCACATGTCCCTAGCCTGGTGGGACATCAGCTGGTTGGGACGACAATTTAAAGCAGGCCCTGCCGAATGGCAGCTGTGGGACTCGCCTGATGGGCCAGGCCTGGATTGTGGCCTGAGCCCTTGAAGTAAGAAATTTAAAGACAAATTTCCATCTCTCGTAAGAAAATTAATAGGGCTATGTAGTCTTCTTTGAGGAGGGGAAGGTATTGGCATCTTCTCTCCTCACTCCCCAGACCTAGGGTCCAATTCCAGAAATTCTGCTCAGGACTTGCAGGCAGTTATTCGAGATGCTCCTCTAAGTGGCACAGGTTCCAGCCACCAGTATTTAAATGAGGTGAGCACCCCCTGCCCCCACAAGCTTTGGCAAGGGCAGCGCTGGAGGTCACAGGCAGCCACATCATGGCACTTACACCAAGATGTTGGTCTTGAAAGATTCTCGGGTCCTATTTCTTACCTTTTTCCATTTTGTTATTCTGTATCTGACTTTTCCCCTCCACCCTCACTCTCATCGTCCTCTTCGTTCTTTTCCCATCTTCTTATTCGTTCTTTCATAGCACCTGTCCTCTTTAGAATTAATTTTTTTCCATTTCCTTTTAATGCTGCCTCACTTTTTCTTTCTTTCTCTTGTTTGATTTCATTGATCTTCATTTCCTTCCTGTCTTTTTCATTCTCTTAATGCTTTGCCAAAGCCGTCACTATCTTTCTTTCTTATTTTCTTGCTGTTTTTTATTGTTTTGCTGCCCCCTCCATTCTCCTTTTTCATGCTCAATCGCCCAGATGTAGACTTCCAATAACGCAACAACTTGCATTTATATAGCGCCTTTAATGTAGTAAAACGTCCCAAGATGTTGCACAGGAGTGTTAACAAACAAAATATAGTTTTCTTTGGTCCTGGAGAGGACCGTTCGATTTGCTTGGTTTGCTACTGTCGATTTAACAAGAAGTTCGGTGTCCTGTGAGACGACATTAGTTTTGATCTAAGAGCTAAGATCACGTAACGTGCACCGCGAGAAGGCTGTCATCATCCACCCCATTGATGGAAAATTAAAGCAGCCCCATCATGCGACTGTGGAGCTCCTATTCAGGCCCTGGAGCACATCATTGAGCACTGCCCTCAGACAAATTCACAGGCAGCCTACAAGATAGCCACGCTGTTACACCGGAAGCTTTGGTCTGGATATCCAACATAGATAGTGACATTTGATTTGCTTTGCTACTACCAGACGAAAGAAGAAGAAGCAGCAAACAAAATTTGACACTGAGCCACATAAGGAGATATTGGACAGATGACCAAAAGCTTGGTCAAAGAGATAGGTTTTAAGGAGTGCCTTAAAGGAAGAGAGAGAGGCAGAGAGGTTTAGGGAGGGAATTTCAGACCGTGGGGCCTAGGCAGCTAAAGGCACGGCTGACAATAGTGGAGTAATGGAAATTGGGATGTGCAAGAGGCCAGAATTGGATTCAGAATTCACACAGATAGATGGAGATGCTGCCACAGCCAATTGCACTAGAATATGTTTCGAATGCTGAAAAATTGTATTCAATGTAGGTTTGTTGTCCCCAGCAGGGCTATTTAACAGAACCAGTAGGTTGCAAGCTGAGAAGTTCTATGTTATGTTGTCGCTTGTGAGCTGACATTTTGAATAGCACAGCAACCTGATTTTTATCTTTAGAAACATTTTGGAAACTTGGCCTACATTAGTTTTTTGAGAGAAAAATATCTTTGGAAGTTATGCTACAGTTGCATAAAGCTCTGGCTAAACCGCATTTGGAGTAGTGCATTCAATTCTGAGCATCCCACCTCAGGAAGGACATATTGGCCTTGACGGGGTACAGCACAGTTCACCAGAATGATATTGGGGCTAAAAGGGTTAAATTATGAGGACAGGTTGCATAGACTAGGCTTGTATTCTCTTAAAGTATAGAAGATTAAGGGCTGATCTAATTAAGGTGTTTATAATGATTTGATAGGATTTGATAGGGTAGACAGGGAGAAACTATTTCCTCTGGTGGGGGAGTTCAGAACAAGGACTTAAATTAGAGCTAAAATTAGAGTTAGGCCATTCAGGGATGATGTCAGGAAGCATTTCTTCATGCAAAGGGTAGTGGAAACCTGGAACTCTCTCCCCAAAAAGCTGTTGAGGCTGGGGGTCAATTGAACATTTCAAAACTGAGAGTGATGGATTAGGTGGGTAATTATTGTTGAAGTACTGATCATCCATGATCTGATGGAATGGCGGAACAGGCTCAAGAGGCTGAATGGCCTACTCCTGTTCCTATGCTCCTAGAAAAAGCTTAGGTTTTAACCCTACCCACCCAGCGGAAACCAGAGGTGGGGCTGGCAGTTAAAATCGGTTGGCAGTTAAAATCAGTTAGGTGACTTACCCGCCAATGTCCTGCCTGGATCCCACCATCTTCAATTTTAACCTGCTCTTCTGAGCAGGCGGCAAGTGAAGCCACCTGCAGCCGGCAGGGTCCTTCTCTAAAGGTGCAGATCCGGGTCCGATGACGTTATTGGGAACAGACTGCAATTTTAATTCTGCCTTGAGTGAGGAAGCCATTGGCCCCTATTTTCCGATCGCAGGCCGCCCCCGGGTGGAGGCCTGCGATCTGGAAAAATCTGCGCCCTTACCTGAGGGCTCCTGGGGCGCACACGCTTCCGCTCCTGGGCCTCACCAAACTTGAAGTGCGCAGGGCCCACGTATCCCAGAGGCGCAGGTAGTTCGCGGTGTCCCAGGGATCACGTGGGTCATGGGGAGCCAATCACAGAAGGGAATCTCCCTTCATACATTTGACAGGAAGACCTGTCAAATATATGAATGGAGATCAATGAAAACACATAGGCCCAGAAATTCGGGTCGGGGGCTTCCCGCGGGTGCAAGCCTCCGACCTGCACTTACCTAGCACACCAGCCGTTGAGCTGTGGGCCCACGTGGGATTCCGATCCTGGGCCTCCTCCAACTGCCGGCGCGCAGTGCTTGTGTATCCCAGGGGCGCAGTTAGTTCAATGCGTCCCCTGGGATCACGTGGGCCATGGAGAGCCAATGGTAGCAGGGAATGCTTCATTCATAAGTTTGACGGGAAGAGCTGTCAAACCTATTAAATACTATAAGCCCCAAAACATCACTAAAACTTCAAATACATTTTTTTTTAAATCACATTTTAAAAATAACTATAAATTACATGAAATAACTATTTTAAACAATAATTTAAATTTTTGAAAAAATTAATTACATTTTCTAACGGGGCTAAAAATAAACTTACCTTTCTTTAAATATTTAAAAATAATAAACCTGTGGAAAAAATGTTTTAATTTTAATTAATTCACCACTTACCTTGTTAAAAGCAGGCCTTGCGCCTGCTTTTTAAAAGTGTAACTGCTGGAGACTTACCCTCCCAGTGAAACCTGCAAAAAAAACATAAGTTCGATGCGCACGCGTTCCACCTCTGAACACCTTCTTTCAGGGGAACGGACGTGCCAGTTTCCCGTGCATGCGCAGTGCATGCACGAAACCGGCACTTTCGTTGGGCCTACGCGTGAGTACCCCATGCGTACTCACGCGTTGGGACCCGAATTTCTGGGCCATAGTAAAACTTTAAATACATTTTTTTTAAAACACATTTTTTAAATGACTTGAAAAAATAATTAAAATTTTTACGGGACTAAAAATAAACTTACCTTTTAAAATATTTTTAAATGATAAATCAGTGATTTTTTTTAAAAACTTTTTTGAACTCTTATCCTGGTAAATGCAGGCCTTACGCCTGCTTTTACCAGGCGTAAGAATTGTAAGGGTTTTCTGCGGGCAGAGGGTCTCCAAAAAGCAGAACTATCCACCTGCAGAGGCCCTGCTCCAGGGCAGCCGGAGGAGCTGTCAAGTGCTTTCTTGACCAATCGGAAATGCTGGTTTCCAGCGCATGCGCTGTGCATGCCTGAAACTGGCATTTCCGATGTCCCTACGGGTGGGTACACAGCGCGTACAGATCGGAATATCTAGGCCATTATGTGCTTTGCTGACAGGTGAAGACAATGGGAAGAGGACCCGGGGCCAGAAGAGGTAACTTTTGAGAGAACCTTTCTTACTTTTATTTGTGGGGTCATAAGCAACAGGAGTGTTTGCCCAGGCCCCAAGAGGAAAGTCTATGCTTTCCCTGCCCTGGGCTTCCTCCTCTTCCCTCCTGCGACACCATCCCGATACCCCCAACTTACCCCATTAGCCCCCTTTGGTGCCGGCTGGCAACCCCTTGCTGCTCAAACATCCGCTCCCACCTGGCAGCCAACTGCCGCTTCCCGCCTATTGCAGCCTGTGGCGGAGGCCTGGGTGTTAAACTCACCTGGGCCTTGCTCAGTCGAGGTTGTTGGGGATATGGAGCTCGACCCATCTGTTTGAATCCCACTTCCAGTTAAAATTCACCCTTTTTTCACTGGAACAAGTGACTGCAGGGGAGATTGATATTCTTGGGAGAGGGTTTGAGTTGTTGAGGTTGGGATTCACATGGTTACACTTTCTGTTAGATTATGCGCATACTGATAGCCATTATAACACTGGATAAACTAGTTCACAAATTTTGATTAATTCTACTCTTTTATGTAGATTTCAATATTTACTTTGACCATGCCAGGCATGAATGAGAATCCCCAAAGGATCAAATCAATATCAGTAATGTACTTAATCTGTTTCATTTCCTGCCTTTTCTTCTCAGTTTTGTAGAAGAGTTTCGACCCGAAACGTTGCCTCTGTTTCTCTCTCCACGGATGTTGCCTGGCCTGCTGAGTTTTTCCAGCGTTTTCTGTTATTACAGTAATGTACATACTGAGATCGGTTTTCCAAACCAGTTCTTCATATACTTTGTAAGTTATTTGAAGTTAATGCCGACACAGACTGATAGAAGCAGCTCTGTAGTAAGTCCTTTCAGGCCCAAGTAAAAGAAGATATTTCAAAAACTTTGTGCTTTGAAAAGTAAAGAACTCAAAAGAATGTTCCTCACTGTGTGCATTCACTCTAGTGACATCATTGGAAAATTACAAACAGTTAGTAAAGCTTTCATTCTATAACAGTTGTTAATTATTATACCCAAATTAGGGATCATGGATTTCCAAAAGAAAGAAAATATTTACATTTATAAAGCTCCTTTCATGACCTCAGAACATCCCAAAGAGCTTTGCAGCCACTTAAGTAATTTGTGAAATGTAGTCGTTGTAGGAAATGCGGCAGCCAATTTTTGCACAGCAGGGTCCCACAAACAGCAATGGGATAATGACCAGATAAACTGTTTTTATTTTAGTGCTGCTGGTTGAGGGATAAATGTAGGGAGAACTCCCTGCTCTTCTTTGAAATAGTACCATGTGATCTTTGATGTCCACCTTAGAGGGCAAATGGAGCCTCGGTTAAATGTCTCATCTGAAATGCGACACCTCCAACAGTGCAGCACTCCATCAGTACTGCATTGGAATGTCAGCCTAGATTATGTGCACAAATCCTTGGAGTGGGACGTGACTCCACAACCTTCTGACTCAGAGATGAAAGTGCTACCCACTGAGCCACGGCTGGTACCTAAGCATATTAGAGTATTGCAGCTCTCATTTATTTTATTGTAGGCAAAACAAAACTTCCTATTGTATCCACTTGCATTTGTTCATTAGTGATATGCATGGCACTTGTATATTGGTGTATCGGTGCCATTTCCTGTTCTTGCCCTGAACTAGACAATTTCATTCACTTTGCCTCCAATTTCAACCCTTCCCTCACCTTCATATGGACCATCTCCGACTCTTCCCTTCCCTTCCTCGACTTCTCCGTCTCCATCTCTGGGGATAGGTTATTGACCAAGATTCACTACAAGCCCACTGACTCCCACAGCTACCTGGACTACACTTCCTCCCACCCCGCCTCCTGTAAGGACTCTATTCCATTCTCCCAGTTTCTCCGTCTCCGCCGCATCTGCTCCGACGATGCCACCTTCCACACTAGTGCGTCCGACATTTCTTCATTTTTCCTCAACCGAGGATTCCCCTCTACCGTGGTTGACACGGCCCTCGACCGTGTCCGTTCTATCTCCCTCAACTTCTGCCCTCACCCCTGCCCCTCCCTCCCAGAACCACGATAGGGTTCCCCTTGTCCTCACCTTTCACCGCACCAGCCTTCACATTCAACTGATCATCCTCTGCCATTTCCGCCACCTCCAACTGGATCCCACCACCAAACGCATCTTCCCCTCCTCTCCCCTTTCAGCATTCCGTAGGGACCGCTCCCTCTGAGACACCCTAGTCCACTCCTCTATCACCCCCAGCACCCCTTCCCCTTTGCCCGGCACCTTCCCATGCAAGCACAGAAGATGCAACACCTGCCCTTATACCTCCCCCCTTCCCACTGTCCAGGGCCCCAAACACCCCTTCCAGGTGAAACAGCGATTTACTTGTATTTCTTGCAATCTAGTATGCTGTATTCGCTGCTCACGATGTGGTCTCCTCTACATTGGGCAATCAGTAACTAGTGGTGTTCCACAGGGGTCAGTGCTGGGTCCCCAACTCTTTACAATCTATATTAACGATTTGGAGGAGGGGACCGAGTGTAACATATCAAAGTTTGCAGATGATACTAAGATGGGAGGGAAAGTAGTGAGTGAGGAGGACATAAAAAACCTGCAAGGGGACATAGACAGGCTAAGTAAGTGGGCAGAGATTTGGCAGATGGAATACAATACTGGAAAGTGTGAGGTTATGCACTTTGGCAGGAAAAATCGTAGAGCAAGTTATTATCTTAATGGCAAGAAACTGGAAAGTACTGAAGTACAAAGGGATCTGGGGGTCCTGGTGCACGAAACTCAAAAGGTTAGTATGCAGGTGCAGCAAGTGATTAAGAAGGCCAATGGAATGTTGGCTTTCATTGCTAGGGGGATAGAATATAAAAATAGGGAGGTATTGCTTCAGTTGTACAAGGTACTGGTGAGACCGCACCTGGAATACTGCATACAGTTTTGGTGTCCATACTTAAGAAAAGACATACTTGCTCTCGAGTCAGTACAAAGAAGGTTCACTCGGTTAATCCCGGGGATGAGGGGCTGGACATATGAGGAGAGGTTGAGTAGTTTGGGACTCTACTCATTGGAGTTCAGAAGAATGAGAGGCGATCTTATTGAAACATATAAGATTGTGAAGGGGTTGGATCGGGTGGATGCGGGGAGGATGTTTCCGATGATGGGTGAAACTAGAACTAGGGGGCATAGTCTTAGAATAAGGGGCTGCTCTTTCAAAACTGAGATGAGGAGGAACTACTTCACTCAGAGGGTGGTAAGTCCATGGAATATGCTGCCCCAAAAAGCTGTAGAAGCTACATCATTACATAAATTTAAAACAGAAATAGACAGTTTCCTAGAAGTAAAGGGAATAAAAGGTTATGGGGAGCGGGCAGGAATTTGGACATGAGTCTAGGTTCGGATCGGTCATGGCCCTGTGGGTAGCGGAGCGGGCCCAGGGGCCGTGTAGCCTGATCCTGCTCCTATTTCGTGTGTCTAATTCTGTTAGATTCAGGAGATGGTTCTGTGATAGTAGATTGGCGGTTAGGATCAGGTCAGCCATGATCTTATTGAATGGCGGAGCAGGCTCGAGGGGCCGATTGGCCTACTCCTGCTCCTATTTCTTATGTTCTTATGTTCTTATGTTCAAATGCAGATTGGGTGACCGCTTTGCGGAACACCTCCGTTCAGTCCGTAAGGGTGACCCTGAGCTTCCGGTCACCTGTCATTTTAATTCACCGCCCCATTCCCACTCAGATCTCACCGTACTCGGGCTCTTGCATTGTTCCACAGAAACCCAGCGTAAGCTCGAGGAACAGCACCTCATCTTCCGAGTAGGCACTTTACAGCCTTCCGGACTCAATATCGAGTTCAACAATTTCAGATCATAACTTCGGCCCCTATTACATTTTTATATATATTTTTTATCCACACCTTTGTTTTGTGCCCCTCCCCCTTTTTTTCTCTCCCACATGGCAGCTGCCTCTCATTTTGCCAGCGCATTTCACACCTAATCTAGAGCCGTCTTTTGTCTCTTTTCTAGTCCTATCACCATCTCGTCTCATTTTGAATACCTCTTAATGTCTCTTCACTTCTCTTTTGTTCTTTCATCCCCATTGCCCAGCCCCCAAACTGGCCTTTTAATCTGTTTCATTCCCTGTATTTTTTCAGCCCTGACGAAGGGTTTCGACCTGAAACGTTGACTCTATTTCTCACTCCACAGACGTTGCCTGGCCTGCTGAGTTTTTCCAGCATTTTTGGTTGTTATTTCGGATTTCCAGCATCCACATTATTTTGCTATCGCACTTTTATATTGATAACTTGATGACCCCTATAATGGGATTAAGCACATTGTAGCATTTACACTTCTATTGTATTGCTTTTCTAATTCTTTGAAGAGAATGTTCCAGGAGGTCTAGAACTAAAAGTAGTTTGGTATTACTGCACCTAAGCGAGTGGCATTGGTCACTCCTTTAAAAAATTCACTGCATGTTGCTTTTGTGATAGTTGGAGCCAGAGTCCAATCTACACCCCACAGTGGGAATTGTTAAAGGCCAGCATTTATTGCCCATCCCTAATTGCCCTTGGGAAGGTGGTGGTGAGCCGCCATTTCAGAGGGTAGTTAAGAGTCAACCACATTACTGTGGGTCTGGAGTCACATATAGGCCAGACTGTGTAAGGGTGGCAGATTTCCTTTCCTAAAGGACATTAGTGAACCAGATGGGTTTTTCCAACAATCCGGTAGTTTCATGGTCGCCATTACTGATACTAGCTTTTTATTCCAGATTTATTTAATTAACTGAATTTAAATTCCCCAGCTGGGATTTGAACTCACGTCTCCGGATCATTAGTCCAGGCCTCTGGATTACTAGTCCAGTAACATGACCACTATGCTACTGTATCCCCGTATATTTAACTTCCCCCCACCCGCACCATCGCCTGGCGTAAACCGGGTGGGTGGTGTAAGAATATACCATTCACGGTAAACTTGACTGAATCTAATGTACCGACAAGCTTTGAGGGCAAGAGACTGCTTGGCTAAAACATTTGTAAAATAAATGATGTGCTTGCAAGCTGTTTCTTTTCCTCCAAAAGATAAGGGGGGAAAAATTGAGTCACGTCCCCACTGGGGCACTAATTTTGCCGAATTAGCGCCCCCGCAGCCAAAATTCACCGGTAGCGCCCCAAGAGGGAAGCGGGACACTACTGGAAGCGCCCCACCTCCCTCTTGGGGCACGGCGAGTGAATATCGCGCTGTGGCATGCGATGTCGCGCCGAGGTACTGCAGGCCTTCCTCGCCTTATTAAAGGGGCGGGGCCTGGCACAGCACGACCCAGGGCCCAGCTGGGATTAGTGTGCTGGCAAAACAGCCTGGCACTCGAGAAGTGCCAGGCTCACAGAGCACAGCCGGCACTCCGCCGGGGGGGGGGGGCGGCGTGGTGGCTGCTCAGGAGGCCGGGGACGGCAATGCGGGCAGGTGCTGGCAGGCGGCCAGCAACAAAAATGGCCGCCTGGCACCTCCCCTTTAATTTGCGCTGCCCTGGCCGCAGGTAGGCCCCGCTGATCCCGTTGGACATAGCTGAATTTCGCTGGAGGCATTGGCAGCTCCGCGCCCAGGCCCTAGTTGCTTTGCGCCTCCTGTTAGCGCCCTAAGATTTTTCCAAACCGAATTTCTGGGCTAATGACTTTCTCCAACCCCTGAACGTCTGGCCTTGGTTGACTAAGCATCAAAACAGATAGGAAAGAAAGTGAGAGAGAGAAAACAATGCTATTCACACAGTTCGGGACATGAATGCTGTGGGCGAGTTGCCAAATTTTGGGGTATAAATGATGCTGTAGATTGACCACTCGTTGCTGAAGTTGAGGGCAACTTGGTCAGTTGCTAGTTAAAGTCATACATCTAGTCATCGCTGAATTGACCTCTCACTGGTGTTAGTACGTATGTGGTTGCTTATGCTCACTTGAGCTTAAAGTAAATGATTTAGATTTGTGCGTGCTTACTAAGTAACTGATTTGAGTACTGTTGTCATTCCGTGCATGCTTGCTTATAACAGGTAAATCATTTGAGTACGGGTTGTATTTTTGGTATTTACTTGTAACCTCTTGCTGATTTTAAGTAAAGAATAGTTTACCCTGGAATCTTTGTCTTGAGTTGTCTATTCCACAGGTCTGAACTCCATAAACTGTCAGACAATCTGAACGCCTTACAGTGGGCAGTTCAAATGGAATGGGTGAAATACCCAGTCCAACCCCGCTCAGCTGAAATATTTGATTTTGCAGGCGTGCGAGGTGGTCACTTGAGTAAGATGGGGAACCGCATACACTTATACAAATTGGAGTCCTATTACACCAATAGGACCCTGGCACCATTTCAACGTGCGAGTAAGTGATGCGCTATCCGCAGCTGCCCCGATAGCTGAAACCTGGTCAGAGGACTGAAGAGGCCTCCCCGGGTATATTGTAAACTTTCCTTCGGGCCCCATGAGGAAAGTGTAGGCCTTTTGTGTTTGGACCCTCTACGCCGCACCCCCCTACCCATTCGTGAACCACTGACTGCCCTGAAACCACCCCCGTCTCCACACTTGTGTGGGTTCTGGCCGGCGTCCACCAGGCTGCTCAATTTTCAGACAACATTTTGGTTGGAAAGTCAGTCACCAACATGTTACATGGGGACATAGGAACAGTAGGAGGCCATTCAGCCCCTCGAGCCTGTTCCACCATTCGATTAGATTACGGCTGATCTGTATCTTAACTCCATCTACTCGCCTTGGAACCATAACCCTTGATACCCTTGCCTAACAAAAGTCTATCAATCTCAGTTTTGAAATTTTCAATTGCCCCTGAGCCTCAACAGCTTTTTGGGGGAGAGTTCCAGATTCCCACTACCCTTTATGTGAAGAAGTGCTTCCTGACATCACCCCTGAGTGGCTTAGCTCTAATTTTAAGGTTATTCCCCCTTGTTCTGGACTCTCCCACCAGAGGAAATAGTTTCTCTCTATCGACCCTAACAAATAGTTTAATCATCTTAAACACCTCAATTAGATCACCCCTTAATCTTCTATATTCAAGGGAATACAAACCTAGTCTATGGAACCTATCCTCATAATTTAACCCTTTTAGCCCCAGTATCATTCTGATGAATCTGCGCTGCACCCCCTCCAAAGAGATGTGGCCCGGCCGTTAAAGTGGGCAGGGTCTCCCGCTGCCACTCCCTGATGGGCTGGCTAGTTGCTAACCTTCCGTCCTGCTCAGGACATAAAATTCTCACCTTACAATCAAGATTTTATAGCCCAGTGGGGAGTAGGGATACGGTGATATCAATACACGATTCATCTACTTGAATCCTTAATTATTAGCACTATATTAAAGTTTTACTTTACCTCACTTCACATGGGTCTTTCTATATTATGTCAATGCAATATGTGTGAGCAAGTGAAATATTCATAGAATCAAACAGCAAAGAAGGAGGCCAGTTGGCCCATCGTGCCTGTGCCGGCTCTTTGAAAGAGCTATCCAATTAGTCTCACTCCTCTGTTCTTACCCCATAGCCCTGTAAATTTTTCCTTTTCAAGTATATATTCAATTCCTTTTGACAGTTACTATTGAATCTGTTTCCACCTCCCTTTCAGGCAGTACCTTCCAGATAACAACATCTCACTGCATAAAAAAACATTTCCTAAGCTCCCCACTAGTTCTTTTATTCATTCAGAATAACCTTAAAAAATGGCTGAAAATTTTGCCTGGAAACTGCAGAGTAAAGGGGACTTGATGCAATGGCTTCAGATTTCACCTCTGAGACAGCGAGTTGAATATCATGCCAGATTGTTAGGATCCTAATTTAATAAACCTGAATCCAGCTACACGAGTCCAGACTACAATACTGTGCAAAACTTGCCACTAGGTTGGCAGCTGCGCTGCAAGAGCCCATGAGGTTGGCAAAGAGTCTTCTTTGGGGACAGGGATTGTTTCCACAGAACTTTCCCTCAAGAAATTAAATGATTGGGCTAGAGCCAATGATAGGATAGATTGTACATGGTCTGTGGAAAATGCAGGCTTGATGGCAAGGTTCCCTTTAAGCTGCGTGCGAGAAGACCCGTGCAGCTGGTTCACCGGCTTTTAAATGCATATGCGTGGATTTTTGAATGGGCTACGTAGCCCTTTTGAAGGGGCCATATGGCCCCCAAAAAATTACAGGGTACATTGCTTGATGGGCCTAATGGGTTTTCTTGTATTCCTGTGTGTAATATAGGTGTTTGTATGGCCATATTTGGCTATAGGGTGCGGATTGAATATTACTGATGGACAATAAATTGAACAAGGTATGATCCCTTATTCTGTCAGATGGCTCTTTATCAACTCTATGTCACTCCACCATTGGTGGCTGTGTCTTCAGCTGCCTCGGCACTAAGCTCTGGAATTCCCTCCCTAAACCTCTCTGCCTCTCTCTCTTCCTTTAAGACGCTCCTTAAAATCTACCTCTTTGGTGCTTGGTGCTTTTGGTCACCTGTCCAAATAACTCCTTATGTGGCCCGGTGTCAAATTTTGTTTGAAGACGCTCCTGAGAAGCGCCTTGGGACATTTTGCTACATTGAAGCCTCTACATAAATGCAAGTGGTTGTTATGTACATATACAATTATACAAGGGCCCCATCCCAGTTGTCAAACAGTTAAAAGATCTTTTGAGCTACAAAAAGAATGCTGACTAGATAACTAGAAGCCATAAAGAGGTCACTGGGGCAAGGTCATTAAAAATGAGAAAGAAGTAAACTCTTAATTAAAGCTATTGTAATAAAAAAATATCATATGAACAATGGAAATAAAGTAGTATAATAAAGTCCGTCATTAAAGAGAACATAAAGCAGCTCACTGGGGTCTTAAACAAATTGAAAAATGCATCCATCAATTTATATCTGCAGCTAAAATAGTCTACTTACCGAATCAGTCAAATGATGCATTGGTAATGCTTTTAATTGACATCCATTTTAACCCATGCCATGTATTTTTTTTTAATAGGGCTTTTACCCAGTTATAGGAATAGGAACTACTGCAGTCTGAGGGTCTGGTGTGCTTGAGGTCTTTGTTAGTGAGACGGATTGTTCTTCTTAGAGCAGAGAAGGTTAAGGAGAGATTTAATAGAGGTGTTCAAAATTATGAAGGGTTTTGATAGAGTATATAAGGAGAAACTATTTCCACTGGTAGGAGGATTGGTAAACAGAGGACACAGATTTAAGGTAATTGGCAAAAGATCCAGAGGGGAGAGCTCACTGGGGTCTTAAACAAATTGAAAATTGATGATCTGTTTTTTAGTGATGTTAGCTGAGAGATAAATGTTGGCCCAGGACACCAGGGAAATCTCTCCTGCTCTTCTTTGAAATAGTGCCATGGGATCTTTTACATCCACCTGAGAGGGCAGATGGGGCCTCGGCTTAATGTCTAATCTGAAAGACAGCATCTTTTACTGTGAAGCACTCCCTCAGTACTGTACCTAAGTGCCAGCCTAGATTTTGTGCTCAAGTCTCTGGAGTGGGACTTAACCCATAACCTTCTGACTCAGACGTGAGTGCTACCACTTAGCTACAACACCTAATGACAATACTTGGTTACTTGGATATGCATTTGAAGTGCCGTAACCTACAAGGCTATGGACCAAGAGTTGGAAAGTGGGATTAGGCATGATAGCTCTTTTTTAGCTGCCACAGACACAATGGACCGGATGGCCTCCTTCTGTGCTGTAAATTTCTATGCTTCTATTAATATAATTCCATATATTAATGAACCCCATATTCTGCTTTACGTGAGTAAGATGATTATTTGATATTGAGTTAGACATCAGTGCGACATTGAGCTTGTGCATCTTCTGGTAAATCATTTTCAAAGGAGCGAAATCCAGTGAGCTGAAGTCGGCATCAGTTTGGGTGAGAGCCCAATTATACATTGTTGTGTTAATAACTAGACATGTTACTGACAAGGACAATATGTAGATGCATGGCTGGGCCTAATGATAGCTCTCAGCATAAGCAGTTTTTTTTATTTTCAAAGCACCAGAGGCAATCGCATTTCATATTTGGTGAAAATCCAAAATAGTTTCAAACTCATGTATGCAAAGCTGTTGAATTTAGAGATTTGTGAACTCTTTGAAATTGAGAGTCTGCAACATTCTTATTTCATGAAGGACCTATTGTCTGAGGGTAGGAAGCTAATTATGAAGACTGTTAAAATCCACTGAAGCATCTTTTAAAGTTATTGAGGTGAAAAACAAATGTTCGCTGGGGACAGACAAGCATACAGCTGGGGGAAAGTAAAACTGAAATTATCATTACGAGCTGCCCAACATAGGGCACTAAATATTACAGCAGATCTTTTAAATACCATTAAAGTATAACTATTATATCTCATTCTCAATACATTAGGGACAGGAACTTATTCTCATTGGTTAAAAGAAAGTCACGTCAATCACTGACCCAGGAGTCAAAATGGTATGCCACATAGTCACAATGTACTTAAGTGTGTTGATGCTCCAACTATTCCCTGTAAATAGATTTATATCTACCCAATGTAAATAAAGACAATGACAGCATGCATGAACCATATTTTTTCTCTAAACTGAACAAAGAAAATAATTTTAAAATGGCTTTATTCTATACCGGTTCCTATCATACCAAGCTTATTGTTTAATGTGCTATAATTTCACTGAGGGGGTGAAATTCTACAGCGCTGAAAAATGAGCGTGTGCACTGCGATGTGCGTTATACCCACGCCCGTTCAAGGAGCGTAGGGAGCACGTCAACTTGGTGCTGCATGCTAATTCTAATTATTGCCGTGCACAGCCTAGTGCTGAATGTGCTGCTCAGCAAGGGCCAAAGTTCCCAATGAATGAGGGAAGCTAGCTTGAATTAAAGCCTGTACCTCTTAAAAGCTGTCTGCATCTCTTAAAGGTGAGCTGCTTTCTGCTGATATAAAATGCTAAAAGTGCTTCAGCACTAACGCAAATGGCTTAACAGGGCAGGTTAAAGGCACCCAGGGTCTCACATGGAGTACTCAAGCTTTGTGCAGGGGGTAAACACTGGAAGAGAGGTCCTCTACCCACAAGGGGCCAGGAGGCCCTCCAGAAAGAAGGATGTGGGACCAGATCACCGAGGCGGTCACTGCCAGCAGTGCCACCCCCACCACCTGGCTCCAGTGCCCAAAGAAGTTTCATGAACTCAGACGAGTGGTCAAGGTCAGTGAATGCATCTTCAAAAGCCGTCTCTTACCAATTGCACCGCTAACCTCACACACAGTGCAAGGCACAACCCCCCCCCCATCACTCACCTACCAACAATCTCTACCAAACACAAGGCACCCTCACATGCCGAGCTTCACCTCACCCCCTTGAAGGAGATGGTGCTGACTATTCTTGGCAGGGGCATGGCTGAGCCCTTGGCCAGTGGCAGGGCTGAAAGAATACAAGATGCCGGTATCTTCATATGTTAGTCTCCTCACATCCAACGTCCCACTCATCCCACAATATCTCCTGATTTACAAGCTGCACATGCTGTAAGCATGCACCTCCTGTTTTACCCCTCTGCCCTCACCACAACTCCACCCTTGTGTCTTCCTTACATAGACACCCAAGAAATCCAGCCTGCTCAGCCAAAGGGTCAACAAGAAGAGGGAGAGGAGAGTGAAGAAGAAGAAAAAGCACCATCAATCGATTTCACACTCCCAGCCACCAGCTCCTCGAGGTCAACCAGCAAGGCCATTTACAGTCTCCCCCACTGAAAGTCAGTTGCCTTCCACAAGCCATGCTGCAGCCACTGGGTTAGCACTGCGTAACATCAGAAGGATAGGCAAAGGTACACACAAAACTGTCACTAAGGGAATGCACAAGGATGATTGGTTGATTTTGTGATGTAATATTGGATGCAAATATGGATAAAGTTGGATTGGAAAGTTTGCTTTGTGGTGGCTTTTATTTCAGTGTTGTGGCCAAGAGGACCTCTTTAAGAGGCACAGGCTAGCTTTAATTGGTGCTAGCCTCGCACAAACTTGTCCCTCTACTGAGGCGCGCAACCACTCAACAATACGTTCAGCACTGGCTGCAAGCTGCTGTCATTTAAATTAGCAGGCAGCATGAAGCTTGCTGCATCAGAAAGAAAGGTCTCAGGCCGGGTAGCCGCGCATCGCAACAGCTACACCCGTTTTCTGGCCTTATTCAATTTCTAGGACAAAATGTTTCTATTCCGTTCAGGTTGTCCATTGTGGTGGGCAATGCGCATCCAAAACAGTTCTCCTTCAGCTCCTCGCCCTACCATGGAAAGGCAAGTGTGAGATCTAGGATCAAAGTGTGAGGTGTATTTGTGGCCAAGAATTGCAGGCAGGGAGACCTCTGGCCTGCACCAACCTGTGCCTTAACACGTTTGAAGGGGAGTAGCTTCATAGCGTGCATGTGTCTTTGCCAAATCTGTTTACATGAGGACTTGGTTTAAGCCTCTAGTGACCTGTAAGCCATTGTACACATATCTGACATTGGATCTGGAATGCCAACATGGCTGGCATATTGCAAGCTGTGTTGCAAATGACCTCCTGGTATGAAGGTATCCATTGTATCAAGATGAGTGATACTTGGGATGATGGATACTGGAAGGTGTCAGCTGGAGCCTGGTTATGTGAACATGTGCTATGTCCAAGTTTGGATGCCTACTTTGATTTGGTTGTAGAGAGAAGAGTATTTGTTAATGCTCCAACTTGTGAAACCAACAGTGAGTGGCATAATGTGTGTCCATGTTGTGGCCAGGAGGACAATGATAATTGACACACATTTTATGTTGAATTGTGCTTCTCACCATGGCTTTCAGGAGGAGTTTTTGGTGTCTGCTGTCTGATTAGCAAGGGCTCAAACAATGCTTGTCAGTTGTCTATTGACAGTTCTGCAGTGATAACCCCTTTGAGTGAGATAGTAAATCAGTTTTCTTTGTGGTTGAGTTGGTTTCAGGATGACATATTGCAAGATATCCTGCAAAACACATTCTAGAATACAGATGTCCACTGTATAGCTGATGAGGAAGTTCTGACACTTGGGATAGCCAATTGAAACACAGCTGAAACCTAATGCAGCTATCACTTCCTGTTCTGGATAGCTCAGTTCCTAGCTGGGAATTACAGTAACTTGGCCCAGCATTGATAACAAACCACTGTATATGGAGAGATAACAGAGGACACCTGGTTTTTCTGTTGTAAACCCCAGGAAGCTAGTTAAAAATGGTCAAAATGAGACATGAAGATTTCACATTCCATTGAATGAATGATCCCAACCAACACCATCATCATCTTCCTTTCTTCCCTCCTTCCTTCCAGCTACTTTCCTTCCTTCCTTCCTTCTGGCTACTTTCCCTCCTTCCTTCATTCCAGCTACTTTCCTTCCTTCCTTCCTTCTGGCTACTTTCCTTCCTTCCTTCCTTCTGGCTACTTTCCTTCCTTCCTTCCTTCTGGCTACTTTCCTTCCTTCCTTCCTTCCGGCTACTTTCCTTCCTTCCTTCCGGCTACTTTCCTTCCAACAAAGAGTTGGAATAAACGGCTCTTTTTCCGAGTGGCAGGCAGTGACTAGTGGGGAACTGCAGGGATCGGTGCTAGGACCCCAGCTATTCACAATATATATTAATGATCTAGACGAGGGAACTAGATGTAATATCTCCAAGTTTGCAGATGACACAAAGCTGGCTGGGCGTGTGTGCTGTGAGGAGGATGCCGAGAAACTCCAGTATGATTTGGACAGGTTGGGTGATTGGGCAGAAGCATGGCAGATGCAGTATAATGTGGATAAATGCGAGGTTATTCACTTTGGTGGCAAAAACAGGAAGGCAGATTATTATCTGAACAGCAATAGATTGGGAGAAGGGGAAGTGCAACGAGACCTGGGTGTCCTTATGCACCAGTCGCTGAAGGTAAGCATGCAGGTGCAGCAGGCGGTTAAGAAGGCAAATGGTATGTTGGCCTTCATAGCGAGAGGGTTCGAGTACAAGAACAAGGATGTCTTGCTGCAGTTGTACAGGGCCTTGGTGAGACCACACCTTGAGTATTGTGTGCAGTTTGGTCGCCTTATCTGAGGAAGGATGTTCTTGCCATGGAGGGAGTGCAGTGAAGATTCACCAGACTGATACCTGGGATGGCAGGAATGACGTATGAGGAGAGATTGGGTCGATTGGGCTTATACTCGCTGGAGTTTAGAAGAATGAGAGGGGATCTCAGTGAAACATAAAATTCTAACAGGACTGGACAAACTGGATGCAGGAAGGATGTTCCCGATGGCCAGGGAGTCCAGAACCAGGGGTCACAGTCTAAGGATAAGGAGTAAGCCATTTAGGACAGAGATGAGGAGGAATTTCTTCACCCAGAGAGTGGTGAACCTGTGGAATTCACTACCACAGAAGGCAGTGGAGGCCAATTCATTAAATATATTCAAGAAGGAGTTGGATATATTTCTTAAGGCTAAAGGGATCAAGGGATATGGGGAGAAGGCAGGGACAGGGTACTGAAATTGGATGATCAGCCATGGTCTCATTGAATGGTGGAGCAGGCTCGAGGGGCCGAATGGCCTACTCCTGCTCCTATCTTCTATGTTTCTATGTTTCCTTCCTTCCTTATGGCTACCCACCTTCCTTCCTTCCTTCCTTCCTTCCTCCCTCCCTCCCTCCCTTCCTTCCTCCCTTCCTCCCTCCCTTCCTTCCTCCCTCCCTCCCTCTCTCCCTCCCTTCCTTCCTTCCTTCCTTCCTGTGTGTGAATGGAAAAAGATAGAGACCCAATTAGTTAGATAAGGTAGATGAGATGAATGGGCTCCTACCTTATTTATGGTTAAACAGAAAATTTTGTTTCAATTTTCAATTTATTTGATCTGAGAATTGCCATGAAATCTTCATGTAAAAAATTATGCTTGCGCAATGGCAAATGTTTAAAAGTTTAGTTTCATTAATTATTGAAGTTTAAATCAGTCTATGAGCTTATAATTCCAAAAGCATAAGTGTGAAGCAACTGAATATGCATAAGAGTGCCAGCATAAACATGAAGAAAAGTTTATTAATATTAAATGCTATTTAATACAGATCTATTTCAATACAGACTTAAATGTTAGCTGCAAGAGGATTTGCAGCTCAAAACTCTTTAATGCCTCAACTTTAATTGTTAAACCAAGATCTAATGCTACAAAATGTGACAATCACTTTATATGTAGCCAATCCAAGAAGTACACAGTGAGTAATGTTCCCTCTAATGTTTTTTTGGGCCGCGCGGCCCATTCAAAATTCCGCGCATGTGAGGTTTTTCCATTTAAAAGCCGGTGAACCGGCTGCACGGGAGCTGCAGAGCGGCAACTCTGAACACAATTTTGAGCCTAAAATTCCCCAATCTTTTGCACCTACTTCGGGCGAATTGTGCCGAAAAATCCAGCGCAATCAAACATAAACTTCAGGCCACTGTGTATTTCTTGTAAAAATACTGCCGTAGATATTTCCTGTGAAGCTCCCATGTGCCAATATCCATTTGGAGTTCTTCATCACTCCCAACAAATAGAAAAATGAGGAAGAGTAACTGGGCATTTGACTAATAAACCTGTTCTTTCCATGAACTCTGCCCAATTTATTTCATCTCCTGAATGGAGATAAATAAATAGTTAAAGCTTCCAAGGAGATGAAAGTTTGCGAAATGTTTCAATTCCCCTCGAGGTAATCTGGCAAAATTCCAGGATTAGTCGAACATTGCAGCCCACATTACTCAAATCTGACCAGTTGCATTCCTTAGATGACATTTCTATGGCCCCATTAACACAGGAACTGTTTTACTCCACAGAGTATGTGATCACCTCTGTCTATACTTCTCCTCCTAATAACCTTGAATCCCATACTTAACCCAGCTCATTTAAACAAGTTCATTTTCATAGCATTCCACTACTATTACATGGAAGGAGATGAAATGATAATCTTCTAATCTCCAGTCACATTTAAAGTTTGTTAATTTTGTTCGCTAGTTCTACGATCAATGTCTGAGTCACATTACTTACTTAAGCCTACGGTAAACTTTGTTACTAAGGGGAAGCATCAGGGCAATAATACTAACTGGGCACATACACATCACTTTTAGGCAATAAAGTGTGGTTGCATTTACTTCAACTATGTCCAGAGTTTTCTCCTGATGGTGCAGAATAAAGTTCAAGTAAATCAAAGGATGCAGGTCTATAGTAGTTTATGCAGAGAGCAATGTCGGTGATGGTGTATTGGGCCACTGCATAGTGCAAACGTAAGTGGGACTGCTAAGGCATTGAGCAGATGTGGCACTTAGCGAAAGGTCTTGTCTAAGGGGTGATCGCATTGAGGTGTTTAAGGTAATTAAAGGAGTTGATAGGGTAGAGAGAGAGGAACTATTTCCTCTGATGGGAGAGTCCAGAACAAGAGGGTATAACCTTAAAATTAGAGCTAGGCCGTTCAAGGGTGATGTCAGGAAACACTTCTTCACACAAAGGGTAGTGGAATTCTGGAATTCTCTCCCCCAAAAAGCTGTTGGCCGTGATTTTTATTCTCGAGGCGGGTTGGAGTCAGGTTGCATGGTGGGCGGGTACCGGATCAGCTGCTGATGTCCGATTTTAATTAAATCAGCTTGTTGATTTCATTGGGGCACGCTGGCCGGTCCACTGAGTGGGATCGGGTCGGCTGGCCACCTCTGATGACGTCATCATAGCAGCTGCTTTTAAAGCTCCCATTCAGCCTAAGCCTTTCTCTTCTGCATTTTGCTAGTCTGTGATATTGCTACAACCACAATGACTTCCAGAGGCAAGGCAGCTCCACGCTTTAATGATGAATCTCTCCATGCTCTTGCCGATGCTGTGAGAGGGCGCAGGGAGATTCTCTTCCCTCCTGATGGCCGGAGGAAGTCTCCTCAGCAGACCAAGGCAGTCTGGCTGTGTATTGCTGAGGAGGTCAGTGCAAGGTCCATATGTTCACACTCATGGATCCAGTGCCGAAAAAGATTTAATGATCTTGTGCAAACATCAAAAGTAAGTAGCCCATCACACTTACCTTCAATCTGCTTCCCTCCTCTTCTCATGACCAGCACTCTGCGTTGTAAGCCTGCTCCTCCACATCCCACTTTACCCTTACTTACCTTGCACCTGTACCTATCCATCTCTGTCTCTGTACTGAATCACTTCAGCATCTTGCCTATGCACCCCTTAGACTCGCTCTCACTGTCATGCAGTGCCACCAACTAACAATGCACAGGGAGCAAGCTTTCTCTTGGCACCTCACCCCATCTTCCCATCTTCATCTCCCTCAAAGCTTCTATGGTAGGGATTCTTCACACTCACTCCATCACTGTGGTTGAAACTCTGCTTGTGTCCCTCCTTGCAGGAAAAGATAGCCCACAATAAGAGGGAAAGAGCAATGACTGGAGGAAGCCCACCAACCCTAGCAACCTTGACAAGTACTGAGGAGGCTACACACAAAATTGTTGGTGGTGGTGGCGAGGATCTGGAAGTGGGCGATGCTGAGGCGGGCACACTAGAGTAAGCTGGTGACATAATAGAGTTTCATCCCTCTCAGTGACATTTAGTGATTGACTGCAATGGCATTTCATGCTCATAGAGAATCGCTTTGTATCATCTGCACAAAAGGCTGTGTCTGCTACATCAATATCAGATATTTAAATCATGCCTTTACTCTTCCACAGGACCATCGAGCGCCCCCCTCCCCACGATCCAGACGACTCCTCAGAGGAACCTGAAGCCTCTGAGGGAGCAGCTTCATCAGGACTCCGCACACCCAGCACCAGCGCAGCAACGCACACCTCGGTGGGGCCCTCGCGAGTTAGAGTAGTGTTGCCACCTGGTCTATCACAGCGCACAAGTGAGCATCAACAGATGGCGGAGACAGCAACAGCAGTGGATAGTCCTTGGTGGAGGTCGCAGCAATCTCCTAGCTCTGCTGAGCTGCATGCAGACGCTGTGCCTCTGGGGCCATCCAGAAAAAGAGTGGTTCGGGAAATACAGGAACAAGTGCAGGAGTTTCTGGAAGGGTTTGCCTCCAGGGTTAGTACGAGTGTGGATAGAGTGGAGGAGTCCATCTCTAACATCAGCACTGCCGTGGTATAGGCAATGGTGCATAAGCACACACTGGATAGGATGGCAACCTCCATGGATAGAATGGCAACCTCCATGAAAGGCTGGCTACCACCATGAAGGAAATGAGTCGCCAGAGTCAGGAAAACATGGTGACTGTTCAGACTAGATTGTCATCTCTGGAGGAGAGATGTGCAACTATTGAGCAGAGAGACCAGAGCTTCATGGACGTCCTTGTGATGAGGACTGCCAGTGCAGATACTGGTCCTCACGGCCCCCCTGATGTGCAGCAAGGTGCTTTCCAGCCACTTGCCAGCACTGAGGTGCGGCTGACCCATGAGAGGGATGTTGTTGGCAGGACGCAAGGAAGTGTGGGCTCCTCTCAAAGCGCTCACGTGGTCATGCCACTGCAGAGCCCTCGGTCAGAGGCTCACTTTGCAGTGCCAACTGAGATGACCATTTCAGCCCCTGCACAGCCGCAGGAAGATCAGACCATTGAAGAGCCCTCCCAGGCTCCCAAACCCAGAGGATGCCCGCCAAAGGCATGTAAGCAGGTGCAGCATGCTAGTCAGCAAGATGCCTCTACATCTGCTGAAGCCACAGGGGTAGCACCACGTAGAAGCATGCGTAAGAGAAAGATTAAGCACATATAGTCACAAGGGGACTCACGTGGGTGTTTTGTCTTTTTTTTCATGATGTTCTTGGTTTGTGATGCTTTTGTCATGTCGAAAATAAAAATTATGGCAAACAGTTGATTGTGTGGCCTGTGTGTTCTGGGAAATGACAAATGCGCATTGTACTGGCCGCACTAGCCGTGCTCCTATCTAGCTATCCAGCAAGTTAAACACTCATTCAAAATAATTCTTCTGAAGCCTTTTGCTGTTTGAAGCCTTTACTTGAACAAATTTGTGAAACTGTAAACAAAGACAAAGTATGTTTTGTACATAAACTGAGTACTACACATTCGATATTACACAAGATATAAACATATTTACAACAGTAGAATAGACTAATTGTATAACTAACTAACATTTGAACTTACTTCTGTAACTATTAAATATTAACCTTTTATAAACATAGTATTATCAAAATATTACTCTGACAACATTACTGTTATGCTAAGAACTAAAGATACTCACAGATATTGTGCTTGGCCTAACATATGAAGTCAGATTACATTGGATTGTAAGACCCTTATGGAATCCTCCATTACGGCCAGGTTCTTCCTGGAATTCTACTTCCTGTGTTACACAGGAAGAAAGGAACAAAGGTCAAATGACCTCACACAGGAAGAAAGATCAGATGACCTTTCCAGCAGACAAACTGTTAACACAATAACCACCACCAGAGGGTGCTATCTGCACGCATAAAATGTTCATTGGTCCAGAACACTCCCCGTCTGGGGTCGTTAACGACTCCACATAGTCCGAACTCTACTTGTCACTGGAGTCCTCTGGCGACAAAAGAAGAACCACCTCAGAGACGGTCTGTCGGTGTCGATGATAGGATGCAGCTTCCGTAGACTGCTGTGAGGGGGTAGGTTGCGTTCTGCTACGCACAGTTCCAATCTGGGTATGGTGAGGTCTGGCTGGGGCGCCAACTTGCCTCTATCAAAGACGAAGCCGATTTTGCTTTGTCCTTCTTGAGTGGTGACCTTCAGATAAGCCACACTTGCAATGGCCTTAGCGGATGCGTCTGCAAAGACACAAAGCTCTTTGAATTGGGCATTTAAGGGAGAGAAAGACGAGTAGCAGCGAGGTATTTGGATCTCCTGTAAGTATTGGAGTGAGTCTCTCCATCTGTCCCACTCTGCTTCCATCTCTTCAGGGAGAGGTGAATCCCACTCTTCAGCACGTGTGGAGAGTTCCCTGAGGAGCAGCCTGCCTTGTATGGTGACAGGGGCTAAGAAGCCGAGAGGGTCGTATAGGCTGTTGACTGTAGAGAGCACTCCTCTACGTGTGAAGGGTTTCTTGGCGTCTAGGACTTGGAACATGAACGTGTCTGTTGCTATGTTCCACGACACCCCTAGGCTATGCTGTAGGGGGAGGTCATCAGTGAAGAGGTCTAGGTCCTTGACGTCCTTAGCACGATCTTCAGGGGGGAATGCCTCCATCACTGCTGGTCTGTTAGAGGCTATCTTATGCAGCCTGATGTTGGATAGTGCAAGTAGTTCCTGGGCTCGTCCGAGGGTACTGATGGCCTCTGCTTCGGTCGGGAATGACTTCAGTGTGTCGTCGACGTAGAACTCTCGTTCGATGAACCCTCTCACATCACTGCCAAAGTCGTCGTCTTCTTCCTTGGCAGCCCTCCTTAGTCCGTATATGGCGACAGCAGGGGATGGGCTATTCCCAAAGACATGGACACGCATTCTGTAGTCCACAATGTCTCTATTGGGGTCATTGTCCCGATACCACAGGAAGCGGAGGAAGTCTCTGTGGTCTTCTTTCACCACGAAGCAATGAAACATGTGCTGGATATCGGCAGTGATGGCGACGGGCTCTTTCCTGAATCTCATGAGCACTCCCAAGAGGCTGTTGTTAAGATCGGGCCCTGTGAGGAGTACGTCGTTGAGAGAGATGCCCTGATATGGTGCACTGGAATCAAACACCATGCGGATCTGTCTACTGCATGGGGTAAGGTAGCTTGGACGACCATTCTCCAAGATGGAAGTCTTGAGTGTGCTCACCTGAGATGGCTTGTTCTCTAGTGTGCGATGTCCTACGGGGTACACATTAACGAGGCATATCTTGGAGCATGCTCTTGCGCTCACTCCTTCTCCACACACCTCGGTGCACCTGGATGTAATCTCTGGACCAGCGGCTCCCTCTCTCTCCCCGCCGTGCTCTGATGCGGGAGGAGGCGTTTCTGACTTCCAAGGACCTGGGCCTGGGTGTAGTGCTGAAACATGCCGATCACTTTCACATTCAGTGCATTTTGCATCCACCTTGCAGTTCTTGGCGAGATGGCTCGTGGACAAGCAGCACCTGAAACATATAGAGTTCTCTTTAAGATATTGTTTCCGATCTTCCAGGGACACCTCCCTGAAGCCTCTGCACTTCTTTAAAGGATGGGGCTTGTTGTGGATAGGGCATTGTTTGCTCATATCCTCAGGTTTCTTCTGAATCTTTGTGTGCTCAGTTGAGGACACTTGCATTCTGTGGACAGATATTGGTGTCTTTCCATGTCTGTCGAACTTGTCTCTTCTGGCAAGTGCTGGGTGGGAGGAGAAGAAGTTGAAGCTGGGGTCGTTCCTGGCTTTGGCTTCTTTACGGATGAATTTAACGAACGCAGAGAATGGTGGGAACGCCACGTTGTGCTTTAGCTTGAACTTTGATCCAAACGTTATCCACTTCTCCTGCAGGTTAAATGGAAGCTTCTCAATGATGGGACTTACCCCTCTGGAAGTGTCTAAGTACGATAGACCAGGTAGGTAGCCGTCCTGCTTTGCGGCTTCGAGTTCCGACAGCAGATCTCCAAGGTCGCGGAGCTTCTGGGGTTCCTTACTCGTCAACCTCAGAAAGTTCTCCAACCTGTCAAAGAGAGCCCTTTCAATGGCTTCGGGCGAGCTGTAGCTTTCTTCCAGCCTCACCCAAGCCTTCTTCAACCCCTCTGGCAGCTGCCCCACATTGGCCGCTTTTATCCTGCAGACCTGTCCGGCGGACTCTGGGCCGAGCCATTTGATAAGGAGGCCGAGCTCTTCTCCTGCCAACAGGTCTAAGCCCGATATGGCATCGTGGAAGCAGGACTTCCAAGCCCGATAATTCTCCGGCCTGTCATCAAACTTGATTAACCCCGAAGTCACCAGCTGGGTGCGTGCAAGGTATTTGGCGAGGTTGTAGGTGCTGGGACCTGGGCCAGGGTTGCCTTGGCTGGGGGCTCTGTTGGGGGTCTCAAGGAACCGAGAGGGGATTTGCCTCTGACTTTCTCTATTCGGCGTCCTGTTCCTTTGCACCGTGTCTTCCGTTCTGCTGGCGGAGACTCTGCGGCTTGAGGCACGCCGTCTGCTTTGACCTTGGTTTGGCAACTTGTGGCATGTTATACGAAGTGTTTGCCTCTGTAGAGATGTGCGGGCCTCCATCCCTTTCTCCTGTAAACTGTATGTCAGCATGGTCGCTCACGTAATCTATGGTGCGCTGTCGTGGACTCTGCCATGGAACGGGGATTAAAGGTTTGTAAGCTGTCTCGGGAACAGCTCCCTCCAAAATTGCCTCGAATACTTGTGTCTCAGCTAATGCAGCATCTATCTCTTTTTGTTGCTGCAGAGCCCCTAATGTGGCTTGGAGACGGGCCTGTTCAGCCTGGTGTTCCACTTGGTGATGGGCCTGTTCCGCTTGGAATTCAGCTTGGAGTCGGGCCTGTTCTGCTTGGAGCCGGGCCTGTTCTGCTTGGGGTTCAGCTTGGAGACGGGCCTGACTTACTTTTATTTCTATTTCACTGTCCGTATGCGCAGCTCTGGCTTGAGCTGCTACTTGTTTAGCCCGTGCTTTGGCGAGGGCTATGCTTACTCTAGAACCACCCGATGACCGTGAGCCAACTTGCGACCTATAGTAACCGGTGCTTATAGACCGATTGTCACGTTCTACAGTTTCGTTTGCCTGTTTAAGGTCTTCTACTTGCTGCAAAGCATTTTCATTATTATCTTCTGACATGTTGATGTGAGGTAGATGTGCTCTATGAGGTTAAGGCTTACTCTGGGCTTCTCCTGCTCCGCTCTTCACAGCTAGCCGTATTGCTATCTTTTCACTGATATCTTTTCACTGATATCTTTTAACTGTACTGGCCACGCTAGACGTGCTCCTATCTAGCTATCCAGCAAGTTAAACACTCATTCAAAATAATTCTTCTGAAGACTTTTGCTGTTTGAAGCCTTTACTTGAACAAATTTGTGAAACTGTAAACAAAGACAAAGTATGTTTTGTACATAAACTGAGCACTACACATTCGATATTACACAAGATATAAACATATTTACAACAGTAGAATAGACTAATTGTATAACTAACTAACATTTGAACTAACTTCTGTAACTATTAAATATTAACCTTTTATAAACATAGTATTATCAAAATATTACTCTGACAACATTGCTATTATGCTAAGAACTAAAGATACTCACAGATATTGCGCTTGGCCTAACATATGAAGTCAGATTACATTGGATTGTAAGACCCTTATGGAATCCTCCATTACTGCCAGGTTCTTCCTGGAATTCTACTTCCTGTGCTACACAGGAAGAAAGGAACAAAGGTCAAATGACCTCACACAGGAAGAAAGATCAGATGACCTTTCCAGCATACAAACTGTTAACACAATAACCACCACCAGAGGGTGCTATCTGCACACAAAATGTTCATTGGTCCAGAACACGCATTGAGGCCTCAGGGCGACATGCTTTTGTAATGCTGATGGTGGAAGTGATGGGAAATAACCGGGTATAGCAGAGATGATGTATGACGTTGGACAAATGTCGTCTACAATTACAGAGTCATATGGTAGCCACCTATGGTTGAAGAGTAGGCTTATGTGATTGTGGCATGGCAGTGTGCATACCCTGCTTGACGGGCAGCAGTGAACGGGAGAGATGCTGCACTGGTCACAACAGGGCATGTAAGGTGCCCCTCATCCTCCTCCGCCCCCTCTTCCGAGGAAGATCTGCACTGAGCCACATGGCTGCTGTTCCTCTGATTATGAGGACCAGGATGAGAGGACATAAATTTTTCCCATCCTTTTGCTATAGATTTCATTTGAGGCAACAAGCTTGCAAGCGCACAGTCGAAGTGGCCTGAAATTATTCCATTTAGGTCACGCTGCAGATGGGTGTCAGCTTGAACAGTCATAAGGTCAGTAGATGTGCAAAATCTTATTCCAAACCTACAACAGCAAAGTTGTTGCACTTGAATGTCAGCCATATTTCAGGGCGCTTTTAAAGTGCTCCACCAATGAATACAAATCATGTTCTCCAGCAACTCATCTCCTTGAAGCTGACCTGTTTCTGACAAGATGGGAAGCAAGAGCCAGAAGCACAAAAATGGGAAACTGTAGGGGGTTTCTCTTGCTCGTTCTGGTCTCCTACCAGGCTTCGTGCAATAATTACCCTTGAGTGGTTCGACCCACTCTTCCCTACGGTTCTAGACCTTGGACTTAGGTGCAGGGAACTGTAGTGCAGAGAAAGACTCAATAGACCAGGTTGAATAGCACGAAATGGATGCTTTTATTATTAAACAGTTTGCAGCATTACAAAATACATGTCATAAGCACAAATCAAAGCGACTACAAGCATGCACATATCTATAAACTTGATTCCATGGAAATGGGAAACACACGGCACATCGAAGAAGGGGAAACACATTACGATTACCCTTACCCTCTCCCTCCCCTTAGACCTAAACTAAGTTTCGACTTGAGGAACTCGGGATCATGCTCACCACTTTCAGATTCGCAAAAGAGGGGGTTCGCAGCCTTTCGGCACAGCTTTCCGTCGTCACGTGGATTTGGAAACTTCTGGCGCAGCTTGTTTTTCTCTCTCTCTCAGGCGATGAGGCAGTGGACACAGCCTTGATGAGCGCTCGTCAAGGATGGATCAGTTAAAGCTGTTGTGGATTTGGATACATGGGGAAGTCTCTGCCACCGATGTGAGGTTGAATAACTGGATGCACATGGGAGAGTCCAGTGAGGAAAACCCTGAGAATGGGATGTTGAGGCACGGGAGTGCTAGGCCCAGAATGTCCTTTTCCTCCGGCCTGGATCGTCGGTTTTCCTGAGGGTGTCTTCTTCTTCGGCCTGGGTCATCGATGATCTCCCGACAACGGTACCCGGGCCACCCTCGTCGTCTTCCCGTCGTGGCCGAGCCTTGTCTGGCTGAACACCGACCACGTTGTCCTTTTCCGAAATGTTCGTCCGAAGCGTCGTTAAAAGAAGAAACGTCCTGATCGAATTCCGAAGCTACCGAGGTAGAAGAGGCGCCGATGGACTTTTCAAAATCCATAGTTATACCCCTTTTGGGCCAGTCTTATCTCCGCCAGGTCATAGTCCAGTCTTTGTAATATTTTTGGCGGGCAGAAATCTCTGCAGGGGCGCTTTGTCTTGTAACGGGAGCCGGTGATAGCTTAACTGGCTTCCTGGCGATAATGTCTTTTACTTTGTCACCGTAACTCGGTTCGCATATTGATCGGTCTGGAGATTTCCCTTGATGGCTGTTAAACGGTTTTTCCTTTGTACATTAAATGGGTTTAAGTGTTCATTCATTGTCCGCCCATATCTTGATGGGCCCCATCCTGTTGCCTGAAACTGTCTTGTACTTAGAATCCAATTGAATATGTCTGCCCATTTCCCTGAGTTTCGGTTTCCGATACTGGCTTTTGCAGGCTTACTGTTCTCAATCCACAAGCCTGTCTGGCTTGCAGTAACAGAAATCAAATGGTCCAAGAAACTGATCACGAGGTCCGGCGGCATTTTGTATGCCCTTTTATCAAAGGTTTTATCTGTACAAGCTTCTTTTGGTCAATAAAGCTGTATTATTAATCCTGTTATCTCGTGTGATTATATAATGAAAATTTTCGAATCTTACAAAACCTCTGTCAAAATAGATTTGCAAGGCAGTTAACAGGCTCTTAACTGCCTTAACTATGTGTCCCACCGGTTCCAGTCTGGTCGGTTTGGGAGCAGCTGAACAGACACGAAAATCATGTGGAGGCGGGATGGAGGCAGGTTGAGTGTCTGAAGCAATTTTTCTGATTTTTCATTGCAGACCCGCCTCCTCAGGGCTATTAAAATTGAGCCCATTGAGTCTGCGGGCCGATTGAAAATTTCAAAAATGAGATTGATAAATTTTTGTTAGGCAAGGATATTAAGGGTTACGGAATCAAGACGGGTAGATGGAGTTAAGATACAGATCAGCCACGATCTAATTGAATGGTGGAACAGGCTCGAGGGGCTGAATGGCCTACTCCTGTTCCTATGCTCTTATGTGAGCCTGGCATATGGCAACTGACTGCCTGTAAAGGTGTTTCAGCAAGGACTTCTTTTGACTCATTATCACAGACTTGCTTTGCCATGGGAAGTGTTGGGTCTCCTCCTCCACCATTGTAAGATACCCTAGTCGTGTATATACATATACTAGCTGGGGGAGCCCAGCTTTGCCAGGGCTGTTTTGGGCCGGGCGGTTTAAATCGAGTCCCAGGCTTTGGGGCCTCTCTGTGTCCCTCTGTGAATCTGCTGCCGGACACATTTTAAATCGAGTCCCAGGCTTTTGGCCCTGTCTCTGTGTCCCTCTCTCAATCTGCTGCCGGCAACATTTCTACCTTTAATACCTTGAAAGATGAAAGCGAAAGTACTTATAAAATGTTTTTGGTAAATCTTATGTTATTTTTAAAGTGATACTAACTTTTTCGAAGCTGGATTAGCAGATTTTGAGCTGGAAGTAAATGGGTTTTTTAGCTTGAGGCAATGGCTGCCAGATCCCTGAGATGAAAACGATTAGTCCCGCCCATAGTCGCAGCGATTGGCCAACCATCAGGCGACTGAACTGTAGGATTGGTCAGTCGTGCCGGCACAGGATTGGTTGACCTTGACGCCAGTCAATCAATGCTACTTAGCAGACAATGAGTTTAATCTTGAAGGTTTTTTGCATAACGCGCGAACAATTGTTGTCCGGCCAAAACGTAAATACGCTTAGGACGATTCTGGAATCGTCAGCTTTCTTTCGACATAACGCACGTGTAGGTACGCTCTATAACTTTCGAGTTAATTCAAGACAGACAGACAGACGGAATGACAGACAGAAGTATCCTTTTATATATATAGACTAGCTGGGGGTGCCGAGGCTTTTTTGAGGGCATGTTGTTGTTGGAAGAGAGAGAGAGAGCGACTGGGGGGCGGAAGAGAGAGAGAGAGCAACTGGGGGGGTGGGGGGCGGCAGAGAGAGAGAGAGCGACTGGGCGGGGGGAAGAGAGAGAGCGCAAGTGGGGGGGAAGAGAGAGCGCGAGTGGGGGGAAGAGAGAGAGCGAGTGGGGGGGGAAGAGAGAGAGCGAGTGGGGGGGAAAGAGAAAGCGAGGGGGGGGAAGAGAGAGAGCGACTGGGGGGGGAAGTGAGAGAGCGACTGGGGGGGAAGAGAGAGAGCGACTGGGGGGGAAGAGAGAGAGCGACTGGGGGGGAAGAGAGAGAGCGACTGGGGGGGAAGAGAGAGAGCGAGTGGGGTGGAAGAGAGAGAGCGAGTGGGGGGAAGAGAGAGAGCGAGTGGGGTGGAAGAGAGAGAGCGAGTGGGGGGGAAGAGAGAGAGCGAGTGGGGGGAAGAGAGAGAGCGAGTGGGGGGAAGAGAGAGAGCGAGTGGGGGGAAGAGAGAGAGCGAGTGGGGGAAGAGAGAGAGCGAGTGGGGGGAAGAGAGAGAGCGGAGTGGGGGGAAGAGAGAGAGCGAGTGGGGGGCGGCAGAGAGAGAGAGAGCGACTGGCGGGGGGGAAGAGAGAGAGCACAAGTGGGGGGGAAGAGAGAGCACGAGTGGGGGGAAGAGAGAGAGCGAGTGG